>NC_138780.1:197663396-198148396 GCF_965119305.1 Pelophylax lessonae
GTGGCTTCAGATGTATGAAGAGTGATCAACGGTTCTACATAGTAGAACCGTATGATCATCCTTCATAAACCGGGGAGAATGACAGGCAGCTTGTTTACACAAGCCGTCTGACTTTCTCCCTCTTCCCCGCCGATCGCAGAGTGACCGGCAGACATCGGGTCCGCCGGTCACACGCGCGGGGGGGTGCGTGACCGCACGGGAGCGGGAGCGCGCCTCCGGGGGCACGCGGGAGCTCCCTAGACCCTCACAGGCTAGCGACGTAGACCTACGTCGATTTGCCTGTGAGGGGCTGACTGCCGACGTAGATCTGCGTTAGGCAGTCGGCAAGTGGTTAATACATATCATGTTAAAAGGATATTCATGGCAGAGGAAGCACAGAATCACAAAATCACAAAAAATATATTCACAAAGATAATACAAAAAATACAAAAAATGCTAATTAGTGAATAAACACGAATGGAGTGAGTAAGTCTAGAGAACCTTCAGTCCACATCGGTCCAAGAAGTGTGGACCAATACATATACCCTCTGAAGAAGGCTTATATCAAGTTGAAACGCGTTGGGGTTCATTGGTCGCCCTACTTCTCGTTTTTTCCAGCAATATCTCCCAATGTGTGGAACCCACCATATATGTCAAATCCTCTCTGATGTATTGAAGGTTCTCTAGACTTACTCACTCCATTCGTGTTTATTCACTAATTGGCATTTTTTGTATTTTTTGTATTATCTTTGTGAATATATTTTTTGTGATTTTGTGATTCTGTGCTTCCTCTGCCATGAATATTCTTTTAACATGATATGTATTAATAAAATTTGATATTTTTTTTTATATAATTGTATCTCTTGCTTCACATTCCCTTGACTCAAGCATCACAACACCCCCTTCCCCAGTTCTGTTTGGAACATCAACCTTTTGGTTGTGTCTCCATGTTCTTTCTTTTGTATGAGAGAAAAGGATGCCTGCCACAGACATGCCTAAGGGATAAGAGAAGTAAAAAGTCCCAACCTCCAAACCCCCACCCTCCTTCCTCGGTGGCCAGGTTGTGAACCCGGATTTGGCCAGTGAGTAGAGAGTACCTGAAGCAGAGCATCAGCCTGGAATGGGGGGTAAGGAGGTAGAGGAGGGTTGAGTCGCTGCACCATGGGTCTGTGGTTTGTACTTGCCCCCTGGGCCAAAAGTTGCCAGTCAGCCCCTGAACATACAGGTGTATCTCTTTTTTCAAGCAAATATTCATCATTATTTTTGTGTGTGTTGGTGGATATATTTTTCATACACATACAGTTTTAACCACTTAAGCCCCAGAGGATTTGGCTGCTAAAAGACCAGGCGGTATTTTGCGATTCGGCACTGCGTGACTTTAACGGACAATTGCGCGGTCGTGCGACGCTGTACCTAAACTAATTTGGCGTCCTTTTTTTCCCACAAACAGAGCTTTCTTTTGGTGGTATTTGATCACCTGTGCGATTTTTTGATCACGCGCTATAAACAAAAAAAGAGCGTCAATTTTGCAAAAATAACAATATTTTTAACATTTTTTTATATGAAATTCCCCCCAAAAAAATGTAAAAATCAAAATTTTTTAACATTTTCGGCCAATTTGTTTTATGCTACCTATGTTTGGTAAAAAAAATCGCAAAAAGCGTATTTTTATTGGTTTGCGCAAAAGTTATCGCGTTTACTAACAAAGGGAAAGATTTCTGTCATTTTTGTTGTTTTTTTTTTAACGCGTAATGGCGGCGATCTGCGATTTTTTTTGCGGTGCTGCGACATTGGGGCGGACAGATCGGACCCTTGACTGACATTTTTGACACTTTTGGGGTTACCAGTGACATTTCTACAGTAATCAGTGCTATACATATGCACTGTTACTGTAAAAATACACTGGTAGTGAAGGGGTTAACTTTATTTGGGAGGGAGGGGCTGTGTGTGTCCCTAGGGGCGTGCTTTCTACTGTGATTGGCTGTGGCTTGAGCTGTAAGGACACTGATCAACGGATCTACATACTAGATCCGTGTGATCAGTGTCTTTACACCGAGGAGAATGACAGGTGGCTTGTTTACACAAGCTGCCTGACTTTCTCCCTCTCCCCCGCCGATCGCAGAGTGGCCGGTGGACATCGGGTCCGCTGGTCACACGCGCGGGGGGGTCCGTGACCGCGCGGGAGCGGGAGCACGCCGCCGGCGGCGCGCGCTCGCTCCCCAGACCCTCCCAGGCTAGTGACGTACCGCTACGTCACTCTGCCTGTGAGGGGCTGACCGCCGCAGTATATAGTCGTGCGGCGGTCGGCAAGCGGTTAAATGCAGTATATAGCTCCCTAGCTGCATAAAATGCTATTTGTTAAAAAAAAAAATTGGGAAATGACTTCACCACTTTTTATTAAAAACGTGGGCAACCTAGGCAGCCTCAGGTCCAGACAGATCTTTGTAATAAAGTTTTGCTCTTTGGTTATGAACGCTTCGAGGTATTTCTCAACCCCTAGTGGTCGTCTTTTGGAAAGTTGAAGTTTATGATAAGCCCTACACTGAATGCACTCAAAAATAAATTATCTATCTTTTTTTTTTTTTTTTTCCTCTCAATTTAGTACCTGCGCTTGCTGAGAGCTCTTCAAGATAATGTCTGTCTTTACTTTGGAGCAAATAGGTCTGCACTGTTTATGAAAAAAAAAGGGGGGGGGGGGTCGCGCGCCAGCCAATTGCATTAACTTAACCACTTAAGCCCCGGAAGATTTTACCCCCTTCCTGACCAGGGCCTATTTTGCGATTTGGCACTGCGTGACTTTAACGGACATTTGTGCGGTCATGCTACGCTGTACCTAAACGAATTTGACGTCCTTTTTTTCCCACAAACAGATCTTTCTTTTGGTGGTATTTGATCACCTGTGCGATTTTTTGATCATGCGCTATAAACAAAAAAAGAGCGTCAATTTTGCAAAAATAACAATATTTTTCAATTTTTTTTTATATGAAATTCCAAAAAAAAAATGCAAAAATCAATTTTTTTTAACATTTTAGGCCAATTTTTTTTTTTACCATATGTTTGGTGAAAAAAATCGCAAAAAGCGTATTTTGATTGGTTTGCACAAAAGTTATTGCGTTAACTAACAAAGGGAAAAAATTTTGTCATTTTTGTTGTTGTTTTTTTAACGAGTAATGGCGGCGATCTGCGATTTTATTTGCGGGACTGGGACATTGCGGCGGACAGATCGGACCCTTCACTGACATTTTTGACACTTTTGGGGGTAGCAGTGACATTACTGCAGTAATCAGTGCTATACATATGCACTGTTACTGTAAAAATGACACTGGCAGTGAAGGGGTTAACTTTATTGGAGAGGGAGGGGTTAAGTGTGTCCCTAGGGGCGTGTTTCTAACTGTGATTGGCTGTGGCTACTAGTGTAAGAACAGAGATCAACGGTCCTACATAGTAGAACCGTGTGATCTCCATTCTTACACAGGGGAGAATGACAGGTGGCTTTGTTTACATTAGCCGCCTGCCTTTCTTCCGGTGTAACGGAAGATCGCGAGTGCCCGGTGGACATTGGGTCTGCCAGGCACATGCGCGTGGGGGGGGTCTGTGACCGCGCGGGAGCGGGAGCGCGCCTCCGGCGGCGCACGCTCGCTCCCTAGAGCCTCACAGGCTAGTGACGTAGCCCTACGTCGCTTTGCCTGTGAGGGGCTGACTGCCGACGTAAATAGTCGTGCGGCAGTTGGCAAGTGGTTAATTTGTTTTTCATTTTGGCATCGGTAGAAGACAGACAACGGATGTCAGTTTCATTCTGTGCCACTGGCGGTGGGGGCATTTTAGGTAGCATCCTCAAAAGTAGGCATGGAAAAAAAAAAAATAAGTAGAGCGTACGCCGCTGAGCTGTTTGCAGAATGTGATCGACACGAGTTTTCTGATGCCGAATGGAGTTCTTGTTGTTCATTCCTGTTTTTGCCGGAGGGGACAGTTACACAGCAAAGGAGTCCGCGGGTTCTCTAAGCACTCAAACAACGAGAACCGAGTAGAATAAAAAAAAAACATTTAATGTCTCTGGCTAAGAAAAAGAAAAAAATGGGAATATGGACATATTTCTGGGCTATTACTGGAAACAAGTCGGGTATTTTAACACTTTTTATCCTTCAAGAAACTCTACCCAGAGAGGAGATTCTGGGGAGGAGAATATTAAAACATTGTTTAGGAGCGGTTGTTACCAGCTGTGTTGCATATAAAACAGTAATTACTTTTCAGAAATATGCCCTGAAGAATTCTGTTTGTAAGATGCTGTTTGTCATGGAAGGAATTGGTCATTGGTGGGAGGAAAAAGGGTTATGGCAATCAAGAACAAACCATAGAAGCCTAAACATCTGTATCTGGTATATAACTTCCTCAAAAAATAATACAGTCAGTAAACACACCGGTAGCAACTACAAACCTGATTCCAAAAAAGTTGGGACACTGTACAAATTGTAAAAGAGTAAAAAAAGAATGGACTAATTTACAAATCTCAAACTTATATTTTGTTCAAAATATACCGTATTTTCCGGCCTATAAGACAACTGGGCGTATAAGACGACCCCCCCTAATTTTCAAGTTAAAACATAGGTTTTGGGCTATACTCGCCGTATAAGACTACTCCCCTTCCAAAGCAAGGCAACACCACTGAAAAACATCAGATTTCTCATAGATCTCCAAGGTACCCTAGTACTGTAATACATGTGATCTCTCATAATATCTCCAAGGTACCCCAAGTATTACCAGTAGATGTAATCTCAAGACGCTGGCTGTGCGGGAATCCTGTACCGGGATACCTTATGTACTGTAGCTTCGGCTACATACAGTATACTGCGCTGAGCCAATCACAGTGAGCGATGTATTCTATTATTGAATGCAAAGCCTGCTCGGATTGGCAGAGTCAGAGAGGCGGGCTGATGTTACTCCGCCAATCCGAGCAGGCTTTGCATTCAATAATAGAATACATCGCTCTCCCTGATTGGCTCAGCGCGGTACACTGTATGTAGCCGAAGCTACGGTACATACGGTATACCGGTACAGGAATCCCACACAGCCAGCGTCTTGAGAGATTACATCTACCGGTAATACTTATACTTAGGTCACCTTGGAGATATTATACTCGGCGTATAAGACGACCCCCCATTTTTGGGGGAATTTTTTGAGGTTCAAAAGTAGTCTTATACGCCAGAAAATACAGTAATATAGATAACATATCAAATGTTGAAAGTGAGACATTTTGAAATGTCATGCCAAATATTGGCTCATTTTGGATTTCATGAGAGCTAAACATTCCAAAAAAGTTGGGACAGGTAGCAATAAGAGGCCGGAAAAGCTAAATGTACATATAAGGAACAGCTGGAGGACCAATTTGCAACTCATTAGGTCAATTGGCAACATGATTGGGTATAAAAAGAGGCTCTCAGAGTGGCAGTGTCTCTCAGAAGTCAAGATGGGCAGAGGATCACCAATTCCCCCAATGCTGAGGCGAAAAATAGTGGAGAAATATCAGAAAGGAGTTTCTCAGAGAAATATTGCAAAGAGTTTGGAGTTATCATCATCTACAGTGCATAATATCATCCAAAGATTCAGAGAATCTGGAACAATCTCTGTGTGTAAGGGTCAAGGCTGGAAAACCATACTGGATGGCGGTGATCTTCGGGCCCTTAGACGGCACTGCATCACATACAGGAATGTTACTGTAATGGAAATCACAACATGGGCTCAGGAATACTTCCAGAAAACATTGTCGGTGAACACAATCCACTGTGCCATTCGTCGTTGCCGGCTAAAACTCAATAGGCCAAAAAAAAAGCCATATCTAAACATGATCCAGAAGCGCAGGCGTTTTCTCTGGGCCAAGGCTCATTTATAATGGTCTGTGGCAAAGTGGAAAACTGTTCTGTGGTGAGACGAATCAAAATTTGAAGTTCTTTTTGGAAAACTGGGACGCCATGTCATCCGGACTAAAGAGGACAAGGACAACCCAAGTTGTTCTCAGCGCTCAGTTCAGAAGCCTGCATCTCTGATGGTATGGGGTTACATGAGTGCGTGTGGCATGGGCAGCTTACACATCTGGAAAGGCACCATCAATGCTGAAAGGTATATCCAAGTTCTAGAACAACATATGCTCCCATCCAGACGTCGTCTCTTTCAGGGAAGACCTTGCATTTTCCAACATGACAATGCCAGACCACATACTGCATCAATTACAACATCATGGCTGCGTAGAAGAAGGATCCGGGTACTGAAATGGCCAGCCTGCAGTCCAGACCTTTCACCCATAGAAAACATTTGGTGCATCATAAAGAGGAAGATGCAAAAAAGAAGACCTAAGACAGTTGAGCAACTAGAAGCCTGTATTAGACAAGAATGGGACAACATTCCTATTCCTAAACTTCAGCAACTTCTCCTCAGTCCCCAGACGTTTGCAGACTGTTATAAAAAGAAGAGGGGAGGTCACAAGGTGGTAAACATGGCCTTGTCCCAACTTTTTTGAGATGTGTTGATGCCATGAAATTTAAAATTAACTTATTTTTCCCTTAAAATGATACATTTTCTAAGTTTAAACATTTGATATGTCATCTATGTTGTATTCTGAATAAAATATAGAAATTTGAAACTTCCACATCATTGCATTCTGTTTTTATTCACAATTTGTACAGTGTCCCAACATTTTTGGAATTGGGTTTGTACATTGGCAGAGCTATCTCACTTGGTGGGCAACTTTAAAGCACAGGGGCCTCAACTGGTACAGTTATGCCAGTGGTGGGCTTCTTATAAAGCTTAGTGGGCCTCAAATGGTACAGCTACACCAGTGTTGGAGAAGGTATAAAGGATGGGGCCCCAACTGGAATAGCTACACTAGTGGTGGGCAACTTAAAAGCATAGTGGGCCCCAAATGGTACAGCTACACCAGTGGTGGGCAACTTAAAAAAAGCATAGGGGGGATCAACTGATAAAGTTACACCAGTGATGGGAAACTTATAAACCTTAGCAGGCCTCAACTGGTACAGCTATGTCAGTGGTGGGCAACTTAAAAAGCATGGAAACCTCAAATGGTACAGCTATACCAATGGTGGGCAACTTATAAAGCATGGGGCCTCAACTGGTACAGCTACACCAGTGGCGGGAAACCAATAAAGCATAGGGGGCCTCAACTGATAAAGCTACACCAGTGATGGGAAACGTATAAATCTTAGCAGGCCTCAAATGGTACAGCTACACCAATGGTGGGCAACTTATAAAGCATGGGGCCTCAACTGTTACAGCTACACCAGTGATGGACAACTTATAAAGAGTAGGGACCTCAAATGTTACAACTACATAACAGATGGGAATTTTTTGTCAGGGCTATTACTAGCAGCTCTTTTCTTAGTGCTCAAGGCATGCTCAGCTGTCGGTTATTTACAGTATCTCACAAAAGTAAGTACACCCCTCACATTTTTGTAAATATTTTATTCTATCTTTTCATGTGACAACACTGAAGAAATGACACTTTGCTACAATGTAAAGTAGTGAGTGTACAGCTTGTATAACAGTGTAAATTTGCTGTCCCCTCAAAATAACTCAACACACAGCCGTTAATGTCTAAACAGCTGGCAACAAAAGTGAGTACACCCCTAAGTGGAAAAATGGCCAAATTGGGCCCAAAGTGTCAATATTTTGCGTGGCCACCAATTATTTTCCAGCACTGCCTTAACCCACTTGGGCATGGAGTTCACCAGAGCTTCACAGGTTGCCACTGGAGTCCTCTTCCACTTCTCCATGACAACATCATGGAGCTGGTGGATGTTAGAGACCTTGCGCTCCTCCACCTTCCGTTTGAGGATGCCCCACAGATGTTTAATAGGGTTGAGGTCTGGAGACATGCTTGGCCAGTCCATCACCTTTACCCTCAGCTTCTTTAGCAACGCAGTGGTCATCTTGGAGGTGTGTTTGGGGTCCTTATCATGTTGGAATACTGCCCTGCGGCCCAGTCCCTAAAGGGAGGGGATCATGCTCTGCTTCATTATGTCACAGTACATGTTGGCATTAATTTTTCCTTCAATGAACTGTAGCTCCCCAGTTCCGGCAGCACTCATGCAGCCCCAGACCATGACACTCCCACCACCATGCTTGACTGTAGGCAAGACACACTTGTCTTTGTACTCCTCACCTGGTTGCCGCCACACACACTTGACGGTATCTAAACCAAATAAGTTTATCTTGGTCTCATCAGACCACAGGAGATGGTTCCAGTAATCTATGGCCTTAGTCTGCTTGTCTTTAGCAAACTGTTTGCGGGATTTCTTGTGCATCATCTTTAGAAGAGGCTTCCTTCTGGGACGACAGCCATGCAGACCAATTTGATGCAGTATGCGGCGTATGGTCTGAGCACTGACAGGCTGATCCCTCCACCCCTTCAACCTCTGCAGCAATGCTGGCAGCACTCATACGTCTATTTCCCAAAGACAACCTCTGGATATGATGCTGAGCACGTGCACTCAACTTCTTTGCTGAGGCCTGTTCTGAGTGGAACCTGTCCTGTTAAATCACGGTATGGTCTTGGCCATCGTACTGTATCTCAGTTTCAAGGTCTTGGCAAACTTCTTATAGCCTATGCCATCTTTATGTAGAGCAACAATTATTTTTTTCAGACCCTCAGAGAGTTCTTTGCCATGAGGTGCCATGTTAAACTTTCAGTGACCAGTATGAGAGAGTGAGAGCAATAACACCAAATTTAACACACTTGCTCCCCATTCACACCTGCGACCTTGTAACATTAATGAGCCACCAGAAGGGAAAATGGCTAATTAGGCCCAATTTGGGTATTTTCACTTAGAGTGTACTCACTTTGGCTGTGCATTGAGTTATTTTGAAGGGACAGCAAATTTACACTGTTATACAAGCTGTACACTCACTACTTTACATTGTAGCAAAGTGTCATTTCTTCAGTGATGTCACATAAAAAGATATAATAGAATATTTACAAAAATGTGAGGGGTGTAATCACTTTTGTAAGATACTGCACCAGCTACTCATTGTGTCCACAGTGACTCACCTGGATACCATTACCTGGTTCATTAGTCCAACCTACAGTCAGCCTATTTTTGTTATTTAAACTTCCCTGCTCATTCACGTCTTCTGCTTGTCTGTGGTGTGTTCCTGTCCTGACTTTGCCTGGATGATGTTTCTTGCGGTTCCTGATCCTGATTTTTGGCCTCTGACAATGCTGACTTCTGGCTTCCTGATCCCAGCTTGTCTTATTACCCATTTTGGCTTCAAAACCCTGACTTATGTTTTTCTGTTCAGCTGGTACAGTTATGCCAGTGGTGGGCAACTTTTAAAGCTTAGTGGGCCTCAGCTGGTACATCTATACCAGTGTTGGGCAACCTATAAAGCATGGGTCCTCAACTGGTATAGCTACACCAGTGTTACGAAAAATATAAAGCAATGGTTTCCCAACCGGTTCAGTTACAGCAGTGATGGGCAACTTATAAAGCAAAGGGGGCCCCAACTGATACAGTTACACCAGTAATAAACATTTTAAAAGCATAGGGGGCCTCAACTGATAAAGCTCCCCCAGTGGTGGGCAACTTATAAAGCATAAGGAGCCTCAGCTGTTACAGCTGCACCAGTGTTGGTCAACTTATAAAGCATAGGGACCTCAACTGGTACAGCTACACCAGTCGAGGGAAACTTATAACACATAGAGGCCTCAACTGTTATAACTTAACCAGTAATAAGAAACTTTAAAAGCATAAAGAGCCTCAACTGGTATAGCTACACCAGTGGTTGGCAACTTATAAAGCATGGGGGCCTCAACTGGTACAGCTACACCAGTGGTGGGAAAATTATATCACATAGGGGCCTTAACTGTTATAACTACATAAGTGATGGGAAACCTATAAAGCACAAGGGGCCTCAACTGGTACAGCTACACCAGTGGTGGGCATTTTATAATGCACATGGGGCCTCAACTGGTACAGCTACACCAGTGGTGGGCAATTTATAATGCACATGGGGCCTCAACTGGTACAGCTACACCAGTGGTGGGCAATTTATAATGCACATGGGGACTCAACTGGTACAGCTACACCAGTGGTCGGCAACTTATAAAGCATGGGGGCCTCAACTGGTACAGCTACACCAGTGGTGGGAATATTATATCACATAGGGGCCTTAACTGTTATAACTACACCAGTGATGGGAAACTTATAATGCATAAGGGGCCTCAACTGGTACAGCTACACCAGTGGTGGGCAATTTATAATGCACATGGGGCCCCAACTGGTACAGCTACATTAGTGGTTGGCAATGTATAAAGCATGGGGGGCTCAACTGGTATAGCTACAACAGTGATAGGAAATGTTTAAAGCATAGGGGGCCTCATCTGTTACAGCTACATCAGAAGTGGGCAACATAAAACAAGCATAACCCCATTTTTTATAGTTTTCCAAGCAATTGTATAATAAATTGGGTATGTATAACCTAAAATTAACTTTAACAAAGACACCCCTGCAAATGTGTGAGAAACAAAGCAACCAGACCATCAGGAAATATCAAATTCTCATCTGTATCATACACAATAGCTGGTGTATTCACCGATCTTTTTCATGACTTTTTTTTTTTCGTTAATTAATACGAGATTCTGTTTTAAAACCACAATCAGGACTTCAGCTGATAAGAAGATAATCCTTAGACGCAAGACGTGGTTGGCTCTCTCATTACATTTCTGCTTTCTAACCGGTTAATGTTATTTGACATTTCAATGTGATTCTTTGAAAGTGATGAAGATCGTTAATGAAAATTCAGCAAAGAGAAAAAAAAAAAATAATTAATCGGTTACCATAGCAACAGAACTTTCTTTTTTTTTTTTCCCTCCCTTTCAAACACGAAGCGGGTGGATTGAAACTCTACAATTACACTGTGTTTGAAAACAATGCTTTGTCAGGTTGTACAGGCACTCAGACGTGTCACGGGTTTTTGGCGGCGTTCGAATGTGTCACGGTTTTTGCCAACCTAGCATCAACATTTTTCGTTGTTTGTAGCGTGTATAAATAAATTGTAACAAAAAAATGACTACTTAATTGCTACTCTTATGCAACATGTCACTGGTCTCTGCTTATATGCCGAGTAGGATATTAACTAGTGATCGACCAATATAATTTTTTTATTGCCGATACCGATATTTTGGTCATCGCATATCGGTATCGGCCGATATTGGCTGATATTTTCGTACATTAAATAAAAAAAAAATTATTTTTATTTTTTTAAAGGTACTCTTGTGGAGGGATCTGGGGGTCTAAAAGACCCCAAACCCCTCCTCTGCACTTAAAAGCATTTAAAACGCCAAGTTTGGCTGTTTTGAATGCTGTAATTTTTTATTAATTTGGTGCCGGGTACCCGGAAGTGATGTCATGAAATCACTTCCGGGTTTTTACATGGAGACCCGATCAGAGCCTAATGTGGCTTTGATCAGGTCTTCAGCGGCCATGCAGGCTGGTTGTCCGGGTCTCCCGGTGGGACAGGAGACCTGGGCGAGCTGCTGAAGGTGGCGGGAGGGGGGGGGGACGTCCCCTCCCGCTCCTTGTAATGACAGCCGAGCGGCTTCTCAACCTCATCGGTTGCCATTAGAAGACAGCCGACCATCGGCTATGGATGCCGGTACCATGGTGATGCCTCTAGCTGCAGGCATCACTCCGGTACAAGCACTTTCCCGAAATATTGGCAATATCGGTAACCTCCGGTGCCGATTCCGATATATCGGGGAAAGTGGCTTTGCCGATAATCGGCCGATCCCTAATATTAACCCCTTTCCCACCTAGCCCCCATTTACTAGGCTATTACACCCAGGGCAGTGGGGGGAAGTTCTGCCTGATAATGTGACCCCTGTGATTGGCTTAGCAAAATATTCCCAACACACACATTTCTGAAGTTTGCTATAAATGTAAGTGGGTGCTGCAGCAACCTCCGGCTGCAAACCAAAGACATTCAAGGCAAGAAGTCACCAGAACACCAAGGATCTCCAGAACAGGTCCAAAGCTTCATTCACCAATCACATCATAGTTACAGAAGTAACGTTTGCAGGACCCCTTCACATGTGTAAACTTTTGTTTTAAAATCTCACAAGCATAATAAAAACATATTTAGTGTAGCAGGTTTTCCAGGCATTGGGCCTGATGTGGTTCTGCCATTGTTACCGGTGACACCTTTAGCCCATTTAAGCTGAATACCCAAGTGTGAGATTGGAGACAATGACCATTCCGGCATATTTGGTTTGTTTTGTTTATTTGATAATGGGGATGGGAGAAGGGAATGAGTGCGATACTCTTCTGGCTCAACTAGGTACAAATGGGACACTTTGCAGAAAAATGCCTTTCAGAGCTGTCTTGACACCAGCTGAATGCCGACCAACGCTTGCTGGCGCTTGAAAAATACTGACTTGCTGAACTTGTGCTTGAACTTGACTTTTGACACTC
This sequence comes from Pelophylax lessonae, assembly GCF_965119305.1. Taxonomy (NCBI): domain Eukaryota; kingdom Metazoa; phylum Chordata; class Amphibia; order Anura; family Ranidae; genus Pelophylax; species Pelophylax lessonae. Next base: position 197,675,852 of record NC_138780.1, read on the forward strand.
TGGTTAGCTCAAAAAGTCCTGGACTGTACTGAGACTTGACTCTTGACACTCTGGTTAGCTCAAAAGTCCTGTAAACAGCTCCCCTCCAGCCCTTCACTGACTGAGGTAGCTCCTTGTAACTGCTTGCGCTGCTGCAACTCTCAACACTGCACACTGAATGCTGTACACTTTAACTCTTCAGGGCCCAACCCCTTTACACTTCAGGGTCCTCTCACTAGGCACCCCCTCTATACTTCAGGGTCCTCTCACTAGGCACCCCATCTACACTTCAGGGTCCTCTCACTAGGCATCCCCTCTATACTTCAGGGTCCTCTCACTAGGCACCCCCTCTACACTTCAGGGTCCTCTCACTAGGCATCCCCTCTATACTTCAGGGTCCTCTCACTAGGCACCCCCTCTGACACTTCAGGGTCCTCTCACTAGGCATCCCCTCTATACTTCAGGGTCCTCTCACTAGGCACCCCATCTACACTTCAGGGTCCTCTCACTAGGCATCCCCTCTACACTTCAGGGTCCTCTCACTAGGCATCCCCTCTATACTTCAGGGTCCTCTCACTAGGCACCCCATCTACACTTCAGGGTCCTCTCACTAGGCACTCCATCTACACTTCAGGGTCCTCTCACTAAGCACCCCCTCTGACACTTCAGGGTCCTCTCACTAGGCACCCCCTCTGACACTTCAGGGTCCTCTCACTAGGCACCCCATCTACACTTCAGGGTCCTCTCACTAGGCACCCCCTCTGACACTTCATGGTCCTCTCACTAGGCACCCCCTCTACACTTCAGGGTCCTCTCACTAGGCACCCCATCTACACTTCAGGGTCCTCTCACTAGGCACCCCCTCTACACTTCAGGGTCCTCTCACTAGGCACCCCATCTGAACTTCAGGGTCCTCTCACTAGGCACCCCCTCTACACTTCAGGGTCAACACTGGCACCCCCTTTTACCTCTGGCTCCTGGATCCCTTGGACCTTCACCAGAGTGGTCCCCTCTGCTAGGCAGACCCCCAGGGGCAGTTTACAGTACTCACAAACTGGTAAAAATTGGACCCTCTCTGCTCCGCTGGTCCTCGGCACACCGGATCCGCTGAATCGCAAAATAGGGCCTGGTCATTAAGGGGGCAAATCCTTCCAGTCTTAAAGTGGTTAAAGTTGCAAGATAGAAAGCTTTTAAACTTAATTCATCACTTGTAATTAAATGTAGAATCATAGTAAAATACTTTTTCTAATGCTGAATCAATAACAATATTTGTTTTGTAACTAGTAGATATATGTGGCGTATGTGTGGCTGGTCTTGAGAAAGCACAAAGCGAAACACGTCGACCTCTACACCAATCCAACACCTCTTGAGTAAAGATTATACAGTATATAGAGGTTTTATGTTTATGCCACTAACCTTACAGTATGTCGCTTTGTCTATGTGAGGCAAAGCTGTCAGCACACTGTTTACACTGATTATCAGTGCAGTCCCATCAGTGCCCATCAGTGCAGCCTTATCAGTGTTGCTTATCAGTGCCCATCAGTGCTGGCTATCTGTGATGGCTATCAGTGCAGCCTCATGAGTGCCTTAGTGCTGCTTATGAGTGCCCATCAGTGCTGCCTCATCAGTGCCCATCAGTGCCGTCTCATCAGTGCAGCCTCATTAGTGCCCATCGGTGCTGCCTCATCAGTGCAGCCTCATCAGGGCCCATCAGGGCCTTATCAGTGTTGCTTATCAGTGCCCATCAGTGCTGGCTATCTGTGACGGCTATCAGTGCAGCCTCATGAGTGCCTTAGTGCTGCTTATGAGTGCCCATCAGTGCTGCCTCATCAGTGCCCATCAGTGCCGTCTCATCAGTGCAGCCTCATTAGTGCCCATCGGTGCTGCCTCATCAGTGCAGCCTCATCAGGGCCCATCAGTGCTGCCTCATCAGTGTTCATCAGTGCCACCTCATCAGTGCCCATTAGTGCTGCTTATGAGTGCCCATCAGTGCCACCTCATCAGTGCAGCCTCATTAGTGACAATCTGTGCTGCCTCATCAGTGCAGCCTCCTCAGGGCCCATCAGTGCTGCCTCATCAGTGTCCATCAGTGCAGCCTCATCAATGCTGCCCCATCAGTGCAGCCCCATCAGTGCAGTCGAACCAGTGCACATCAGTGCAGCCTATCAGTGCCCATCAGTGCAGCCTAATCAGTGCAGCCTATCAGTGCCCATAAGTGCAGCCTCATCAGTGCCCAAAAGTGCCGCCTCATCAGTGCAGCACCATCAGGACCCATCAATGCTGCCTCATCAGTGTTCATCAGTGCAGCCTCATCAATGCTGCCCCATCAGTGCAGCCCCATCAGTGCCCATCAGTGCCGTTGAACCAGTGCACATCAGTGCAGCCTATCAGTGCCCATCAGTGTAGTCTCATCAGTGCAGCCTATCAGTGCAGCCTATCAGGGCCCATCGGTGAAATAGAAAGATTACTTATTTGCAAAATTTTACAACAGAAACTAAAAAAAAAAGTTTTTTTTTTTTTTCAAACTTTTCTGTCTTTTTTCATCTGATTAGTAAAAAAAAAACAAAAATAAGATCCCAGTGGTTAATAATACCACCAAAGGAAATCTCTAGCTGTCTCAAAAACAAGATAACAATCTCATATGGGTACAGTTTTGCATGACCACACAGTTGTCATTCAAAATGTGGCAGAACTGAAAGCTGAAAATTGGCCTGGTCAGGAAGGGGGGGGGGGGGTAAAAGTGCCCGGTATTAAAGTGGTTAAATCTGCACGTAAATTTGCCAGCCCTGCAAATCTTCAAACTCTCAGGATTTGCCTCAAACCCATGATTGTGATAGACGCGAAACCTATTCCCGACTAATCCAGAGCAGACCAGTTTTCCCCTTCAAGAAATGCAGCTCGTTCCTGCGCGGTGCAATGATAGGAGACGAGGCCGCGGCCGTATTAAAATGCGTTCTGTACTCTCCTGCTGAGCCCTACCTTCTGCTGCCACAGCCTGAAGCTCTCTTTAATCTCCCCGCTGCACAAGGCTCCGACTGACTCTGCTGCTTCCTCCTCCTCCTCTCCCACGGGCACCACTGTATACCAAGGAAAATAATGTTCATTTCATTTCCAACAGGGTACCAACCAAAGAAGAATATCATCTTATTCATGTTGAGAAAAGGAATTTACATTTAATTCATTGAGGGGAAATTCGGAGATGAAAGTCAAAATACTCCATTCAGTCATAATTAGTTAGAAGAATTTAAGGATTAATTACAAGTTTCGGCTGCGTATGAATAACTTATAACTTCATTTTCTTAAAGGGGTTTTCTGCCTTATTTAGAAGGTAGACGGCGTTACAGAGCTCTTCTTCTAGACGCACTTCAAGCTTTTTTTTTTTCTAAGTCTCTCTTCAATTTAACCGCTTCCCGACCGCCCGCCGCCGCGAACCGACGTAGGTATACGTCGGTCGCGCGCTTGCAGCTAGGGGGTGAGCGTGCACCGCCGCCGCGCTCCCGCCCCACTCGTCACCAGGGACTCCCATGCATGGGGCAGGCAGCTTCAATTTCAGCTTCAATTTAAACGCTTCCCGACCGCCCGCCGCCGCGAACCGACGTAGGTATACGTCGGTCGCACGCTTGCAGCTAGGGGGTGAGCGTGCACCGCCGCCGCCGCGCTCCCGCCGCCGCCCTCCCGCCCCACTCGTCACCAGGGACTCCCATGCACGGGGCAGGCAGCTTCAATTTCAGCTTCAATTTAAACGCTTCCCGACCGCCCGCCGCCGCGAACCGACATAGGTATACGTCGGTCGCGCGCCTGCAGCTAGGGGGTGAGCGCGCACCGCTGCCGCCGCTCTCCCGCCAGCGCGCTCCCTCCCCCACTCAGCAGCGGGGACTCCGATGCACAGGGCAGGCAGCTCTGATTGCCGCCTGACACCCGCGATCGCTCCCCGCTGAGAGAGAAGAACGGTCGGCTGTTGTAAACACAGCCTCCCATTCTTCTCTCTGGAATGATCACAGAGCGCCTGTGATCCTTCTATATAGGATCACAGGTCTCTATGGTCATTTCACAAGCCACACCCCCATACAGTTAAAAACACGCCCCTAGGTACACATTTAACCCCTTGATCACTTACTGTGTTAACCCCTTCCCTGCCAGTGTCAATATTACAGTAACAGTGTATATTTTTCTAGCACTGATTACTGTAGTAATGTCACTGGTCCCCCCAAAAGTGTCAAAAATGTCAGTTAGGGGTCCAATCTGTCTGCCGCAATGTCGCAGTTCCGCTAAAAATCGCAGATCGCCGCCATTACTAGTAAAAAAAACAACTAAAAATGACATAAATCTTTCCTGTAGTTTGTAGACGCAATAACTTTTGCGCAAACCAAAGAAAATACGCTTATTGCGATTTTTTTTTTTACCAAAAATATGTAGCAGAAAAAAAATTGGCCTAAAATGTTAAAAAATTTAGATTTTTACTTTTTTTTTTTGGGGGGGGGGGGATGTTATATAGCAGAATGTGAAAAATATTGTTTTTTTTTTTTTTTTTCAGAATTGTCGCTGTGTTTTTGTTTATAGCGCAAAAAAAAAAAAAAATCGCACAAGTGATCAAATACCACCAAAAGAAAGTTCTATTTGTGGGAAAAAAAGGACATAAATTTTATTTGGGTACAGCGTCACACGACTGCGCAATTTTCCGTTAAAATAACGCAGTGCCGAATCGCAAAATATGGCCTGGTCATTAAGCAGCAAAATCTTCCGGTCCAGAAGTGGTTAACCCATTTGCCTACAGGGCAACATTTCCCAAATACATGTAAAAAATCAGTATTTTTATTCTATAGAATTACATAAAACCCCCCAAACATTACATGGTTTATACAAGCAGAGGGCCTTGGAGAATAAAATGACGGTTGCACAGCCATTTATCAAATTAAAATTTTCTGGAAAAATAAACATAAATGCATTTTGGTGCACAGAAACACTATGATATCTACCTTTTTTGGCAAAATGTAGAAGAATACGTCGCGCCAAGTAAATAGATACCAAACATGTCAAAATGTTATATTTTTTCATGCCTGTGAAATACACTATATTGTAAAAGCCTCCACAGGCACATGAACTTTAATGGCATCCCAGTCTTAGTCCGTAGGGTTCAATATTGAGTTGGCCCACCCTTTGCAGCTATAACAGCTTCAACTCTTCTGGTAAGGCTGTCCACAAGGTTTAGGAGTGTCCATGGGAATGTTTGACCATTCTTCCAGAAGCGTATTTGTGAGGTCAGGCATTGAACATATTAAACCCTACGGGCTAAGACTGGAATGCCATTAAAGCTTGTGAACATAGAGTTGGAGATACATGGGTTGAAAGGAGAGTCAAAAAGAGGGACCAACGGCAAAAGCAGAGATCCCCAAAAATAAAAAAATAAAATAAAAAACGATATTATTCTAATCATGACTATATACACTCTATTGTCAAAAGTATTGGGACGCCCATGAACTTTAATGGCCTCCCAGTCTTAGTCCGTAGGGTTCAACATTGAGATGTCCCACCCTTTGCAGCTATAACAGCTTCAACTCTTCTGGGAAGGCTGTCCACAAGGTTTAGGAGTGTGTCTATGGGAATGTTTGTCCATTCTTCCAGAAATGCATTTGGCACTGATTTTGAACGAGAAAGCCTGGCTCGCAGTCTCCGCTCTAATTCATCCCAAGGGTGTTCTATCGGGTTCTATCGGGTTGAGGTCAGGAATCTGTGCAGGCCAGTCAAGTTCCTCCACCCCAAACTCACTCATCCTTGTCTCCTCTATCAGTCAGGCAGCTGGTTGAATCCCAACAATATTGTCATGATCCTTCCAGAGCCTGGGGCGGCTCTACCTGCATGTGAATGAATGACAGTCCACCTCTTCCATTCATAGTGTTGTTCAATAATGGAAGTTATAGTACAGCTTTCATAACTGTAGGGGGGGGGGGCAGGCATAATTGGCACTCTTTATGAGTGCCTATGAAAGGTCCAAAGGCTGTATTAACCCTTACAGCACTGGAGGATGCAGTATAAATCCCCCCCCCCCCCCCCCCACACAGCTCGGAGGACAAAAATGTTCAACAAGGACAGCAGTAAGCAGCACAAGGGACACTTCCTAATAAATGTAAGCACCGTTCCTTGAACTAATTTAAAAAAAAAAAAATGTAGACTTTAAGTTGTTTGTTTTTGTGTTGAAATATGTGTTAAATCCAGTAATCCTAAATATCTTTGGGCTCTAAATGCATTGTTTCTTGTCATTTTTAGGCCATTCGTGTGACATCACAGGTCCTCATCTTTTCCTGTGTGGCTAGGCTACAACAGCATTCTTCTGTAAATCCAGGATGGTGACTGGGCTCTGGATGCAATAAAAGGGGTTTGAACTATGCTGAGGGTTCTTCAACCCAGCAGTGAGTCTGTGGAGGAACGGCACCACCAATGGGGTAAGCATTGCATCTGGAGTTGACTTTTTTGTAGTGGGCTTATACTCGGAATACAGCTATTATAGATTCCTTTGCCTGAAAGTAATGCATTCTCAGGAGGACATCTCTAAGTACCTCTTGGGGGAGGAAAGCTGGTTTAGGCACCCTATGGATACAGGCTATGGTAAGGTCACTTGGAGTTAAGGATGGTGTTACAGCTTGGAAGAGATTGAGTACAATATGCGGAAGCTTGAGGTTGTACCGATTCTGAGATGCCTCTAAGCTTTAGATTGTTGCACCTGGAGCGATCCTCCAGGTCAGCTACCTTAGACTTTAGCAGTGTCCTCAGAGTGAGACGTGTGTGCGTCTACCATATTGTTGTAGGAATTCATGCATACTCCCATGGAATCCTCTAGATTGCTTACTCTGTCCCCTAGGTCATGTATTTCAGCCTTGCAGGTTTGAAAGCAGGCAAGTCTATCCTCTTGGAGAGAGGAGCGAAGCGAGAGAAGAATGTCTTTCATTATTATATCGGACATTGGTTGCCCTACAGTTTGAAAGGAGGCAATTGGGTCTAGTTTAGAGGTGTTGTCTTGTTGTTCGCCTACCTCCATGCAGGGTTCAGTAATGTCCTCTGCCTGGGGTTCCCTCCTCGGTTTAGATTTAACCAGGCTGCTTGGGCTGGGTGATGTAGGAGGCGATTCACCGCCATTTTCCATTAGTGCAGAGGCTTCTGTGGCTGTGTGAGGGAAGAGGACCTTCCCCGTTCGGTGGCGAGTGACTCGCGCCACCATTTTGCCAAAGATCTCTCCGGATCGGCGTGAAGAAACCAGATAGTTTCTTCAATTTTAGCTCTTCTCTGAGTCGTCGTGACATGCCGGCGCAGTTGAGGAGACAATTGGGTCCACCATGGGGATCGCTAGGTTCGTGGATGCGACTGTTTCCCTGTTTGATTTGCGGAGCTACTATTTTATGCCGCCTGGATCACTCGGCAGTCGCCACGCCCCCTACTCTTTTAATGTTTAGCCCAACCTAGACTTGGACTTTAAATCAAATGTTGGTACGTCCCATCCCAGATAGCAGGCAATTGTTCTGCAAGTTTGAATATGACTTGCTAAGCTATTGCTAGACTTACCAGACTTCACAAGCTTGTTGCACAATTTCTGCAAGTCCGCATTGCATGTGTCAAGGTCAAGTTTCTTTGCAAACATTTTGCAAATCTGCTACAAGCTCAGTTATGTTGTGCAATACTCATCCCACCACAGGGGTCACTGTGACTTGCAGAGCTCTTGCTGTAGACTCACCACTGCAACTTGAAGTCGCTGGAGTCTTGCCATGCAAATTTGCTACAAAATGAAAAGGTGTCAACTACAACTTGTGATTTAAGTGTTCTGCAAGTGGACAACTTGCCAGTGAAAATGTGCAGCAAGTTAACAGACTTACAATTCAACACTGCCACAAATTTGTGGCAAGTTATCCTTGCTATCTGGGATTTGTACTTTCTGAATCAATAAAAACCTGAAATCAGGGTTTCTCAACCAGGTTTCCATGAAACCCTTAGGTTCCTCCAGAATTTACTAGCAGTTCCTTGAGCAATGGGCAATTTCTTCAGTAATATTTTTAGCTATCTGTAAGGAAGGAGGGGGGGTGGGATTATTTCCAATGACCACAAGTGTAAGGAGCATTCTTCCCACTGACCATCACACTAATGTATCATGAGTTGAAGATATAGTAATTATTATGGCGCTTTTCCACTGCATGGAACGGATCGGTTTGGCTCGGTTTGGCGCTTTTCCACTGCATGGTAATGCATGGTACGTGTTAGAACGGTTCGGTACGGTTTGGTACGGCGGCGCTTTTCCACTACATGGTACGGCCTCGGTACGGCTCGCTTAACCACTTTACCACCGGAGGATTTTGCTGTCTTCCGTCCAGGCCACTTTTTGCGATTCGGCGCTGTGCGACTTCAACTGACAATTGCGCGGTCGTGCGACGCCGTACCCAAACGAAATTTACGTCCTTTTTTTCCCACAAACAGAGCTTTCTTTTGGTGGTATTTGATCACCTGTGCGATTTTTACTTTTTGCGCTATAAACAAAAAAAGAGCGTTTATTTTGAAAAAATAACAATATTTTTAACATTTTTTTATATGAAATTCCCCCCAAAAAAGATGTAAAAACCAATTTTTTAAAAATGTTTTGGCCAATTTGTTTTCTGCTACCTATGTTTGGTAAAAAAAATCGCAATAAGCGTATTTTGATTGGTTTGCGCAAAAGTTATTGCGTTTACTAACAAAGGGAAAGATTTCTGTCATTTTTGGTGTTTTCTTTTTTAACGCGTAATGGCGGCGATCTGCGTTTTTTTTTGTGGGACTGCGACATTGCGGCGGACAGATCGGACCCTTGACTGACATTTTTGACACTTTTGGGGGTACCAGTGACATTACTGCAGTAATCAGTGCTATATATATGCACTGTTACTGTAAAAATGACACTGGCAGGGAAGGGGTTAATTTTATTGGAGAGGGAGGGGTTAATGTATGCCTGGTGCTTACTGACGTGTAGGGGGGGAGGTGACTGAGTGAGTCAGGGACAGATCGGATGTCCAGCTATGCGGACATCGGATGTCACTATGGAGATCCGTCCGCTTGTGTTTACACAGGCGGGCGGATCTCCACACTAGATCCCCGGCGATCGGGGCAGAGCAGCGGCAAACGCCGCTGCTCCTCCCCTGGCCCGACTCCCGCTGTGAATGAAAACAGCGGGAGCGAGCCTCCGGCGGCGCGCAAGCGCCGCCCAGAAGGGGGAGTGTCTGACGACGTTAATACTACGTCGTCAGACGATAACGAGCCACTCTGCCGCAGTAGTATTACTGTGAGCGGACGTAAAGTGGTTAAACAGTACCACCTCGGTTGGGGTTCCAAGCGTTCCGTAGCTATACCATATCCCACAATCCTTTGCATGCAGCCTTGATTGTTTGTCACTACTAGCCACTGATTGGCCAGAGAATCGTTGTAATCCCACCCACTTACTACTTTAGTGGAAAAGCAAACCGAGCCGAGTAGAGCCTATACAGTGCCGAAAGGTGCCGACTCGTACCACGCAGTAGAAAAGCAAACCAAGCCGAGCTGGGCCAAGCAGTGCCGAGTGGAGCCGAGCCGGTACTTGCAGTGGAAAAGTGTCAATATAAGGGGTCCCCTGAGACCAGAGGTTTATTTTAAGGGTTCCTCTGTGTTGAAAAGTTTGAAAGTTTGAGAAAGGCTGATCTAAATCTTCCCTACTCCATTCATATCTTAAAAAAAAAAAAGTTTTGGCTAGAGCTGGGCTTCAAGACACAGAATGGACTGACAGAGGGATTAATACTAGGCAGGAGAGATGAACACTTTGCAGCTAATGGCGTATTACCATTCTAAAGGAAAGAAAACTCCTCATGACCTGTTGGTGTTGGCAGGACGAGTTATGGAGGAGCAGCGGGTTGCAATTAAGCACATGTTATTATAACTATCATTAATTTGTGCAACCTCGCATCGACTCCACCGGGAAATAACTGACTCAATGGCATGTTCACGTCGACACATTTCAAGCACATTGACGCCTATCCAGAAAGGGTTTATTGGCTTTTTATGCCAGCAATAAAGGAAAAAAAAAAACTCTAAGAAGCAGTGACGACTTTGTACTTGCAATGGGTGGCCAAAGGGAATATATTTAATATGAGCAAATGGATGCCAGCTGGTTTCCTTCATCGGAGAATTGTGAAATGTTTATTTTTGATACATTGATGTTGTTGGCTGAATCCCTGCAGAAAGAAAGGAGAGTCGACCAAAAAAAAAAAAAACAACTATTTTACAAAAAGTCAAAGTGAGATAACAATTAAAAAAAATAAAAATACAACAAAGGCCTGGCGCAAGGCAATATTTCTTTTCAAACAAGACATTTCTGGCTTCACAACTTGAATTTTTATATCAAGATAAAATTGGAGAATGTGGAGTGGTTTAGATGCTTAAGACATAACGCACGAGAGGCATTATGTGTCTCATCATCACAGCCGTCAGGCGTGCTCCACTTTGTGATTTGTTCTTTCAATTTGGGCAAATGTGCTTTTATGTAGAGAGAAATTATAACGCTCCAGGTGTGAATGGCACTCACATGATGTTCACTGAGCATAATTATAAATGCAACACTTTTGTTTTTCCCCCATTTTTCCTGAGCTGAACTCAAAGATCTAAGACTTTTTCTATGTACATGTAGCACCCTCCTAGGTAGGTGCTAGGCAGTGGCGGCTGGTCATACGGGGCGCAGGGGCGCTCCCCCCCCATCCATGCATACGGCCCCCTAATCTACATGCAGGGCGCCGGACGCATGGAGTTCAATGGGGCTTTTTTTTTTTTTTTTAGCCACGTGATTAGAGCCAGAGGCTCTCACAGGCTAAAAAAAGGGTGGGCTCGGGGCGCAGAGCAGTGCGCCCCGAGCCCATCCAGTTTTATGACAATAGCAAATGAAAATTTGCTATTGTTACATGGATCCTCCTCCTGGCCAATCAGGAAGCGGGTTTTGAGACCTGTTTCTCGATTGGCCGAAAGGAGAAGCCATGCCATTGGGGGAGGAGGGAGGAGACGCAGAAGACGGGGAAGAAGCTGAAGCTGCCACCGCCACCTACTGCTGCATCTATGCAGGGTGAGTGAGCGGGGCGGGGGGGGTCCTGTCTGTCCTCTCCTCTCTTTTCCTCTCCTCTCTCCCCTGTCTCCCTGTGTCCTGGGGGGGTATGGTGTGTGGCCTGGTGTGGCCTGGGGGGGGGTATGGTGCGGTCGGTTCGCCCCCCCCCCCCCCCGGCCCATGGAGCACCAGCCGCCACTGGTGCTAGGACAAACTATAAAGGGGGGTCTGATTGTTCAGCTCACATTCAATGGCGTCTGGCCCTATGGAGAGGTGTTCTCTTCACGGACAAATCCCGGTTTTCACTGTACAGGGCAGATGGCAGACAGCGTGTATGGCGTCGTGTGGGTGAGTGGTTTGCTGATGTCAACGTTGTGGATGAAAGGTCGCAAGTTTTGAGGGAGTGTGCAATCGGCATGGTGACTGCAGGAATGTCCACCAGAGCTGTTGCCCATGAATTGAATGTTCATTTCTCTACCATAAGCCGTCTCCAAAGGCGATTCGGAGAATTTGGCAGTACATCCAACCGGCCTCACAACCGCAGACCACGTGTAACCACACCAGCCCAGGACCTCCACATCCAGCATCTTCACCTCCAAGATGGTCTGAGACCAGCCACCCGGACAGCTGCTGCAACAATCGGTTTGCATAACCAAAGAATTTCTGCACAAACTGTCAGAAACCGTCTCAGGGAAGCTCATCTGCATGTTCATCATCCTCATTGGGGTCTCCACCTGACTGCAGATCGTCGTCATAACCGACTTGAGTGGGCAAATGCTCACAGTCGATGGAATGTGGCTTGTGACAGTGATAAAAGTGATCAGATTTTTCTTTTTTTTTAAAACAGTGCTAAAAATAAAAAAATAAAATAAAATAAAAAGAAAAAAAAATTAAATTAAAGCGCCCCTGTCCCAGTGAGCTTGCACAGCAAAGAACAGCATACTTAAGTCGTGCCCGCATGTGAGGTATTGCTGTGATCACCAGAGCGAGAGCAATAATTCTAGAAAAAGACTTCCTCTGTAACTCTAAACTGGTAACTGTTAAAATTTTTAAAGTATCGCCGATGGAGATTTTAAAGTACCGTAATTTGTCGTTAGGAATGTTAGGTATCTATTTACTCGGCGTGACATCATCTTTCACAATTTACAAAAAAATTGGACTAACTTTACTGTTTAGTTTTTAAATGCAGTGAAATTAATTTTTTCCCAAAAAATAGTGTTTGAAAGACCGCTGCGCAAATATCGCGTGACAAAAAATATTGTATTGACCGCCATTTCAATCTCCGGACACTTATCTAAAAAAAAACTATATATATAATGTTTGGGGGTTCTAAGTAATTTTCTAGCAGAAAATACTGATTTTAACTTGTAAACAACATGTGTCAGAAATAGGCCCGGTCCTTAAGTGGTGAAAGGATCAGAAGGCGTTGGCACCAAGGGGGTTTAAAAAAAAAAAAAAAAAAAATATATATATATATATATATATATATATATATTTATATTTATAAATATATATATATATATATATAAAAAATATACTGTATATATATAAATATATATATATATATATATATATATATATATATATATATATACATATATATAAATATATATATATATATATATATATATATATATATATATATATATATTTTTTTTATATATATATATATATATATATATATATATATATTTTATATATATATATATATATATATATATATATTTTTTTTTTTTTTTTTTTTTCTATATGTATGTATATATATATATATATATATATATATATATATATATATATATATATATATATATATATATATTATCACTTTGAGCTTTTTCAGTGAAGAAGTCAGGCCAATTGAGAACTGAGAAAATATTTTGGTATTTTTTGGAACTTTAGTGTAATTAAAAAACATTATTTGGACTCAAACTTGTAGAAGACATGACAGTCAAAGTTTTTTTTTTTCTTTAACCTCAAAAGGTCTTCCAATTAATTAAACTGCTTGTTGAGCTCATTGACATAATTCTGTGAACTCTGCCACGACTCCGGAACGGCGGATTGCCAAGTGACCTGAGCGGCGGGCATGCGGAATGTAGTTATATTTGTGGTGTACAATCATTTCCCCGGAGGGGTAGGAGCCAAATAAACAAAGTAATGGATGTCAATAGGAGGCAAATTATCTGAGTAGCAAATACTTGTGATTCTTAGAAGTTTATCTGAAACAAAATAAAGGTTGAGTAAATGTGCAGCCCAGGAGGGTCACAGATCTTAAAGCTGAATTCCAGGTTTGGCAAGATTTACACCTTGGACCAATGTAGGTACGTACAGTATCTCACAAAAGTGAGTACACCCCTCACATTTTTGCAAATATTTTATTCTATCTTTTGATGTGACAACACTGAAGAAATTACACTTTGCTACAATGTAAAGTAGTGAGTGTACAGCTTGTATAACAGTGTAAATTTGCTGTCCCCTCAAAATAACTCAACACACAGCCATTAATGTCTGAACCACTGGCAACAAAAGTGAGTACACCCCTAAGTGACAATGTCCTAATCCCTCTCCCTCCCCGGTGTCATGTGACTCGTTAGTGTTACAAGGTCTCAGGTGTGAATGGGGAGCAGGTGTGTTAAATTTGGTGTTATTGCTCTCACTCTCTCATACTGGTCACTGGAAGTTCAACATGGCACCTCCTGGCAAAGAACTCTCTGAGGATCTAAAAAAAAAAATAAGAATTGTTGCTCTACATAAAGATGGCCTAGGCTATAAGATGATTGCCAAGACCCTGAAACTGAGCTGTAGCACAGTGGCCAAGACCATATAGGGACCACAATGGATAGCCTCTGAACTGTCCCAGGTCGCACTTACCTTTTAGAAGAAATACTTACCTTGAAAATTTCTTGTCCAGCGCTGCCATCTCAGGTGTGGGAAGCTGAAGCCAGTGCGTCCTCTCCTGCGTCCTCTTCCGTGTCCTCTTCGTCCCAGAATGCGCCTGCAGCGGCCCCACCATCACTTCCGGGGCCGGCGCGTCATCCCTGCAGAAGCTGTTTAGCAGGGAATGACGTGCCTGCACCGGAACTGACGAGCAGGGCCGGTGCAGGCGCATTGCCTCCTGGGATGACGTTCAGGTCCCAGGAGTCAATGCAAGGAGGAAGTGACGGCGCGGGCCGTGGCCGAAAAGGAAGGAAGTAGAAGGAAGGTAAGTATACTTTCTTAAAAAACAAGGTAAGTAAAGAAAAAAGAAAAGAAAAAAAAAATTGGGAATATCCATTTGATTTTTAGGGCATCCACAGCAAACGGATGGGCCAAAGTTGTTTTTGAGCCCAGAACTCAGCTTTAACTGCAGACTTTCCGCTTTAATTTGAGGGTATTTACATCCAAATCAGGTGAAAGGTGTAGGAATTACAACAATTTGTATATGTGCCTCCCACTTTTTAAGGGACCAACAGTAATGGGACAATTGGCTGCTCAGCTGTTCCATGGCCAGGTGTGTGTTATTCCCTCATTATCCCATTTACAAGGAGCAGATAAAAGGTCCAGAGTTCATTTCAAGTGTGCTATTTGCATTTGGAATATGTTGCTGTCAACTCTCAATATGAGATCCAAAGAGCTGTCACTATCAGTGAAGCAAGCCATAATTAGGCTGAAAAAACAAAACAAACCAATCAGAGAGATAGCAAAAACATTAGGTGTGGCCAAATCAACTGTTTGGAACATCCTTAAAAAGAAAACGCACCGGTGACCTCAGCAACACCAAAAGACCCGGAAGACCACGGAAAACAACTGTGTTGGATGACTGAAGAATTCTTTCCCTGGTGAAGAAAACACCCTTTACAACAGTTGGCCAGATCAAGAACACTCTCCAGGAGGGAGGTGTATGTGTGTCAGATCAAGATCACTCTCCAGGAGGTAGGTGTATGGGTGCCAAAGTCAACAATCAAGAGAAGACTTCACCAGAGTGAATACAGAGGGTTCACCACAAGATGTAAACCATTGGTGAGCCTCAAAAACAGGAAGGCCAGATTAGAGTTTGCCAAACAACATCTAAAAAAGCCTTCACAGTTCTGGAACATCCTATGGACAGATGAGACCAAGATCAACTTGTACCAGAGTGATGGGAAGAGAAGAGTATGGAGAAGGAAAGGAACTGCTCATGATCCAAAGCATACCACCTCCTCAGTGAAGCATGGTGGTGGTAGTGTCATGGCGTGGGCATGTATGGCTGCCAATGGAACTGGTTCTCTTGTATTTATTGATGATGTGACTGCTGACAAAAGCAGAAGGATGAATTCTGAAGTGTTTCGGGCAATATTATCTGCTCATATTCAGCCAAATGCTTCAGAACTCATTGGACGGCGCTTCACAGTGCAGATGGACAATCACCCGAAGCATACTGCGAAAGCAATCAAAGAGTATTTTACGGGAAAGAAGTGGAATGTTATGCGATGGCCAAGTCAATCGCCTGACCTGAATCCGATTGAGCATGCATTTCACTTGCTGAAGACAAAACTGAAGGGAAAATGCCCCAAGAACATTGAAGACAGTTGCAGTAGAGGCCTGACAGAGCATCACCAGGGATGAAACCCAGCGTCTGGTGATGTCTATGCGTTCCAGACTTCAGGCTGTAATTGACTGCAAAGGATTTGCAACCAAGTATTAAAAAGTGAAAGTTTGATTTATGATTGTTAATATGGACCCATTACTTTTGGTCCCTTAAAAAGTGGGAGGCACATATACAAACTGTTGTAATTCCTACACCGTTCACCTGATTTGATCCCTCAAATTGAAGCTGAAAGTCTGCAGTTAAAGCACATCTTGTTTGTTTCATTTCAAATCCATTGTGGTGGTGTATAGAGCCAAAAAGTTTAGAATTGTGTCGATGTACCAATATTTATGGACCCGACTATATATATATATATATATATATATATATATACATATATATATATATATATATATATATATAATGTTTGGGGGTTCTAAGTAACTTTCTAGCAAAAAATACAGATTTTTTTTTTACTTGTAAATAAAAAGTGGCAAAAAATTCTTGATCTTCAATTATTTCGATAAGGGATACCACCACCTCATGGCCGGAGGTTAAATTACTTCTCAAAGCCCCACATACAAAGGGAGAACATTTTCTACTCCTACCAGTGACCCCTGTCCCGTACTTTCTGAATGTATCGTCTTTGGAGAGATTTTGATTGCACATCAGTGGTCATTGCTTTTCCCACCATTTAAAGAGAACACGCTGTTCTAACCTTTTGTAAATCCATTTTCCATCACGTAAGGCGAACCACAGAGGGTGGTGGAGGTCATTTATAATGATAATACATTTATCAGCATAACAAGAGTGGAAGGAGGACGGTCACATCTTTCCCTTTTTTTAATTTTTAACCACTTAAGCCCCGGAAGATTTTACCCCCTTCCTGACCAGGGGGTATTTTGGGATTCGGCACTGCGTGACTTTAACAGACAATTGCGCGGTCGTGCAACGCTGTACCTAAACGAATTTGACGTCCTTTTTTTCCCACAAACAGAGCTTTCTTTTGGTGGTATTTGATCACCTGTGCGATTTTTTGATCATGCGCTATAAACAAAAAAAGAGCGTCAATTTTGCAAAAATTTTTCACATTTTTTTATATGAAATTCCCCCCCAAAAAAAAGTAAAAATCCAAATTTTTTAAAATTTTTGGCCAATTTGTTTTATGCTACCTATGTTTGGTAAAAAAAAATCGCAAAAAGCGTATTTTGATTGGTTTGAGCAAAAGTTATCGCGTTTACTAACAAAGGGAAAGATTTTTGTCATTTTTGTTGTTTTTTTTTTTTAACGCGTAATGGCGGTGATCTGCGATTTGATTTGCGGTACTGCGACATTGCGGCGGACAGATCGGACCCTTGACTGACATTTTTGACACTTTTGGGGTTACCAGTGACATTACTACAGTAATCAGTGCTATACATATGCACTGTTACTGCAAAATGACACTGGCAGTGAAGGGGTTAACTTTATTTGAGAGGGAGGGGCTGTGTGTGTCCCTAGGGGCGTGATTCTAACTGTGATTGGCTGTGGCTTGAGCTGTAGAAACAGTGATCAACAGTCCTACATAGTAGAACCGTGTGATCACAGTTTCTACACAGGGGAGAATGACAGGCGGCTTGTTTACATCAGCCGCCTGACTTTCTCCCTCTGCAGCGACGATCGCAGAGTGAGCGGCAGACATCGGGTCCGCCGGTCACACGCACGGGGGGGTCCGTGACCACGTGGGAGCGGGAGCGCGCCTCAGGTGGCGCGCGCTCGCTCCCTAGACCCTCACAGGCTAGCGACGTAGATCTACGTCACTTTGCCTGTGAGGGGCTGACTGCCGACGTAAATCATCGTTAGGCAGTCGGCAAGTGGTTAATGTGGATTACTGACATAGGGACATTTATTTATTGTGTGATTGATTCACATTATTATTCCTATTATTAGTTTATTGTTTTGCACAGGTTGATACTAGAACATGATCTGATGATTTACATAATGATTACATACATATAGGCTTCCGCACACCTAATATACACTTTATTAAGAGGTTTTTATCTTTTTCATCTTGAGTGCTAGCAGCTGAACACTAAATGAATAGGCGGCATGAGCTGTGTCATAATAAGATTGTGAATACACTCACCGGCCACTTTATTAGGTACACCTGTTCAATTGCTTGGTAACACAAATTGCTAATCAGCCAATCACATGGCAGCGACTCAATGCATTTAGGCATCTAGGCGTGGTGAAGACAACTTGATGAAGTTCAAACCGAGCATCAGAATGGGGAAGAAAGGGGATTTATTTTTTGTTTACAAGTACTTTTTGCTAGAAGATTACTTTGAACCCCCCAAGACATTATTCTTTTTTTTTTTTTTTTTTTTTTTTAGCAGAGATCCTAGTGAATAAAATGGCCATCATCTTGATTTTTTTAATGTCACATGTCATTTGTGCAGCAGTTTCGCAAATGCAATTTAAAAAAAAAAAAAAAAATACTTTAACCACTTCAGCCCCGGAAGGTTTTGCCCCGTTTACGACCAGGCCATTCTTTGCAATACGTCACTGCGTTAATTTAACGGAAAATTGCGATCGTGCAACGCTGTACCCAAATAAAATGTATGTATTTTTTTCTTCCCCACAAATAGAGCTTTCTTTTGGTGGTATTTGATCACTTGTACATTTATTTAAATTGTTTTCGCTATAAACAAAAAAAGAGCGACAATTCTGAAAAAAAAAATATATATATATTTTTCACATTCTGCTATATAACATTCCCCAAAGAAAAATTAGAAATCAATTTTTTTCATCCTTTTAGGCCAATTTGTATTCTGCTACATATTCTTGGTAAAAAAAATCCTCATAAGCGTATTTTGATTAGTTTGCGCAAAAGTTATCGCGTCTACAAACTAGGGGAAAGACTTATGTCATTTTTATTTATTTTTTTATTTTACTAGTAATGGTGGCGATCAGCGATTTTTAGCGGGACTGCGACATTGCGGCGGACAGATCGGACCCCTAACTGACATTTTTGACACTTTTGGGGGGGGGGGGGGCAGTGACATTACTACAGTAATCAGTGCTAAAAATATGCACTGTTACTGTAATAATGACACTGGCAAGGAAGGGGTTAACTCAGGGGCGATCAAAGGGTTAAGTGTGACCCTAGGGGGTGTTTTCTAGCTGTGAAGGGGATGGGCTTGTGGAATAAACAGAGACCTGTGTTCCTATATAGGAGGAACACAGGAGCTCTGTTTTCATTCCAGAGAGAAGAACGGTCAGCTGTGTTTACAACAGCAGACCGACATTCTCCTTCCACGGGAAGTGATCGTGGGTGCCTGGCGGAAATCGCGGCCGCCGGCCCCGTGGATCGGCATCCCCGCTGCCTAATTGTAACTTTTCTCCCAGGAGTGCAGTATATCTGCGGCGGTTGGCCGGCAAGTAGTTATATACAGAGAGCACTAGATGTTCCTTTATTTATTCCATATACCACGGACGGAGTCTTACTACAACATTGTACTCTGGTTGGAGAGTCTTTAACCCCACTGGAGAAGGTCCATTAAGACCATTCTAGTCATATGATGGAGGTGGGAGAGTGGGCTCACTCTCCCACCTCCATCATATGACTAGAATGGTCGCCCAATTGCCGCCCAGGACGTAACGCGTATGGGGGAGGTGTGACGTCACCGTGGCCATCCTTACAGGGTTATGGTGTACTGAGAGCGCTAATCATCTATACTTGACTGAAGTGCATTGTTTGTAAGTTTTCTATGAACGTTTTTATTAAAGATTGATTATATACAGAGAGCACTAGATGTTCCTTTATTTATTCCATATACCATAGACGGAGTCTTACTACAACATTGTACTCTGGTTGGAGAGTCTTTGACCCCACTGGGGAAGGTCCATTAAGACCATTCTAGTCATATGATGAAGGTGAGAGTGGGCTCACTACAGGGCCCCATTCCCGCTGACGAAGTGCCGCCCAGGACGTAACGCGTATGGGGGAGGTGTGACGACACCTGTGGACATCCTTACAGGGTTATGGTGTACTGAGAACGCTAATCATCTGCACTTAACTGAAGTGCATTGTTTGTAAATTTTCTACCAAAGTTTTTATTAAACTTTGATTATATATAGAGAGCACTAGATGTTCCTTTATTTATTCCATATACCATAGACGGAGTCTTACTACAACATTGTACGCTGGTTGGAGAGTCTTTGACACCACTGGGGAAGGCGCATTAAGACCATTCTAGTCATATGATGGAGGTGAGAGTGGGCTCACTACGGGGCCCCATTCCCGCTGACGAAGTGCCGCCCAGGACGTAACGCGTATGGGGGAGGTGTAACGTCACCTGCGGCCATCCTTACAGGGTTATGGTCTACTGAGAGCGCTAATCATCTGCACTTAACTGAAGTGCATTGTTTGTAAGTTTTCTATGAACGTTTTTATTAAAGCTTGATTATATACAGAGAGCACTAGATGTTCCTTTATTTATTCCATATGCCACAGACGGAGTCTTACTACAACATTGTACTCTGGTTGGAGAGTCTTTGACCCCACTGGGGAAGGCAAATTAAGGCCATTCTGGTCATATGATGGAGGTGAGGCTTGCATGTCTCAAAGTTAAGCACCTATCCACAGCGGTCATGTTTATGAGGATCCTAAATGATGGATTTTTATGTTAATTTTAGTAATATAGGTTTAATAGATTTTTGCGCTGCACTATTTTATTTGATTGGTTAACCACTTAAGCCCCGGAAGATTTTACCCCCATTCCGACCAGGGGGTATTTTGCGATTCGGCACTGCGTGACTTTAACGGACAATTGCGCGGTCGTGCGACGCTGTACCTAAACGAATTTGGCGTCCTTTTTTTCCCACAAACAGAGCTTTCTTTTGGTGGTATTTGATCACCTGTGCGATTTTTTGATCACGCGCTATAAACAAAAAAAGAGCGTCAATTTTGCAAAAATAGCAATATTTTTCACATTTTTTTATATGAAATTCCCCAAAAAAAAAATTTAAAAATCATAATTTTTTTACTTTTTCGGCCAATTTGTTTTATGCTACCTATGTTTGGTAAAAAAAATCGCAAAAAGCGTATTTTGATTGGTTTGCGCAAAAGTTATCGCGTTTACTAACAAAGGGAAAGATTTCTGTCATTTTTGTTGTTTTTTTTTTTAACGTGTAATGGCGGCGATCTGCAATTTTTTTTGCGGTACTGCGACATTGGGGCGGACAGATCGGACCCTTGACTGACATTTTTGACACTTTTGGGGTTACCAGTGACATTTCTACAGTAATCAGTGCTATATATATGCACTGTTACTGTAAAAATACACTGGTAGTGAAGGGGTTAACTTTATTTGGCAGGGAGGGGCTGTGTGTATCCCTAGGGGCGTGCTTTCTACTGTGATTGGCTGGGGCTTGAGCTGTATGGACACTGATCAACGGATCTACATACTAGATCCGAGTGATCAGTATCCTAACAGCAAGGAGAATGACAGGCAGCTTGTTTACACAGGCTGCCTGACATTCTCCCTCTCCCCCGCCGATCGCCGAGTGACCGGCGGACATCGGGTCCGCCGGTCACACGCGCGGGGGGGTCCGTGACCACGCGGGAGCGGGAGCGCGCCTCCGGGGGCGCGCGCTCGCTCCCTAGACCCTCACAAGCTAGTGACGTAGCCCTACGTCACTTTGCCTGTGAGGGGCTGACTGCCGACGTAGATCGGCGTTAGGCAGTCGGCAAGTGGTTAAATCTAAGGCATGTGTGTTGAAGTGTCCAGCTTGCATATTTAATTGATAGTCAATATTGTGATTTGCGCTGAATATGTATTTTTTATCTTTGATTCACTTTCCAATTCACGTCTTATTTAGCTGCATTTCATGGAGATCTTTCAATATTTGGAGGATAGGGAAATTAAATTGGATGACATTTTTTCTATTGAGAATCCCACCAAGATTTCAGAAGCTATATCCCAATCATTCAGAAAATTGGGATATTTATTTGAAAAAAAGATCAAAGTATGGTGGGATATAGTGTCCTTAACAATATTTGTCTAGTAAAATCATCCCTAGACGCTGAAGGTGGAATGTACCACCGAATGATGGTCTGGAAGATGATGACTACATAACTGAATGGGGGAATTTCTTTACCACCAAAGGTCTGGAGCTTATTAGTTTTCTATTATCACATAAGCAGAAAAAAATGAAATGGAGGGCGCATGCGAGGATGTTCTCCCTGATGGACGTGTAGTCCGAGAGCTCCGTCCCCGCTCCGGCTGTAAATCCAGGTAATCAGCATCAATACCGAGCAGATCGGGTCACAAACCCCTCCCGATCTGCCTGCGAGCCTAAGGATCCCCTCTGCGTGCCTGGAAACTGGGTGAGGCGAGACCTCACCAAGCAGCTCGACTCGGTCTCTCCTCCAGCGGGAGGCCCCAAGATGGCGACAGGTCCCTCAGGCAGCACGAACCACGAGGAAGAAGAGGGAGACATAGCTGACACAGGACTGATCCCTACTCTAAGGTCAGTCACAGCCAGCCTATCCATCCTCTGTGAGGGGCCAAACATCCTCTCCCCTGCATCCACAGTGTCCTTGATCGAAAGGACACTGGAGGAACTGATACAATCCCCAGCAGGGAATAGTGTGGAGAGCCCAGGCCTCATGGAGGGAATATTAAAGTGCTCCTCCACCAACCCCCCTGACTTTGCTTCAATAATGTCCACCTTTTCCAAAATGCTTGCCAGAGGTCCGACGCAACTGGCTACCCAAATTACAACAGCCATGAAGGCTGATTTACAAAACCTGGGCACCAGGATCAAGGTAATCGAACAAAAATCTGACCAAATCATTGCAAGGGTAATCAAAACACGAACATAATTCAGGATCTGCATGACCAGCTTGATACAGCCCTTTCAAAAATTTAGGAACTTGAGAACAGATCCAAGCATTACAATTTTCGATTAAGGGGGCTCCCGGAATCGATAAAAGATGTCCACGCAGCAGTCACTACATTTATAAAGGACCTTATATCGGATATTCCCCCTCATCGCCTTCAGCTAGACAGAAAGCACAGAGCTTTACGTCCACCTAACCCTGACGGGATGTCATCGTCAATCCTCACTTTTACAGGGTTAAGGAGGAAATCATGAAAACAACCAGAAACATGGATAATTTAACTCTGCAAGGACATCCTATCCAAATTTTCTCTGACATTTCCCCCACCACTATCCAAAAAAGGCGCACGCTTAAACCCTTATTGCAGGTCCTGACAAAGCAATCAAGTTTTGGTGGTCTTTCCCATTCCACCTGAGCTTCTCCTTTAAACAAACATATGGATTCACCACCTTCCAAGAAGGGGAACGCATACTCCTTCAATTGGGCCTGATCACCCAGGATCCACCTACGTCCACCAACTCTAAATACCTTGGATCAGCTAAAAGACCCTCTCCCACAAGCCCACTTGTACCAGTATGGCTGAAACAGCAACCCAAAAGGGCCAAGGACGCTCAACACCCCCTGGATGTTGGATGAAGCCGTGGGATCACTCATTCTTTGCCGTCCCTGCCTCCATCACTGCTTGGATTTTCAACATCCTTCAGGAACTTTTACACACAATTCACCATGATTCTTCTTCGTTGGGCTTCAAATTCTGTTTTTTAGCCTGGTTCATCAGGTTACATTGTTATCTGGCATAAGGGAAAGGAAACTTTTTTCCCCCCATCCCTCCCCCTCATCCCACCCCCCTTTTTTTTTTTTTCCTCTTCCTATCATGTCCAACAACCTGGGCTTAGTTACTTGAGACTGCTGAACTCTTTAATCTCCCTCACCGTTAACCATGAGACTGCCTCAGCAACTTTTGATCTCAACGATCTCCTTTTTACTCTCCAAGTCGATCAGAGACCCCAACGGGAGATACATCCTACTTGTGGGATCTGTGGAGGTTGTCAAATATTCATTCCTCTCCTACTATGCTCCCAACAGAGGTCAGGCAGTATTTTTTGCGTTGCTTGTGTCCTCGATAATTCCCCAAGCAGACATTGATTATAGGAGGGGACTCAAATATAGCTTTAGACCAGATGTTGGACAGCTCAAAAAGAGGCATATCGTGTCTCAAACTTCTAAACAGAGCACTCGCATTGCTAAACTGCTGCATGACTCGGGATTGGTAGATATACGTATGGAGAGAACTGAATCCCAATACCAAAGATTTTACCCACTACTCTCATCCACACAGCACATACACAAGGATTGATCATATATTTATTCCCCCAGTTGCAATACCTTCTTCCAGGAAGGCTCTTATTAAAGATGTGCCTTTTTAAGATCACGCTATGGTCATTTTGACGTTTTCCCCTTCCCCCAAATCACCAACTTCCTTTCGCTGGAGACTGAATTAATCTCATATTAAGCGACTTTGTTCAGTGTCAACTGATAGACAAGGAATTGAGGTCTTATTTTTCAATTAATGATACGGAGGATGTCTCCCTGGACACTCTGTGGGCAGCCCATAAGGCAGTAATTAGAGGGAAAATTATTAAATTAACAACACAGATTAAAAGACAGCGTAAAGTGGAGATCTCCAAACTAGAATCGGAATTCCAAAAACTTAGCAAACTCCATAAACTGAGCCTTACCCAATTAACACAAACCCAGCTTGACAACGCAAGATTGTCCCTAAATCTTTCCCTTATAACGGAGGCCGAAAAACACCTCCAATGGTCAGGAGCTAGATTTTATATTTTCAAAGATAAAATAGGACCCAAACTGGCCATGAAACTGCACCCATGGCCCCGCACAATTGCATTTCCTAAAATTTGACTCTATAGGGAGCTATCTCCCAAAACTCTCATAAAATTATGCAGACCTTTCAAGATTTTTATTACAAACTTTATGTAAATGGGAAAACTTTCTCAACTACCTCCATGACCCGGTTCTTACAGGACCTCTCATTCCTGAAATTGGACCCCCTATTTAGATCATCTTTAGAAAAAAAGATCTCTTGCATGATGAACTGTGTGGCGAGGTTGGCCCTGGTGGGACCCGGCGCTTCCACCCCCCTGAACAGTGCCCAGATGGTGTGTGTGGTGGGGGGGGGTGGCGGGACCCCGAGTGAGTACTGTCTGCCCATTTCAGCTTGAGACTCTACAATCTCTCAACTGGTCAGCTACTCTATACCCCTTTACCTATCTACTTTCCATATGACACTGTCTTACCACACCTCAAGGATGTTTTGCCTATAATTTTATTTATTTATCTCTGTTTGTTTACTTTCAACCACTGTACGTTGCATTGGTTTTGCAATTATTGTTTGTCCTTTAAAAACTCAATAAGAATTATTGAACAAAAGAAAAAGAAAAAAAGATCTTGGAAGCAATTAAGTCTATGAGGGGAGGCTCCGCTCTGGGCCCAGATGGTTTTTCTTCAGGCTACTACAAAACCTTCGCCTCTACTCTGTCCCCTTATCTCCTCAGATTCTTTAATAACCTTAGAGATGGTCATGGGATAGACAGGATGTTAAACTTAGCATACATCTCAGTGATACCCAAGCCCGTGAAGGATACTACTGATGTCACTAATTATAGACCCATATCTTTGATTAACAATGACTTAAAAATACTGATGAAAATATTTTGCTCGTTTTATAGGAGACTATGTCCATAAAGATCAGTCTGGATTCATTCCAGGGCCGGCAAGGCCCTGACCAAATCAGACAAGCAATAGACATAGTATCGCTCTTACAGTCCTCTTGGGATGGAGGGTCACCTCAAGAAGTACTACTGTCGTCCATTGACCTGCAAAAGGCCTTTGACTCGGTCTCATGGCCATATTTATCTGAAATTATGACCAAATGGGATTTTGGTCTGAATTTCCTTGGCATACTTAGAAGCCTATACTCTACTCCTAGTGCACAAGTTAGGCTCCTGGGACACTATTCAGACTCCATCAATATCTCTAGAGGGACCTGACCAAATTTGACGAGCGATAGACATAGTATCGCTCTTACAGTCCTCTTGGGATGGGGGGTCACCTCAAGAAGGACTACTGCTGTTCATTGACCTGCAAAAGGCCTTTGACTCGGTCTCGTGGCCATATTTATTTTAAATTCTTAACAAATGGGATTTTGGTCCGAATTTCCTTGGCATACTTAGAAGCCTATACCTAGTGCACAAGTCAGGCTCCTGGGACACTATTCAGACTCCATCAATATCTCTAGAGGGATCCGGCAGGGATGCCCCCTCTCCCCCCTTGATTTTTGCCATAGCCATTGAGACCCTGGCCATAGCAATCAGAAATCACCCAGACATAAAGGGAGTAATATAAAACATGTAATTGCTGCGCCAAAATATAATAAAAATTCAGTATGCGAAAAGCAACCAACACAAATCTTTGGAACAGAAAGATCAATAATAATATAAATATACAAATGTGGCGCTAATCTGGTAGCTATAATCAAAGAAATGTCCTTGATATGCGTGGATGAAAAAGCAACAGTTCAAATTCTTTCTCATGCATAAACAAAAAACTTCACAAAGAAGGGGAGAAATGTGAAGATCCTCAGCAAGGGAGACCACCACCAGGCACCCGCACACACTGATCCTTACCAGATCACATTGACCCTCTTCACAAAGGTCAAAAAACGCCCATGGTACAAGCACTGGAAAGCCAGGATCATTCACTCCTCCTCCTAAGAAATCTTCCACCAAGCGGACAGTCCTTAGGTTCTTACAGGGTCCCCATGTGAGGAAACAAAATGCCAACACATAGTGTACACTGCTAAGAAGTTTATTGCTCCCCGAGGATAATAAATACACTTACAGGATAGCCGCACTTAGAGAGCGTTGCTTAATCCACCTCCGAGCGGTCGGGTGCTCGCGCATCCCACCAGAAATATGGCCGCCGTGTCTCTTCCTGGTGTGGCGTGCGTCGCCACAGGCTCCACCCGACGCGTTTCGTCAGAGTTGACGTTGTCTAGGGGTGTGAAGGGAGTAATGAGCCAAATGGAACATAAATGAGCTTTATTTGCGGATGACCTCCTCTTATTTATCACATTGCCACTCGTCTCAGTCCCCAACCTCCTTAAAACACTCAGGGACTTCTGCAACATCTCAGGACTCACAGTGAATGTAAGCAAATCCAGGGACATGATTATTTCGGTAAAGGAAGAAACACTAAACCTAATTCTCTCAAATTTCCCATTCCTCTGGAATAATGATTCCATGCCCTACTTAGGAGTTCACCTTACTCCAAACATGGCTTCATTAAACAAAGCTAATAACCCCCTAATGTGTAAAAAAACTTCAAGAGGACCTCCACACTTGGGCCAAACATGATATCCCATGGATTGGTAGGATCCACTCCATTAAAATGACTTTGCTCCCTCGCCTCTTGTATCTCTTCTGGTCGTTACCCATCCCGCTTAAAACCGAGCAACTAAACAAGTTCCAGAAGGGCTATAGATGCTCCAAAGTGATTCTTTACAGACTACAAAAACAAGGGGGACTGGCAATGCCCAACTTAGAAAAGTATTATCAGGCTGCCCAGCTAGCTCAATTTTCTATGATCTATTCCAAGGGTAGGAAACCAGACTGGATTCACATCGAAAGACAATCAATACCCCACCATACGTTAGACTACATAGCTTGGTGTCCTTGCAAATTGAGACCACCGATTTTGTCTCCCACTTTATCACATTCTATCTCTCTCTGCAATCTAATTCATAAAAACCCAAAGTAGCTTCTGAGCTGAGACCACTCACCCACTTATTCAATAACCCCAATTACAAATATCAGAGCGGTTCAATGGTGGCTAAGCAAGGGGATGCTCAGAATAGGCCACTTCTTCAACTCTAGAGGGCCCCTTACCCTTACACATTGTGAAAGCAAACTCAAAATGTCTAAATTCATCAATCCCCTCAAATCACCAGTCCCAGCGTACCTCCCCAAATTTCCCCTCCTAGAGAAATTCTTATTCCCTGCCACTCCCCTAATTCCCCCTCTAAACATAAATCTCCTCCCCCCAACCTCCTTGTGCCCCCCCCCCCCCACAGTGCCAAGGGCAGCCGCCCCTCCTGCCCACTCCTTGTCCCGGCCCTGGTTGCTATGGGTCCCTGCCCTTTGCCGATTGAACAAGCCTGCTTGAGCTTGCAACTACCTTTTAAATAAATAATGTCTCCATGGAAAGTTTATGTCTTGTTATGCAACTTTTATCAGGCATCCTAATCAGGAGAGACAGAACAGGTGCGCGGAATGTAAATGGCGAAGTCAACGTAAACTGCGCTTGATGCCTCGGAAATTGACACGCCAGGCACGCTGATGAGAAAGAAAAATGAAGACGACAAGGCCGGCGTGATTAAATTAAACCATGCCGTAATCCACTTGGGAACCACAGATTTCACTTCGCGATCCGGGGCCCTTGTTTTCTGATAGCGCGATCCGGCTTCTCAAACACATTCCAGAAATTGCAGTTTAAAAATGAATGATGTTTTACTTACCAGGCAATAAAGAATTCCATGGAGCTCGGTGTGGCAGATGTACCGATGCAATGAATACAAAAGCAGAAGATTTTCCCTGTAATCATTTCCATCGTTTCTTTCATGCATCAAATAATGGCCTGAAAGATTCTGCAGCGTAAAGGCGGCAGCCAAGCCCGTGACTACTACACTTGGCGGCCTTTCATTAAATTCCGTTGCCGAGGATTTACTTGCAGGATCAGAAGTGATTTAAACGGGCGCCGGACTTCTCGTTAGGTGAGTGCAAGGCAATGCGTTGAAGTCCAACAAGGGAAGGAGATGCTTAACCACTTCAGCCCCGGAAGGTTTGACCCCCTTAATGACCAGGCCATTTTTTTTTTTTTGCGAAACGGCACTGCGTCACTTTAAACACTTCCGGACCGCCCGCCGCAGTTTTACTGCGGCAGGCACCCCCTCCTGCATGAACCGACATAGCTCTATGTCGGTCGCGAGCCTGCAGGTCAGCGAGGCCATTTTATTGCGAAACGGCACTGCATTGCTTTAACTACTTCTGGACCACTCGCCACAGTTTTACTGCGGCAGGCAGAGCCTCCTGCGCTAACTGACGTAGCTCTACGTCGGTCGCGCGCCTGCAGCTCGGGGGCAAGTTTAGAGTTTAGAATTACAGAGGAGGTCTAGTGCAAGAATTCTTGCTCTCACTCTAATGATCGCAGTGATACCTCACATGTGTGGTTTGAACTAGTGATTGACCGATATCATTTTTTTATCGGTATCGGCCAATATTGGCTGATACTTTCAGGCATTACATTTTTTTTTTTTTTAATGTCTACAGATACTGTGGTGGAGGGTTCTGAGGGTCTAAAAGACCCCAAACCCCTCCTCTGCACTTAAAAGCATTCAAAATGCCAAGTTTGGCTGTTTTGAATGCTGTAAGTTTTTTTAATTCGGCGCCGCCTGTACACGGAAGTGATGTCATGTCATGACATCACTTCCGGGTACTCAGCGGCGCTGAATTAAAAAAAAATGGAGACCCGGTCAGACAGCGGTGTGCAGGTAGGATTCCCGGGTCTCCCGGTGGGAGACCCGGGCGAGCCGCAGAAGGCGGCAGGAGGTGGGGGACGTACCCTCCCGCTCCTTGTAATGACAGCCGAACGCCTTCTCAGCCACGTCGGTTGTCAGTACAAGTCAGCCGACCGTCGGCTATGGACGCCGGTACCGGGGTGATGCCTCCAGCCGCAGGGATCACTCCGGTACAAGCACTTTCCCGAAATATCGGCAATATGGGTAACCTCAGGGGCCGAATCCGATATATCGGGGAAAGTGCATACCGGCCCTTGATATATCGGCTTTGCCGATAAACGGTCGATCTCCAGTTTGAACACCGTTTACATATGTGGCCGCGACTTGCAGATGCGTTCGCTTCTGCGCGCAAGCTCGAAGGGACGGGGCACTTTATTTTTTTTTTCTAATTTATTTTCACTTTTTATCTGTCCCTTTAAGAAAAAAAAAAAAAAAAGTTAATTTTTATTCCTATAACAAGGAATGTAAACATCCCTTGAAATAGAAATAAGCATGACAGGTCCTCTTTAATGTGAGATCTGGAGTCGAAAAAGACCTCACATCTGAAATTGACACTTAAAAGCAATTAAAAAAAAAAAATGTGCCCTTTAAAGCCGGAGGATGGAAGTGATATTTGATGTCGCTCTGGTTCTCCAAGGGCATAGAGTCAAGTGGGGGCCATCTTGCCCTCACTCGACTTCCTACCCATCTGTACACGGGGTCGGTTAATTTCTGCCACTGCCGATTTCTCCGGTAAGCGTCAGAAACCACCGGCTGAATTCAAAGACACCCCGAGAATCAAAAGTGAAAAAAATGATGCAGCAGGCTAGTACATTTTGCTGAAATTGTCATTGCAGCAACTCAGAATGGTCCTCAGTAGCTTGTATGGCCCCCATGTGATTGTATGCATGCCTGACAATGCCAGGACATGCTCTTAATGATGGTTTCCTGGGGTATTTTCTCCCAGATCTGGACCAGGGCATCACTGAGCTCCTAAACAGACTGAGGTGCAACCTTGCAGGGTCAGATGGACCGAAACCTAATGTCCCAGAGGGGTTCTATTGGATTTAGGTCAGGAGAGCATGAGGGCCATTCAATGGTATCAATTTCTTCATCCTCCAGGAACTGGCTGCATACTCTCTCCACATGAGGCCGGGAATTGTCGTGCACTAGGAGGAACCCAGGACCCACTGCACCAGCGTAGGGTCTGACAATGGGTCCAAGGATTTCATCCTGATACCTAATGGCAGTGTGCCATTGTCTAGCCTGTAGAGGTCTGTGTGTCCCTCCATGGATATGCCTCCCCAGACCATCACTGACCCACCATCAAACAGGTCATGCTGAACGATGTTACAGGCAGCAAAATGTTCTCCACGGCTTCTCCAGACCCTTTCATGTCTGTCACATGTGCTCAGGGTGAACCTCTCATCTGTGAAAAGCACAGGGCACCAGTGGAGGATCTGCCAATTCTGGTGTTCAATGGCAAATGCCAAATCGAGCTCCAGGGTGCTAAGCAATGAGCACAGGGCTCACTAGAGGACGTCGGCCCTTGGGCCACCCTCATGAAGTCTGTTTCTGATTGTTTGGTCAGAGACATTTACACCAGTGGCCTGCTGGAGGTCATTTTGTAGGGCTCTGGCAGCGCTCATCCTCTACCTCCTTGCACAAAGGAGCAGAAACCGGTCCTGCTGATGGGTTAAGGACCTTTTACATCCCTGTCCAGCTCTCCTAGAGTAACTGCCTGTCTCCTGGAATCTCCTTTATAATCTTGAGACTGTGCTGGGAAACAGCAGACCTTCTGGCAATGACACGTATTGATGTGCCATCCTGGAGGAGTTGGACTGCCTGTGCAACCTCTATAGGGTCCAGGTATCACCCCATGCTACCAGTAGTGACACTGACCCTAGCCAAATGCAAAACTAGTGAAAAACAGTAAGAAAAGATGAGTAGGGAAACAATTGTCAGTGACCTCCAGTTGTAAAACCTTTCCTATTTTTGAGGTTGCCTCATTGTTACCCATCTAGTGCACCTGTTGTAAATTTCATTAACACCAAAGCAGCTGAAACTGATTAACAATCCCCTCTGCTACTTAACTGACCGGATCAATATTTAATTTACCTGACGCTATATTCTGATTAAAAGTGTTCCTTTAATTTTTTGGGGATGGCCCCTTCCTGTTCCAACATGACTGCGCATCAGTGCACAAAGCAAGGTCCATAAAGACGTGCAAGAGCGAGTTTGGGGTGGAGGAACTTGACTGGCCTTCACAGAGTCCTGACCTCAACCTGATAGAACACCTTTGGGATGGGCCAAGTCAATATTAAACCCTACGGACAAAGACTGAGGTGCCATTAAAGTTTATGTGAGCCCTGACCTAGAACACCTTTGGGAAGAATAAGTGCAGAAACTGCAAGCCAGGCCTTCTCATCCAACGTCAGTGCCTGACCTCACAAATGCACTTCTCAAAGAATGGTCAAACACTCCTATAGACACACTCCTAAACCTTGTGGACAGCCTTCCCAGAAGAGTTGAAGCTGTTATAGCTGCAAAGGGTGGGCCAACTCAATATTGATCCTTACAGACTAAGACTGGGATGCCATTAAAGTTCATGTGCATGTAAAGGCATGTGTCCCAATACTTTTGGTAACATAGTGTATATTATGATGGAGTAATTGTCAGTCAAATCAAAACAGCACTAGAAACTGAAAAATCATCTGGTAATGAAGTGGTATGTTCAGGCTCATACTCATGTGGTTAATAAGACAAACAATAGAAGGACTGTAAAATATCTAATCCAATCTGAAATCACGTTTGGTGACGTTAAAATCGGTGATCTGAAAAAAAAATTAAAAATATCAAAAATTGGTCGATACGGCTTTCCTGTCATCTTTTTTTCTTTGCACTCTCTATAATTAATTGGAAAAAAATATATAAAATAATACATTTTTCTTCTTATCAGCAAACGCAGAAGTTTACTTTTTTCTAAAGAAATAAACACTAATTAAAATCCTTGGAAGAATGCTGATTACTTTGCAGTCTATTATCATGTGCGGTAGGAGTTGTTTTCTGTCGGTTTGAAGTATGTAACATTTAGTATTTTGTTCTTTGCAGGATGTGAATAAGAAGAACAAGTTGTCACTGTTCTATTTCCGCTTTGATATTAGCATTCAGTTTGATGTTGACAGGGAACTGGATGGTAGCGTTCGCTTTGAATTCCACATCAAAGTTCCTATTATTTGTAAGTCAACATCAAAGTTCATCTTGGATTGAGAAGTGTCCTTGTTCTGCTGTTCTTTTTCACCCTTAATGATCGGGTTGTGCTGTCCAAAGACCACTCGACTACCTTCTCTTCTTGGTACTGGGTCAACGCCGATGTCTGCAGAGCTTTCTATGCCAATACCAGTTAAAAGTGTAATTAAAACCTAAGTTATGTATTCAGAAATAAACATACATATGTACAGTATATGGTGCCAACCCAGTCTTCATAGTCCACCAAAAACCTGTGCACCTCATCTTCATCGTTCCAATTCAACACTATTGTCCTCCTAAACCTTCTCTGACAATATTTATTATGTATGTGGGACCAAACCAGTCTTCATAGTCCACCAAAAAACTGTGCACCTCATCTTCATCGTTCCAATTCAAAACTATTGTCCTCCTAAGCCTTCTCTGACAATATTTATTATCTATGTGGGACCAAACCAGTCTTCATAGTCCACCAAAAAACTGTGCACCTCATCTTCTTCGTTCTAATTCAACACTATTGTCCTCCTAAGCCTTCTCTGACAATATTTATTATGTATGGGGGACCAAACCAGTCTTCATAGTCCACCAAAAACCTGTGCACCTCATCTTCTTCATTCCAATTCAACACTATTGTCCTCTAAGCCTTCTCGCATACATGTACGTGGTACCAACCCAATATTCTTAGTCCACCTAAAACCTGTGCACCTCATCTTCTTGGTTCCAATTCAACACTATTGTCCTCTAAGCCTTCTCTGACTATATTTATTATGTATGTGGGATCAAACCAGTCTTCATAGTCCACTGTCCTCCTGTCATCCTTCTTTTCTTGGTTTTGAATCAATGCCGTTGTCCGCTAAGCCATCTCTGCCCACATTAATTCAAAGTGTAATTAAAACTTATGGTATGTATTCAGAAATACGCATACATGTACGTGGTATCAACCCAGTATTTTTAGTCCACCAAAAACCTGTGAACCTCATCTTCTTCATTCCAATTCAACACTATTGTCCTCCTAAGCCTTTTTCCGACAATATTTATTATGTATGGGGGACCAAACCCGTCTTCACAGTCCACCAAAAACCTGTACACCTCATCTTCTTCGTTCAAATTCAACACTATTGTCCTCTAAGCCTTCTCTGACAATATTTATTATGTATGGGGGACCAAACCAGTCTTCATAGTCCACCAAAAACCTGTGCACCTCATCTTCTTCATTTTAATTCAATACTATTGTCCTCTAAGCCTTCTCGCATAAATGTACGTGGTACCAACCCAGTATTCTTAGTCCACCAAAAACCTGTGCACCTCACCGTCTTTGTTCCAATTAAACACTATTGTCCTCTAGGCCTTCTCTGACAATATTTATTATGTATGTGGGACCAAACCAGTCTTTATAGTCCACTGACCACCTGTCATCCTTCTTTTCTTGGTTTTGAATCAATGCCATTGTCCGCCAAGCCGTCTCTGCCCACATCAATTCAAAGTGTAATTAAAACTTATGGTATGTATTCAGAAATACGCATACATGTACGTGGTACCAACCCAGTATTTTTAGTCCACCAAAAACCTGTGCACCTCATCTTCATTGTTCC
This sequence comes from Pelophylax lessonae, assembly GCF_965119305.1. NCBI lineage: Eukaryota > Metazoa > Chordata > Amphibia > Anura > Ranidae > Pelophylax > Pelophylax lessonae. Next base: position 197,709,803 of record NC_138780.1, read on the forward strand.
AATTCAACACTTTTGTCCTCCTAAGTCTTCTCTGACAATATTTATTATGTATGTGGGACCAAACCAGTCTTTATAGTCCACTGACCACCTGTCATCCTTCTTTTCTTGGTTTTGAATCAATGCCATTGTCCGCCAAGCCGTCTCTGCCCACATCAATTCAAAGTGTAATTAAAACTTATGGTATGTATTCAGAAATAAGCATATATGTACGTGGTACCAACATAGTATTCTTAATCCACCAAAAACCTGTGTACCTTCTCTTCTTGGTTCCAATTCAACACTATTGTCCTCTAAGCCTTCTCTCATACATGTACGTGGTACCAACCCAGTATTCATAGTCCACCAAAAACCTGTGCACCTCATCTTCTTCGTTCCAATTCAACACTATTGTCCTCTAAGCCTTCTCTGACGATATTTATTATGTATGGGGGACCAAACCAGTCTTCATAGTCCACCAAAAACCTGTGCACCTCATCTTCATCATTTTAATTCAATACTATTGTCCTCTAAGCCTTCTCGCATAAATGTACGTGGTACCAACCCAGTATTCTTAGTCCACCAAAAACCTGTGCACCTCACCGTCTTTGTTCCAATTAAACACTATTGTCCTCTAGGCCTTCTCTGACAATATTTATTATGTATGTGGGACCAAACCAGTCTTTATAGTCCACTGACCACCTGTCATCCTTCTTTTCTTGGTTTTGAATCAATGCCATTGTCCGCCAAGCCGTCTCTGCCCACATCAATTCAAAGTGTAATTAAAACTTATGGTATGTATTCAGAAATACGCATACATGTACGTGGTACCAACCCAGTATTTTTAGTCCACCAAAAACCTTTGCACCTCATCTTCTTTGTTCCAATTCAACACTATTGTCCTCTAAGCCTTCTCTGACTATATTTATTATGCATGTGGGACCAAACCAGTCTTCATAGTCCACTAAAAACCTGTGCACCTCATCTTCTTCGTTCCAATTCAACACTATTGTCCTCTAGGCCTTCTCTGACAATATTTATTATGTATGTGGGACCAAACCAGTCTTTATAGTCCACTGACCACCTGTCATCCTTCTTTTCTTGGTTTTGAATCAATGCCATTGTCCGCCAAGCCGTCACTGCCCACATCAATTCAAAGTGTAATTAAAACTTATGGTATGTATTCAGAAATACGCATACATGTACATGGTACCAACCCAGTATTCTTAGTCCACCAAAAACCTGTGCACCTCATCTTCATTGTTCCAATTCAACACTATTGTCCTCCTAAGTCTTCTCTGACAATATTTATTATGTATGTGGGACCAAACCAGTCTTCATAGTCCACTGACCACCTGTCATCCTTCTTTTCTTGGTTTTGAATCAATGCCATTGTCCGCCAAGCCGTCTCTGCCCACATCAACTCAAAGTGTAATTAAAACTTATGGTATGTATTCAGAAATAAGCATATATGTACGTGGTACCAACATAGTATTCTTAATAAACCAAAAACCTGTGTACCTTCTCTTCTTGGTTCCAATTCAACACTATTGTCCTCTAAGCCTTCTCTGACAAGATTTATTTTGTATGTGGCACCAAAACAGTCTTCATAGTCCTCTGACCTCCTGTCATCCTTCTTTTCTTGGTTTTGAATCAATGCTATTGTCCGCCAAGCCGTCTCTGCCCACATCAATTCAAAGTGTAATTAAAACTTATGGTATGTATTCAGAAATATGCGTACATGTACGTGGTACCAACCCAGTATTCTTAGTCCACCAAAAACCTTTGCACCTCATCTTCTTTGTTCCAATTCAACACTATTGTCCTCTAAGCCTTCTCTGACAATATTTATTATGTATGTGGGACCAAACCAGTCTTCATAGTCCACCAAAAACCTGCGCACCTCATCTTCTTCGTTCCAATTCAACACTATTGTCCTCTAAGCCTTCTCTCATACATGTACGTGGTACCAACCCAGTATTCATAGTCCACCAAAAACCTGTGCACCTCATCTTCTTGGTTCCAATTCAACACTATTGTCCTCTAAGCCTTCTCTGACGATATTTATTATGTATGGGGGACCAAACCAGTCTTCATAGTCCACCAAAAACCTGTGCACCTCATCTTCATCATTTTAATTCAATACTATTGTCCTCTAAGCCTTCTCGCATAAATGTACGTGGTACCAACCCAGTATTCTTAGTCCACCAAAAACCTGTGCACCTCACCGTCTTTGTTCCAATTCAACACTATTGTCCTCTAGGCCTTCTCTGACAATATTTATTATGTATGTGGGACCAAACCAGTCTTCATAGTCCACTGACCACCTGTCATCCTTCTTTTCTTGGTTTTGAATCAATGCCATTGTCCGCCAAGCCGTCTCTGCCCACATCAACTCAAAGTGTAATTAAAACTTATGGTATGTATTCAGAAATACGCATACATGTACGTGGTACCAACCCAGTATTCTTAGTCCACCAAAAACCTGTGCACCTCACCGTCTTCGTTCCAATTCAACACTATTGTCCTCCTAAGTTTTCTCTGACAATATTTATTATGTATGTGGGACTTCATAGTCCACTGACCACCTGTTATCCTTCTTTTCTTGGTTTTGAATCAATGTCATTGTCCGCCAAGCCATCTCTGCCCACATCAAGTGTAATTACCCAGTATTCTTAATCCACCAAAAACCTGTGTACCTTCTCTTCTTCTTTCCAATTCAACTCTATTGTCCACTGAGCCTTCTCAGGAAAAATGCAACATGTTTGACTTTGTTTTCCTGAACTGGAACATACTGGAACTGATTGCACTGGTGTGAACTATGACATTGGAAACCATATAACCTACTTTCCATGTGTTTTTGATGCAGGAAAAAAATGCAGAGGACTGCATGTGGTGTTAACTGGTAACTAATGTGTCACTAAACCCACCTCATTAAAAAAAAAAAAAAAAGTCTTAATAAATGGTTTATTACATGTTGTTTACACTCACTCAATCTCTATGAGATTACTTTTCTGTAGTCTGCAAAAAACCTGGTTGATCCTGCTGCTCTCTATCTCCCCCTTCTGTCCATGTCCCCAATTCAGCTAAGGATTTTGCAGAGCAGTGTTGGCAGCTCTGCACATGCTCAGTTTTCAGTGAGTTTCTATGCTGAGCATTTTGTCCCTCTCCCATCTGAGTAGCCTATGTGACTATAGAGTCACACATGTGGGCATATACACAGTGGTAAATAACAGCCCACTCCCTTCCTCCTCCTCCTCCATGCTCACTAACCAGCTCTGACTTAATTTTCCTTTTTCCAAAATAAAAAAAAAATATATATATATTTTGTCATTGTCATAAATTCCCATGAATAACTAAAACAAAGCAATACAATATCAAATGTATAATCTGCTTGACTACTACAGGTTCTTTAACGGCTTGCCGACTGCCTACAGTATACTGTATGACTACAGACTGCGGCAGTCTGGCTCCTACAAGCAAAGCGACGTAGGTCTGTCGCTCGCCTGAAGGCAGCTAGGGGGCGTGCGCCGCCGCCAGCATGCTCCCGCCCCCGATCGTCAGCGGGGAAGCCGCTGCGGGTATCAGGCGGCTCCGATTGCTGCCTGACACCGGCGATCGCTCCCCTCTGAGAGAGAAGGACGGTCAGATGTTGTAATGAATGAAATGAAATGAAATTGTAATGAAATGATCACAGAGCTCCATTGATCCTGCTCTATAGGATCGAATGTCTCTGTGATCATTTCACAATTCCAACCCCCATACAGTTAGAATCACTCCCCTAGGCTCACATTTAACCCCTTGATCACCTATACTGTTAACCCCTTCCCTGCCAGTGTCATTAGTACAGTGACAGTGCATATTTTTAGCACTGATTGCTGTAGTAATGTCACTGGTCCCCCCAAAAGTGTCAAAAATGTCAGTTAGGGGGTCCGATCTGTCCGCCGCAATGTTGCAGTCCCGCAAAAAATCGCTGATCACCGCCATTACTAGTAATAAATAAATAAATAAATAGTTAGTAGACGCGATAACTTTTGCGCAAACCAATCAAAATACGCTTATTGCGATTTTTTTTACCAGGAATATGTAGCAGAATACAAATTGGACTAAAATGTTAAAAAAATGTATTTTTACATTTTTATTTTTGGGAATGTCATATAGCAGAAAGTGAAAAATATTGTTTTTTTTTTTTTTTTTTCAAAATCGTCGGTCTTTTTTTTTGGTTTATAGCGCAAAACATAAAAATTGCACCAGTGATCAAATATCACCAAAAGAAAGCTCTATTTGTGGGAAAAGAAGGACTTAAATTTTGTTTGGGTACAGCGTCGCAAGTCTGTTAAAGTAACGCAGTGCCGAATCGCAAAATAGGGCCTGGTCATTCAGGGGGCAAATCTTTCCGGTCCAGAAGTGGTTAAATTTGCATAAAATCTTTGTTCTCTACACTTACAAAACAAGCCGATATTCTTTATTTCTTCCCTGTCTCTCTCTTGTATCATTACAGAGATGCAATGTGAATGGTGACAAACAAATTTTCACGAGTAGATTTTTATTTTTTTTTTCCCAAAAAAAAGTAAATTCTTGACCCCAGATGGTGAATGAGCCTCAAATAGTTCCTGTATTCACCAAAAATAAATGGAGATTTCTTTGTCTACATAACATTCACTGAAATGTTAAAAAAAAAAGTAAAAAATAATTTACAGCTCTGTGATTCACGGCCCGATTCAAATACAAGAATGTCTGAATGCAAATGGTAGTTTGTTTAGATAAGTGTCTGCGTTCACAAAGAATGGCGCTAGAATTTTTTAAGTGGTAAAAAATCTCATGTATTCTTTTACTATCCTAAATGTACCATTCACATGCAAAAGATGACCTTTAGATACAAATTGTTTTTTTTTTTTTTTGTGCATTCTTTTTTTAACCACTTCTGGACCAGAAGGATTTAATAACCAGGCCATTTTTTGGGATTCGGCACTGCGTTACTTTAATGGACAATTGCGCGGTTGTGTGAAGCAGTACCCAAAATAAAATTGAAGTCCTTTTTTTTCCCATGAATAGAGCTTTCTTTTGGGGGTATTTGATCACCTGTGCGATTTTTTTTTTTTTTTTTGGGCAATAAACAAAAAAAAAAGAGCAACAATTGTGAAAAAAAAAACCCAATATTTTGGAGGAGGAGGGGGGCCGCACTCCAGAGGGGGGCTGTCTCCCAGAAGTGGGGAAGCATACCTCCCAACTTTTTGACATGGGAACCAGGGACACCTATTACCAAAAGTATGTAGGCATAGGGCACACCCCCTGCCACGCCCCCTTAACCACTTAAGCCCCGGAAGATTTTACCCCCTTCCTGACCAGGGGGTATTTTGCGATTCGGCACTGCGTGACTTTAACGGACAATTGCGCGGTCGTGCGACGCTGTACCTAAACGAATTTGACGTCCTTTTTTTCCCACAAACAGAGCTTTCTTTGGTGGTATTTGATCACCTGTGCGATTTTTTGATCACGCGCTATAAACAAAAAAAGAGCGTCAATTTTGCAAAAATAACAATATTTTTCACATTTTTTTATATGAAATTCCCCCCAAAAAAAAAAGTAAAAATCAAAATTTTTTAAAATTTTCGGCCAGTTTGTTTTATGCTACATATGTTTGGTAAAAAAATCGCAAAAAGCGTATTTTGATTGGTTTGCGCAAAAGTTATCGCGTTTACTAACAAAGGGAAAGATTTTTGTCATTTTTGTTGTTTTTTTTTTTAACGCGTAATGGCGGCGATCTGCGATTTTTTTGCGGTACTGCGACATTGGGGCGGACAGATCGGACCCTTGACTGACATTTGTGACACTTTTGGGGTTACCAGTGACATTTCTACAGTAATCAGTGCTATACATATGCACTGTTACTGTAAAAATACACTGGTTGTGAAGGGGTTAACTTTATTTGGGAGGGAGGGGCTGTGTGTATCACCTAGGGGCGTGCTTTCTACTGTGATTGGCTGTGGCTTGAGCTGTAAGGACACTGATCAACGGATCTACATACTAGATCCGTTTGATCAGTGTCTTTACAGCGAGGAGAATGACAGGTGGCTTGTTTACACAAGCTGCCTGACATTCTCCCTCTCCCCCGCCGATCGCCGAGTGACCGGTGCACATCGGGTCCGCTGGTCACACGCGCGGGGGGGTCCGTGACCACGCGGGAGCGGGAGCGCGCCTCCGGGGGCGCGCGCTCGCTCCCTAGACCCTCACAAGCTAGTGACGTAGCCCTACGTCACTTTGCCTGTGAGGGGCTGACTGCCGACGTAGATCGGCGTTAGGCAGTCTGCAAGTGGTCAAAAGAGAATGACACAAAAGAAATTATTGGTTAAACCCACAAATGCTTTTTTTTTTTACTACTAATATTCCTTTATAATGGCTTTTTAAATTTTACAAATGGAACAGTTTAGAAATTGGATGAAAAGTTTAGCACTGGGAAACACTTTTTGATAGATAAGTAGTGCATATATGCAACTATATACAGTAGATCAGATCAGACCAAAAAAAGGGACAAATGAGAGGGACAGAAGAACTTTGTTCAAAATCAGGGGCAGTCCCTCAAAATCAGGGGCAGTCCCTCAAAATCAGGGGCAGTCCCTCAAAATCAGGGGCAGTCCCTCAAAATCAGGGACAGTTGGGAGCTATGGGGAAGGGAACCTGTCAAAGACAGTCACCTGTCACCCCCCTCCGAAAGGTGCTAAATTTGGGGGGGGGGGGGGGGCAGATAAGTGGAAGTTCCACTTTTGGGTGGATCTCCACTTTTTTTGATTTAAAGTATTGCAAAGAAAACATATGAAAAACACTCATTACAAACAACCGTAATATGTAAATTAATATTTGAATAATACAATAAATAATAATAATAATAGATAATAATTTTAAAAAAATGTGATACAAATTGTAATTTTAACTGATTAATTTACCTTTATTAAAAATACCCCATGCACTCCCCTAAATACAATTACCTAACTCTAAAATAATCTGTGTTAAAAAAAAAAAAAAAAGCTATTTCAATATCTGTAGACCATTTTCACAATGAGTATAGCTTGCCTGAAAACCTCTTAAAACTTTTCCAAGCGCCTTCCTGCCTTCTTTTTAGGATTGGGCAGCCATTAGGGTAAGCCCCCCCACCCCCCTCTTCTTGTTTTAAGAAGAGCTCTAGTTTCCCCCCCTAATAAAGTAAAAGTCAGCAGCTACAATGACTGTAGCTGCTGACTTTTAATATAAAGACACTTACCTGTCCAGGGATCTAACCAATTCTTCAAACGGCTTCGGGTGCAGGCGCCGGCAAGTAAGGGAAACAAGAAGTGAAGCCTTGTGGCTTCATAGCTGGTTTCCTACTGCACATATGCTAGCTGTGCTGCACCTTGTGAATGGTTCCGTTGTCTTCTGAGACCTGTGATGTCTCCCAGAAGACTGTGGGGGAAGGAGGGGGGGGGGGGCAAAATTCGGGCTCAGATTGCCAAGGCGATCTGAGCATTAAGCGAGAACCTGTCAAAACCAGGTTCTCTCACCCAGTGTTGGGGTAGTTACTCAAAAAATTTAACTAGTTACTAGTTACTTCTGTAAATTGTAACGAGATTACTTTACTAGTTACTGCATTTGAAAAGTAACTTCACTACTTATTACTTTACTCTCCTCTTTCTTTAATGACTGTGTAGAAGAAGATACATGACACTCTTTCTGCATAGAGTTTATTGTATAAACACAGGCTTTGGGAAACATGAGAACTAAACCTGAAAAAACATAAAGTGCAACAATAAGTCATAAACTTCATCCCTCTCTATTCTTCGAAATAACGATTGTATCGCACGGCTTGGGTAACGCAGGAAAGCGCGTTCCTATAGCCTAGTAAAGTAGTGTAGTTACCTCCTATAGCCAAGTAAAGTAGTGTAGTTACCATTATTAGTATTGTAACTAGTTAGGTTACTTCGTTACCAAAAAAAGTAATGTAGTTACTGTAATCCGTTACTTTGTAACTCATTACCCCCAACACTGCTCTCACCCACTCTCCCTTGCAGTGAAGGGTGCAAAGAAGCGGAGCTTTCCCTTTTGGGTGGAGTTCTACTTGAAGATATATCGGGGTGCGTGTTGAGCTCTGTGTAGGACCATCCTAGATAGGTTGCTAGAATGTTAGGTAAATGTTCTTTTTGGCTCTGTCATCACTCATCAGTGGAGCAGCTATTAATTGCGTTGGGCAAGTTAGATCAGTGTGGCCTGCATCGTGTATTGCTTCTGCTCAGACTTACCCCATGAACTGTAATGAAAATTGAGCTATATACACCTTCCGTAAGGACAATCTGCACTCAAATTAGGAAATATATTTTCTTAGTGGTTAGGCTTGCAACACTAGCAGCACTAAGGTCCTTTTCTCAAATCTCAGCCAGGTGTCAGGGTCAGGGGTCAGACTCGGAGACCAGTAGCTCTATCAGTAAAGAGGCTCCAGCTGGATAAGTACACAAGCAGGACACCCTGGCAGATGACACGGGATCACCCAAGATGCAAGGTCCAAGCATTAACTGGTATTCACCAGAGCTCCTGATGGTGGAGATGGGTTTTGCTGCATGTTAGTACTGGGTCCTCAGGATTCGGGTTTAAGCAGAAGCATAGTCAAGGAACAAGACAAAGGTCAGAAAATTGAGCTATATAAATCTTCCATAAGGACAATCTGCACTCAAATTAGGAAATATATTTTCATCGTGGTTAGGCTTGCAACACTAGCAGCACTAAGGTCCTTGGCTCAAATCTGAGCCAGGTGTCATGGTCAGGGGTCAAGCTCGGAGATCAGGAGCTATAGAAGTAGTGAGGCTCCCACCGACCACAGGGATAAGTAACTAAGCAGGTCACCCTGGTGGATGGCGGGGGCTCACGTAAGGTGCAGGGGTCTAAGCACTATCTGGTCTTCACCAGAGTTCCTGATAGTGAAGATGAGTTTTTCTGCAAGTTTGTACCAGGTTGTGATCCTCATGATTGCCCCATCAGGAGGTGAAGCCACGGTCCAGTAGCAGATATAGTAGGTAGGAATCAAGCAAAAGCGTAATCAGCAAACAAGCGGTTGCAGGTCGGGGTCAAGCCGAAGCATAGTCGAGGAACAAGCCAAAGATGGGTAACGAATCATTGCAGGTTGGGATCGAGCAGAAGGAACAAGTCAAAGTCGATAATAATGAAGATACAGATAGCAGCAGGAGTTCACGATATTTGCTGGAGAAGAGCACAATATTCTGGCAAACAGGAAGTGCAAAGGCATGGCTTAAGTAGGAAGTTCATGGGAGAAGCAAAGAGTTCACGGTTCATCTGAAACAAGGCACAAGGCAGGATTGTCCAAAGGATCAAACAGAGGATTGACCAGCATCTCAGGTGGCTCAGCAAGAAGAGCTACTGTCGAACGCAGCAGTGGTTTTGGGTTCAGATCATTGTCCTGACACCAGGACACTATCTGTATGGTTTTCCCCCTGAGCTTACATGGGTTTCCTTCCATACTCTATACTTGGTAGATAAACTGGTCCTAGTATTATATCCTACTTAGTGCAGCCAAGATGACTGCCCCACAATTTGCTCCAACAACCAATAAAGCACTTCATGTCCCAAAGAAGAAAAGCATTGCAGAAATATGAGTTAATAAAAATCCATAACATTCTACATTGAATTAACCGGTTGCCGACCGCCGCAAGTACATATACTGCGGCGGTCAGCCCCGGGCAGGCAAAGTGACGTATATATACGTCACTAGCCTGTCACTTGCTTGTGAGCCAATAGCGGGCAAGCGCACACCCGCTGAGGCGCGCGCCCGCCCCGGCTCGTTCCCTGGTAAGTCCGTGCGTGTGACCGGCGGACCCGATGTCCGCCGGTCACTCGCGATCGTCTGCCGTGAAGGGAGAAAGGCAGGTGGCTGATGTAAACAAGCCGCCTGTCATTCTCCCCTGTGTAGGAATGGTGATCATACGGTTCTACTATGTAGGACCGTTGATCACTGTTCCTACACCAGTAGCCATGTCCAATCACAGTAAGAAGCACGCCCCTAGGGACACACTTAACCCCTCCTTCCCCAATAAATTTAACCCCTTCCCTGCCAGTGTCATTTTACAGTAACAATGCATATGTATAGCACTGATTACTGCAGTAATGTCACTGGTACCCCCAAAAGTGTCAAAAATGTCAGTCAAGGGTCCGATCTGTCCACCGCAATGTCGCAGTACCGCAAAAAAAATCGCAGATCGCCGCCATTACGCGTTAAAAAAAAACACCAAAATTGACAGAAATCTTTCCCTTTGTTGGTAAACGCGATAACTTTTGCGCAAACCAATCAAAATACACTTTTTGCGATTTTTTTTTTACCAAACATATGTAGCATAAAACAAATTGGCCGAAAATGTTAAAAAATTTTGATTTTTACATTTTTTTGGGGGGAATTTCATATAAAAAAATGTGAAAAATATTGTTATTTTTGCAAAATTGTCGCTCTTTTTTTGTTTATAGCGCAAAAAGTTAAAATCGCACAGGTGATCAAATATCACCAAAAGAAAGCTCTGTCTGTGGGAAAAAAAGGACGTCAAATTCGTTTAGGTACAGCGTCGCATGACTGCGCAATTGCCCATTAAAGTCACACCGAATTGCAAAATAGGCCCTGGTCAGGAAGGGGGTAAGATCTTCCTGGGCTTAAAAGGTTAAAGCACTTTATGTTCCAAGGGAGAAAACTGCTGTAGAAATATGAATTAATAAAGAAATAAAAATACATGTTGAAGTCACAAAAAACAATCCGATTGGGGGTTGGGACCCACTTTATTACAGAAAGGTTCTGTGCTTTTTTTTTTTCCAGCTTGCTATAATTGCATAACCACATTTCACAGCTTATTAATTGAACTAATTCTGCATTAAGAAAATTAGCTGAGACGGTATCTACTTTCCATTTGATCAAAAACAGGATCAGCAATGGTAGAAAAGAGTCAAAGAGAGTCCAAGATATGGCCATTTGTGACCTCTAACCCTGCTTAATGTCTGACTGACTGTTACCTGGGCCCTTTTTTTTAGTAAAATGAAGGCATATGTACATATTCAGTACTTTTATGACAGGTATCTAGTTAGCTCAAGACAAAAACCGCTGAATCACTAAAAAATGCTAATAGCTCACAATTGTTCCTAGCCGCCTCCAAGGATATCTTTCAAGTGAAAATAGCTGCTGTAACAAGCCTCGAACAGCGAGCAAATGAACAACTGAATGAATAATTTATGGAAGCGATATTGAATGTCAAAAGCCTCCTGTATGGAGTCTCTTATTCTTGAAAATACTGATTTATGCTAATATAAAATTCAATCTACATTCCGACACAAGATTCACTATTAATCACAGCAGCACAAGAGCGTCTCGGGCTCTTCGCGCTCAGAATCATTTGTTCTCCGAGAGGGAGAATATTATTATTGGGTTTGATTTTGTGTTAGTCGAGGCTGAAGAAACAGATCTAAATTCTCTGAACGCAACTTCAAAGATACGTGGGTGAAGAAGGTAAAGAAGAGGAATTTCAAGGAGAGATTTCTGGTGTGAAGCAGAACATGGGTGTTTTACGAGCTCCTTGCCGGGATCACAGACCTATATGATCTTCTCTAGGAAGGATAACATTTTTTTATAATGATATGTAATGTTCAGTCACTTAGTCTGGGCAATTAGACGTGACCTTTCTTTGATCGAACTATAGTAAAGTGATCACTGATTGGCTGACATGGGTCACACCATTATTCTTCAATAAATAAGTCTAGCAGTCTATGACTGGGCGAAGTTGCATACATGCAGTATGGTCCTAAAAAGATCAATGTAGGTCTAGGATCATACTTGGGGGCCAATGGTTGTATCGATAGAGAGTTTCACGAACAGGAAATATATCAGCAGATCCTTCTAGCAGATGATGTGGGTTCAGCTTAGGCATGGGTTCTAAGGACTAGCTCATAGTTACATAGCTAGTGAGGTTGAAAAAAGACATCAGTCCATCCAGTTCAACCTATGATGTGTGTGTTTGCTGTTAACCGTACATTGTATACCCCTGTATGTTGTACATTGTATACTCCTGTATGTTGTACATTGTATACCCCCTGTATGTTGTACATTGTATACCCCTGTATGTTGTGGTCTTTAAGGTGCCCATCTAATAGTTTTTTGAAACTATCCATGCTCCCTGCTGATACAACTGTTTGCGGAAGAGAATTCCACATCCTTACTACTCTTACAGTGAAGAACCCCTTACGTATTTTAAGGTTAAACCGTTTTTCCTCTAGTTTTAGGATTCTAGAACAATATCCCCTCGGACAATATCCCCCCCCGGACAATATCCCCCAGAAAACATCCCCCCTGGACATAATCCCCCCTGGACAACATCCCCCCGGACAATATCCTGCCTGGACAATATCCCCCTAGACAATATCCCCCTCTAACCCAAACCCTAACCCTCTAACCCTAACCCTAACCCCCTAACCCTCTAACCATAACCCTATGTCCAGGGGGATGTTTTCCAGGGGATATTGTCCCGGGGGATATTGCCCGGGGGATAATGACCGGGGGGATATTGTCTGGGGGGATATTGTCCTGATACCAGTTTTAGTGAGTGGCCACATGTCTTATTGTATCTCCTTTCTCTGAATAGTTTGTTCCTTATGCTAGGGTCGCCAGTACAGTATTTGTACATTGATATCATATCCCCCATCAATCGTCTCTTCTCCAGAGAGAATAAGTTCAGTGCTTGTAGTCTTTCCTCATAGCTGATGTCCTCCATTCCCCTAATTATTATTAAGCTCCCGATGGTGGAAATGTTTTTTGCTGCATGCTAGCATCAGGTTGCGGTCCACAGGGCAAAGGTCAGTAACAAGCAGCAGCTGGATGGGATCAGATGGAAGCATAGTTGATGAACAAGCCAAGGGTCGATAATATGTAGTAGCAAAGATAAGGACAGCATAAGGTATGCAAGGAACAAGATATCTACTGGAGAAAGCACAATAATCTGGCACAAAGGAAGTGCAGAGATAAGGTTTAAAGCAGGAAGTTCATGGGAGGAGCAAGGGGTTTAGGGCTCGTCAGAAACAAGACACAAAGCAAGGTTGTCCAAGGAATCACAGCGAGACACAGCGAGAAGAGTTACAGTCAGACACCGCAGAAGTTGCAGGTTCAGACCTGTATCCTGCCAACCTGTGCTGCCATTAGAATACCCCTCGTTCTGCAAAATCTCTCTGGTTCACCAAAGTAAATGAGCTTAGATATACGGAAGACCTCCCCGGCCACCTTGTGTAATACTGCAGAATCCTTCACTGAAACTTGGGGACCATGGCAATATTTTGTCTACACCAAGGCTTATCTGAATGAGTTTGCACATTCTGCATGATTTACCCTGATTAGTTGTGTTCTCCTTGGGGGAGGGAGGCCTTTTTTTATTTCTTGGTCTCAACCCCCCTGCCTCCCTACACTTTTTAGTTTCCCTGCCTTTTTCTACAGTTTTCTCCTCTTAGTCCTCTAATTTTCCCTTCCAATTCCCTTTCCATGTCCTACCTTCCCCTTTTCATCTCCCCTGCTCTTTGTTTTACCACCTATGACTAACCTGGCAATGCCTGGCCATGCCCTCTGGATCACCCTGTTGTGTATATGAATATGACCCCTTAGCCTTGGCATTTGCTACTTTCTGACAAGAAAAAGAATCTAAGAGGCACTGGTACTTTGTTGTGAGTTCATACAATATAATGAGAGGACAAAGCATTTGCAGAGCTTACTGGCTCAGGGGGGTACCCTGCAGGTTACCAGAAAACAACACGCACCCAAGAAAGGAGTGCTCATGCAGATGCTTCTGGTTATTAACTCTCCTAGTTTAGTATTTAGATTCCCTATATAGATTCACACAGGAAAGCCCCATTTTGAGTCCTGTTAAGGTTCTTATTTTAGCTGATGCCCCAATTAGGGGGAAGTTTCTTCTGGTCCTCAAAACTCATGGGATGTTTTTAGTGTATACCAATAAACTAATCTAGACTCATTTATCATTTGGTCTGGCTCTCCTTCTGTTAGGACCAATACAACACACTACACTACACTAAATTACTAAACAAGCAAAAAGTTGGGGGAGCAAACCCTGAACATGTATATCTAAAGCCGGTGCAGCTATGGGCCAAGCGACATGTATATTAACCACTTGCCGACCGCCGCACGACTATCTACGTCGGCGGTCAGCCCCTCACAGGCAAACTAACGTAGGGCTACGTTGCTTGCTTGTGAGGGTCTAGGGAGCGAGCGTGCGCCGCCGGAGCCGCGCTCCCGCTCCCGCGTGGTCACGGACCCCCCCGCGTGTGTGACCAGCGGACCCGATGTCCGCCGGCCACTCGGCGATCGGCGGGGGAGAGGGAGAATGTCAGGCAGCTTGTGTAAACAAGCGATCTGTCATTCTCCTCGCTGTAAAGACACTGATCAAACGGATCTAGTATGTAGAACCGTTGATCAGTGTCCTTACAGCTCAAGCCACAGCCAATCACAGTAGAAAGCACGCCCCTAGGGACACACACAGCCCCTCCCTCCCAAATAAAGTTAACCCCTTCACTACCAGTGTATTTTTACAGTAACAGTGCATATATATAGCACTGATTACTGTAGAAATGTCACTGGTAACCCCAAAAGTGTAAAAAATGTCAGTCAAGGGTCCGATCTGTCCGCCGCAATGTCGCAGTACCGCAAAAAAAAATCGCAGATCGCCGCCATTACGCGTTAAAAAAAAAAACAACAAAAATGACAAAAATCTTTCCCTTTGTTAGTAAACGCGATAACTTTTGCGCAAACCAATCAAAATACGCTTTTTGCGATTTTTTTATCAAACATAGGTAGCATAAAACAAATTGGCCGAAAATTTTAAAAAATTTTGATTTTTACATTTTTTTTGGGGGGAATTTCATATAAAAAAATGTGAAAAATATTGCTATTTTTGCAAAATTGATGCTCTTTTTTTGTTTATAGCGCGTGATCAAAAAATCGCACAGGTGATCAAATACCACCAAAAGAAAGCTTTGTTTGTGGGAAAAAAAGGACGCCAAATTCGTTTAGGTACAGCGTCGCACGACCGCGCAATTGTCCGTTAAAGTCACGCAGTGCCGAATCGCAAAATACCCCCTGGTCGGAATGGGGGTAAAATCTTCCGGGGCTTAAGTGGTTAAAAAAAAATAGCGCACACATGCAAAAGAAATGACTATCAAATATGAAGACAATCCATAAATAAAAATGGGGATTTGGTCCCACTAATGTATGCACTAACTATGTTAATTTCCCTATGTTTATATGAAAAGTAGAGAATGTATACAAGTAAAAGGATAAAATCCATCAAAATACCCCACAATCATCATCTCATTGGATTCCACCATCATACATCCAGCACTATGCTTCTGAACAGATACTTTGATGTAAAGTGAAGCTTTGCTCTAATGGATAAACAATAAGATGTGTCTTCCTTCAAAGGAGCTGATATGTAATAAATGTATAGTATAGTGTATTGTAGTAGTAATGTAGTGTATGAAGACAATCCATAAATAAAAATGGGGATTTGGTCCCACCATATGGCCATATCGTGCTCAAGCCCACCACTGCGTCAAAGTACCCCATTGTCAGTGGGTCCTACACTATCCATAAAAAAAGGGGTGAATCCAGCCTCTCTAACCCTTGGAGACAACACTCCTTGCTGGGAGAGATGTGCTAATGCACTACAAGGGACTCCTCCTATATCTACTTTTTATGGATAGTGTAGGACCCACTGATAATGGGGTACTTTGACGTAGTGGTGGGCTTGAGCACGATATGGCCATATGGTGGGACCAAATACCCATTTTTATTTATGGATTGTCTTCATACACTACATTACTACTACAATACACTATACATTTATTACATATCAGCTCCTTTGAAGGAAGACACATCTGATTGTTTATCCATTAGAGCAAAGCTTCACTTTACATCGAACTATCTGTTCAGAAGCATAGTGCTGGATATATGATGGTGGAATCCAATGAGATGATGATTGTGGGGTATTTTGATGGATTTTATCCTTTTACTTGTATACATTCTCTACTTTTCATATAAACATAGGGAAATTAACATAGTTAGTGCATACATTAATGCTCCATTAAAAAAAAGCTAAGCAATTATACTCTGGTGCTGTGCCAACAAACTCACTGCTGTGCATAGTTACATAGTTAGTCAGGTTTAAAAAGACACAAGTCCATCTAGTTCAATCAATAATAAAAAAAAAAAAAAAATCATACAACCCAACATACACAATTCAATACCCACAGTTGATCCATGGAGAGGCGAAAAACCCCAGCAAAGCATAATCCAATTTTCTCCAGCAGGGGAAAAATTCCTTCCTGATTCCCCGAGATGCAATCAGATTTTCCCTGCATCAACATTACTGAAAAATGTTATTACCTAGTTATATTATGTACATTTAGGATATAATCCAGGCCTTTTTTAAAGCAATCTACTGAGCTGGCCAGAACCACCTCTGGAGGGAGTCTATTCCACATTTCAACAGCTCTTTCTGTGAAGAAACCTTTCCGTATTTGGAGACGAAATGAGATTCGTGATGACCTTAAAGCAAATAACTTAACACCAAGTTCACTATATTAACCCCTTATGTGTTTATACATGGTGATCATATCCCTGCTTAATCTCTTCTTCTTAAGAGAGAATAAATAGGTTCCTCTAATCTTTCCTCAAAGCTGAGCTCCTCAATGCCTCTTATCAGTTTGGTTGCCCTTCTCTGCACTTTCTCTAATTCCCCAATATCCTTTTTGAGAACCGGTGCCCAAAACAGAACTGCATATTCCAGATGAGGTCTTACTAATGATTTGTATAAAATGATATCTCTCTCTCTCTGCAATCCATACCTCTCTTAACCTTCCTAGCGGTATTCCCGAGCGTGACTCGGGGTTAGATTTTAGAGCCAAAAGCGGTAACCCCGAGCCACACTCGGGGTAGCGCTAGGAAGATTGCTGGATCCTGGAAGAGGTTTTACTTACCTTTTCTCCGGGATCCAGCGAAGAATGCGGGCGGTATGCGGCGGCGGAGCTTCCTCCCGATCGTCTGCGAGCCCCGGCTTCCGTCTCCGGCGACGTGACGTCTGCCGGGGGGGTGGAACCGGCGGCAAATTCAAATGTAAAACACACCAAACACACTGATACCATTCAAAATAAAATAAAATCACATTACATTGCCCCCCAGTGCCATTTCCTGCAGTTTTACTGTACTTTTTATGTAAATATATGTATATATACTGTATATATATATATATATATATATATATACAGTATATATATATATATATATATATATATATACACACATATATATATATATATATATATATATTGTGAGGGATTAGCTCGGTGGTAGGCGTATGGGTGACCCCTTTGGGGGTGCGTTTTCACAGAGAGATAGCCGAGCAGAGGTTGAAAACAAGACTGATTTATTCATGCAATTTACTTCACATAATTGCAAGCGTCAAAACAGCCAAAATAAAATAAAAGACAAAATAAATCCTTGCCTCTGTGGGCGGCTACCTTCTCACGCTGGAACCTACCTAAGAAGTCTTCCCAACCTACTGTTGGGCCGACACTGCTGATCCTACAGCAGACACTCAAATGTCCATTTGTTTGCTTTTCACACAGCACAAACATTGTCCATTGAACATGTCCCTTTGTTTTCTTTCACACAGCACATGTTCATTTATAACAGGATCCTTTACTCTTCACACTCTTCACATGGAACACTTTGTCTTCTCACCTTTGAGACGTCTTCACTCGTGGTTACCCTCCTTAGCTTCACATCGCTGTAGGGGGTCTTCTCCCATGCTCACCAGCTTGTCGGGAGGCACACATCCGACTGTCCCCCTCTCCCAGCCCACACGGCGACAGGCGGCAGCAGTCCTTCTCCCATGCCCACACGGCGTCGGGAGGTACACGTATGTCTGTCCTCCTCTTCCCAGCTCACACAGCGACAGGAGGCAGCACTCAATAGATTTTCTCTGGACAAATTATAGAGGCCTTGATCTCCTCATTCTGAACAGCTGAATGGTTTTCAACTTCCTGCTGGCTCTTTTTGCAGCCAACACCCTATAGTATCAGTGAACTTTTCAAAGCAGGTGGGAATGTGTCTCCTCTCAGTGACTACATTCCCAGATTTACCTGACTTCCTGTCACATACCCCCCCCTCTTGTTTCAACCCTAGGGTTGGGACACATATTTCCAGGCACGCATGTGTCAGGCACTGCTGACTCACTGATAAGCCTCCTATTATCCTCAAGCTTCCGGATGAAACTGTTTCTGTCATCTTCACTGACAGATTTCTCATAAATGCCACACAGTTTGTCTCTCATCTCATATACACATTCTTCAACTGCATTTTTGGCATAATTTTGCTCCTTCTCGTTTCTGTCATCTTCATTGACAGCTTTCTCATAAATGTCAGACAGCTTGTCCCTCATAACCGTCTGTCCAATCCACCATGGAGGACCGTGATCCATAGGCAACTCAATTGGGCTAGTCTTAATGTCTTCAACATTCTTAAGACGCCTCTCTCTGCAATCCATAAATGTTTTCCACAAAACTTTGAGAACCTTTGCTTCACTAAGCTTTGTTCCAAGTAGGGACTCTTGACATCCCTCTGTGACTTGAGTTGCCTCTCCATACAGCTGTACACAATCATTGACTTTTTGTTGTAAAAGGGAATGATCTTCCTTCTTGAGCTTTGCTTGCTCTAAGATGCTGTGCAGAGGATTTTCCAATTGAGACAACAGGCTGTCACACATTTCTTCAAAGTGACCCCTGTTCCTTTTCCCAGAGATATCAATATCATTCAAACATTTCATATTCATAGGCAGATCTGAAGCATTTGCACTCATCAACTTCTTAAACTTTTCGCCCTCCTGAGCGAGTCGCAGTAAAGGCCTACTATTTGATTTGATATTCAGTTTATATTTCTTGCCAAACTCTTCACAGAAGTAGCCAACCAGAACATCATCAACTTTCCTTCCACCAACATAGGGGTTAAAGGCAACAACACAGTTGAACCCAGCGATCTGGGTGGTATCCATTATAGACCTCCTCTCTGCATCAGTGAAGAAGCATGGAACTGCAACACATTCTTTTACAGGTTTCTTCAATGCACTTTCTGCTGAACTATTTGACCGCTCAAGGTCACCTAGTTCCTTTTCTCTATCTGAATTCCACATGGAATGTATCTCAAGATCACGATCAAACTTCTGCCACCCGTCTTTCACCAGTTCCATTTTGGAAACACTCCCTGAAAGGCACTTATTCATTTGCTTCACGTTTTCACCAACAGCCTTAGTTTTCTCCACTAGGTGGCGTTTGCTTTTTTCTCCCAGATTTATATCACTTGCTTTAGTTTTCTCCGCTTTAGTTTTCTCCACTAGGTTTTCAGCCTGAACTGAGAAATCATCACATTTCTTACACAACTCTTTTGTTTGCTGAAGCTCTAATGATACATTTTCCAATGCTTGAAGTTTTTGAAGGAACGGTTTATTCCAAAGGGGTGATTCAAGCCACGTGTCATCACATTTCTGAGGCTCACTCAGGACAGACCCCAAAACACTGATCCTTTTAAAAACTGCATCAGGCACACTATCCCCTCTTTGGGACAGATCCTCTGTTGCCTGGAATTCCTCTTCCAGTTCCTGCAACGGAATCTTCATCTCTTCTACTTGCTGTTCTAAGGCTCGCTTAGACTTTTCTAGCTCCTGAACTCTTTTCACAACATCATCCTTGGAGCGGACCAAATCTTCCATTTCTGTACACAGCTGTTGGTTAACTCTTTCTAGTTCAGCCTTACACTCTAGAGCTTCCTCCAAAGAGCGAGCCAAGAACAGGGCTTTGCTCTCGTTATCACGCACCTCCGTTTCTGCACGTGCGCGTTCTTCTGCATATTTTGCAGACACAGTCTTCTCTTCACCAAGCATCTGATCAAACTTCTTTTTCACATCTTCAACACACTGTAATGAACCAACGCTTTCTTCCATGCGTTTTTTCATATCCGCTATCTGAGCTTGCAATGTTGCGACTTGCTCTGATAGGTTTTTCTTTGCTTCCGCCTCCTCTTTTAATTGTTCCAGGAAGCCATTTTTCTCATCTTCCATTTGTTTGAGCTTTGTGCTAAAACTCAGCCTTTGACACCTCTCTTCCTGTAAGAGTTCCTGCGTGTCTTGCAGCTGCGATTCCAAGATAGAAAAATCTTCCGCAATTTCTCTAGATTTGCTGTCTGCTTGAGAAAGCTGATTTGTGACACTGTCCAACTCAACCTGCAATCGGGTTGCCTTCTCTGACAGCTTAGCACACACTCGGTCACCTTCTGACACCTTGACTTGCGATTCCAGAAGCTGTGCCTCTACTTTTTTTCTCTTGTGTTCAGAATCTCCTTTTCCCTGCATAAGAGCCTTCACCTCATTGGCTAGCATCTGGGAATAAGAATGTAATTCTGCCACACAGGCTTCTTTCTCCTTTAACTGCTGCTGGAAACGTTGGGCTTCACCTTTCCAACTTTCACAGTCTGCACGTAATTCATCTACCACATTGCTCAAAGTGGTGAGCTCATACACAGTACTCAGTAATTTAGCCTCTCTTTCACTTTTCTCGTTGTCGCTGAGAGACAATGTCGTTTTCAGAGCGACATTCTGTTCCTGCGACTCCTGCAGGTCTATTTTTGTAACTTCCAAACACTGAAGACTTTTTTCCAGCTGATTACGCAACTCCAACATTTCACACATACTTTGCTTCTGTAAAGTCTGAATTTCAATTTCCTTTTCCATGAGGATGGTATCTTTCTCCTTTATAGTGTCTTGACATTTTTGCAACTCGACCAAAAGAAGAGCAGTGGATTCTTCCCACTGTAACACATGAGACTTGAGTAGTTCATTCATTTCCTGCAAGTTTCTATGCTCCATTTTAAGCAATTCCAAGGCTTGTTCCTTTTCTTCCATTTTCCGTTGCAAGGCATCCAACTCAGCCCTGCACACATACTCGGTTTCTTCCAAACCGATGGCCTCCATTGGCTGCTGGCGTCTCTGTTTCCAGCCTGCCATGCTCTCTTGATGAGCCTTTTGTTGAGCTGCAAAGCTCCGTTGTTTCAGCATCTCCCCCATTTTGGGTTTACTTTTCATCTGAGCACACTGCGTCTCCATAGCAGTTTCATCAGTGTTGCTAGGGACAACACCCTTCCTCTTTAGTAGACTCTCTTTAGGCATGGATGGGGCTGGTTCAGACGGTAGCATCCCCTCCATCCATAGAATCCGGTCTCTCATTTCATCTATCTTTGCATTCTTCAGGCGTTTTGAACGCCCCATCTTCAATAACTCCACAAACAAATTTTTCACAGTCCAGCAAAAAAATTTTCAGACCACTGTCTCTTTAACACATGTAGTTTTTCTCTCTCTTGCAAGATCTCTTTTCCTGCACACACAGTTTGTGCAGTCACTTGCACCAGACACAACAAAGTTCATCAAATAATTTTGAGACCGCTGTCTCTTTAAAACACTTTTTTTTTTTCTGTCAGGATCTTCTCTCCTGCACACATAGATTGTGCAATCTCATGCACCAGATAAAGTTCATCAAACATTTGCACTTCCTTGCAGGGATCTCTGCTTATGCCCGCATCCTCCACCATATGTGAGGGATTAGCTCGGTGGTAGGCGTATGGGTGACCCCTTTGGGGGTGCGTTTTCACAGAGAGATAGCCGAGCAGAGGTTGAAAACAAGACTGATTTATTCATGCAATTTACTTCACATAATTGCAAGCGTCAAAACAGCCAAAATAAAATAAAAGACAAAATAAATCCTTGCCTCTGTGGGCGGCTACCTTCTCACGCTGGAACCTACCTAAGAAGTCTTCCCAACCTACTGTTGGGCCGACACTGCTGATCCTACAGCAGACACTCAAATGTCCATTTGTTTGCTTTTCACACAGCACAAACATTGTCCATTGAACATGTCCCTTTGTTTTCTTTCACACAGCACATGTTCATTTATAACAGGATCCTTTACTCTTCACACTCTTCACATGGAACTCTTTGTCTTCTCACCTTTGAGACGTCTTCACTCGTGGTTACCCTCCTTAGCTTCACATCGCTGTAGGGGGTCTTCTCCCATGCTCACCAGCTTGTCGGGAGGCACACATCCGACTGTCCCCCTCTCCCAGCCCACACGGCGACAGGCGGCAGCAGTCCTTCTCCCATGCCCACACGGCGTCGGGAGGTACACGTATGTCTGTCCTCCTCTTCCCAGCTCACACAGCGACAGGAGGCAGCACTCAATAGATTTTCTCTGGACAAATTATAGAGGCCTTGATCTCCTCATTCTGAACAGCTGAATGGTTTTCAACTTCCTGCTGGCTCTTTTTGCAGCCAACACCCTATAGTATCAGTGAACTTTTCAAAGCAGGTGGGAATGTGTCTCCTCTCAGTGACTACATTCCCAGATTTACCTGACTTCCTGTCACAATATATATATATATATATACGTAATTCTTGTGAATGAGCAGCCCAAACCAACTGTATATATTATATATATATATATATATATATATATATATATATATACGTATATATATACATATATATATATATATATATACGTAATTCTTGTGAATGAGCAGCCCAAACCAACTGTATATATTATATATATATATATATATATATATATATATATATATATATATATATATATATATACGTATATATATATATATATATATATATATATATATATATATATATATATATATATATATGTATATATACATATATATATATATGTATATATAATATATATAATAAATGTATACAGTTGGTTTGGGCTGTTCATTCACAAGAATTACATGCAAAATAATGGTACCGCTTTCAGCACCTAAAATCCAAAAGAATCATACCGCCAGGGAGGTTAATACAAGAAAGGACTTTTTCTTGCTTTGGAAACTGCAGCTTGGCATTGCATGCTATTATTAAGCTTATGATCTACCAGAACACCCAGATCCTTCTCCGCTATGGATTCCCCCAGATCCTTCTCCACTATGGATTCCCCCAGATCCTTCTCCGCTATGGATTCCCCCAGTTCTTCTCCCCCTAGTATGTATGATGCATGCATATTCTGAGCCCCCAAGTGCATAACTTTACATTTATCAACATTTAAACCTCATTTGCCACATAGTTGCCCAATTAAAAAGTGTATTGAGGTCGACTTGTAAGTTGGAGACATCCTGTAAGGACGTTATTCCACTGCATAGCTTGGTGTCACCTGCAAACACTGAAATGGTACTTTTAATCCCAGACCCTATATCATTTATATGGATATTAAAAAGTAAGGGTCCCAACTCTGAACCAGTGCAATTCCATAGCATCATTCAACCCACTTTCTATGATTGCAGGACATCATGGACACATAGAGATCAAATCAGCGATGCTCTCTGCATCATTAAGGACTACACATCTTCAGAGAAGGAGTCAAAGAAGACCTAGAACATCATGTGACTGACATGAAGACTTCTATAAAAAAAAATATATGTATGAAAAAAACAAATAATAAAAAAAAAAATATGGGTGGGGGGATCATCTTCTGGCCTCAGTCAAGTCAATCTTCAAAAAAGGTGTAAGCAGGCCCTCGTTGTCATTACATTTTGCTTATTACACCATGTACTGTATTTATGGTGCAATGTCTATTTAACTATTATTTGGCTAATTGTAATTTCCTGCCTGTTCTGGGTATACAGTATATACTTCAGCAGAGGACTGCCCTAGATGGTTGTCCCATGGAAGTTCATCTGTCAGGACGTGCTGCTACAATGTGATCTATTCTAATGTTGTGATAAACCCCCTTTAAAAGGGCCCATCTTCAGGGGTTCCAGTTACTGTTATAGGGACATTATCCAACACAGGCAAAGGCCAGACTACGTTACTTACTATGCACCTTATATTTTGGGAAAACCGCTATAGATATTGGTATGTTTAGCAGCAAAGTTAATTCTACCTAAGCCAAATTATGTGAATTGATGGCAGTATGTGAATATTGGTGGGGGATGTATCTGTATTTCTCAAGTGCCTCAGTAAAATGAACTTTAATTAACCAAAGAAGCGGTCAGCGTCTTTTACTTATGGAGTGCAAATGTAAAGTTATTGTAACCTCGGTGTATCTGAAGAGTCTTACAATAGTAATTGAAGATATTTAACCCTCTGGGTACATTTGAAGAACACATGCTTTAATCTTAAAGATTGGGATACAATCTCAATTGATGGTGGCCCAGTTGTGTGGGTGGACAGGTGCACTTTATGTCCCTCACGTCATGACCGGATACCTAAATTGGGGCCCACTGTGGCACAGGCATGAGAGCAAGGCCTTGTGGTAACAGAAAGCGGCATGTCAAGCTTAAGCCTGTGCTCAAAGAAATGCGCATTCACGCAATGAGTTGCGCCAGTCCAAACTGTATTTTAGGACATGACAGCCCACTTTTATTGAACAAAACGGAAAGTTCACATAAACTTCAGTTGCCCACGCAGGGTTTCTTCCACATCAACAGGAAATGTCAACTGGAAATGGCGAGCCACCTGACTCCCTTGCAGGGGAGGGCTGGGCCAGGGGGGCATTTGCCCCCTGGGCCGCTCTGATGCCCCGTAAAAAGGCTGCACCGCTTCTTCCACAGACATGCCTAAAGGATTCCTGGTGAAGAGAAGTAAAAAGTCACCACTGCTGACCTACTGAGTATGGGTTGAAGCCAGGGAAAAAGTGCAGCCCCCCAACAAGGATGGTGTACACTGTGTCTGAGCAGAGGCCGGTTGCATGCCCCACTGGAGACTCTTCTGCCCCAGCCAGCCCCAACCGAGCTGTCCCTGCTCCCCCCAACCTCCCCCTGCTGGTCAGGTTGAGAACCAGAATTCAGCCGGTAAGTAGAGAGTATCTGGAGCAGGGCTTCAGCTTGGAATGGGGGTCAGGAGGAGGCTTGGGAGAGTGGGAGGGGGACTGAGTCATTGCACCATGTGCCCCCGGTTTGTACTTGCCCCCTGGGCTGAAAGTTGCCAGTCTGCCCCTGCTCCCTTGTCAGCAGCACTGCTGCTCTTCTTACGAAACGCCTCTAACTATGTTGCTCAGCTCTTCTCGTTCTTTCTTAGCCTTTAGTCATAACGCCCTTCTGAAAGACCCACTCCTAGGCTCTGGATAGGGATTCTCCTGACACCCCGATAGGAGCCGAACTGACTCCTGGGAAGAGACCCCTTGTCTCCTGACTGGGGTGCCTCTGACCCCTGGGGGAGACCTTCTGTCTCCAAACCAGGAACCATGAGCTATTCTTAGCCTTGAGTATATAACAACCCTGCACACCTTTGTACTCACACAGGCTGATCAAAATAAGGGACAAATTAGGAGGTAAGAGGGACTTTGTTCCGAATGAGGGACAGTCTCTCGAAATCAGGGACAGTTAAGAGCTATGCTCAACTCTATCCAAGTTATCCAAAAGTAAAAACAACAAAAAACAACATCCCCGGATTGGTTATTGAGGAAAATTGTTTTGGTGATCATGTGCCTGGCTGAGGGGCAATCCACTAGAGAAGAACTTGGGCAAATTTCCAGCGGGTCCTACCGGAGTAAGCGCTACACTAACTTTAAAAAAAAGGTTTTAAAGTTTTTGCTTTAAAAAGGAAGTGAAGAGGAAATCTCAAGGATATGGATTCAAATCCAACAGCAATATTCTCCTGCGCATTGGTGTGATAGTCCAAGTTCAGAAGAGAACTCTGCGGTCACATGTGGATATTACTACTCAGCCTTGCTGCCCTCTAGGACTGGGGTTGTGCTCAGAACAATGAGGGAAATAGATAAAAGCAGAGGGTGCACTGGCCTAGTGCATTATCCAAAGTAAAATGTATTGAAGATTAAATAAATTGTAAAATGTAGGTAGTAAAATCGCTCATTAAGCCACTACAAATGGCTGCAATCTCTCAGCTTTGCCAAAGTCTCTAACCCAAGGAGGACCTCACCAGGGTCCCTCTCGGCTGACAAGTTTGAAAGGATGTCCTTCATCAGAGCCTGGGGCTGTGATGAAGAAGGACATCCTTTGAAACGTATCAGCCCAAAGATGACCTCTCCTTGGGCTAGAGCATGGGTGTCCAACCTTTTGGCTTCTCTGGGCCACATTGAGTGTAGAGAAATTCTCTGGGGCCGCATATAAAATATATACTATAGTTAAGGTATATAAGTAATAAAATGCCGCTGCACCCTTCCCGCACTGCCGCACCCCCCGCACTAATTTAACACAACTAGAGGATGATCAAATGAAATGGAACCGTTAGTTGGAAGCCGCTGTGGCCATGCCCTCGACCCGACTTCCTTCCTCCCCAGCAAAAAAAAATTGTCAGGGGGCAGTGGGCCGCATTGCCTGGGGTTCCCGGGCCGCATGTGGCCCCTGGGCCGCAGGTTGGACATGCCCGGGCTAGAGACTTTGGCAAGTCTAGAAGATTTTAGCTACTTGTAGTGGCTTGATGAAGGATTTTACTACCTACACTTTGGGGGGGGGGGGTAGTTACATTTTATTTTAACTTCAATATATTTTATGTTGGATAATGCAAATGAAAACGCGACCTAGGCATTAACCACTTGCCGACTTCCGCACGACTATTTACTGTGGCAGTCAGCCGCTTCTGGGCAAAGCGACGTAGACCTATGTCGCTCGCCCACGAGCCTGTAGGGGGCAAGCGTGCGCCGCCGCCGGCGCGCTCCCTCCCCGGCTCGTTCACTGACATCCCCGCACGTGTGACTGGCGGCTCTGATGTCCGCCGGTCACTCGCGATCTCCCTCAGGAGAGGGAGAAAGACGGACAGCTGATGTAAACACAGCCGTCTGTCATTCTCCCTTAGATCATCACTGAGGCTATGCGATCATGCTATATAGGATCGTATGTCTCTGTGATGTTCTAAAAAGCCACGCCCCCTGACAGTTAGAATCACGCCCCTAGGGACACACTTAACCCCTTGATCACTAATAAAGTTAACCCCTTCCCTCCCAGTGTCATTTTTACAGTAACAGTACATATATATAGCACTGATTACTGTAGTAATGTCACTGGTACACCCAAAAGTGTCAAAAATGTCAGTTAGGGGTCCGATCTGTCCGTCAAAATGTCGCAGTCCCACAAAAAAAAAATCGCAGATCGCCGCCATTACTAGTTAAAAAAAAAAAACAATAAAAATGACATAAATCTTTCCCGTAGTTAGTAAACGCAATAACTTTTGCGCAAACCAATCAAAATACGCTCATTGTGATTTTTTTTACCAAAAATATGTAGCAGAAAACAAATTGGCCTAAAATGTTAAAAAGTTTGTATTTTTACATTTTTTTTTTTCAGAATTTCATATAAAAAAAATTTGAAAAATATTGTTATTTTTTCAAAATTGTTGCTCTTTTTTTGTTTATAGCGCAAAAAATAAAAATCGCACGGGTGATCAAATACCACCAAAAGAAAGCTCTGTTTGTGGGGAAAAAAGTACGTCAATTTCATTTGGGTACAGCGTCGCACGACCGCGCAATTATCTGTTAAAATCACGCAGTGCCGAATCACAAAATAGGGCCGGGTCTTTGAGAAGCCAAATCCTCCAGGGCTCAAGTGGTTAACCCATCCCCACCCTATCCAAGGCTAAATCAAACGTTTTGGCTGGACCAGTCTTTAAGGCAATACATAAAAAATGGAAGTAAATATGGCAGAGAGTTGTCTCTAACGTGCTATAACATATGGAATGAACCTTTGCAATAATTCCTATTTGCTAAAGAAAAAAAAATATTAATAATTGCATTATTTTTTAGCAAAGAAGAAAGGAAAAAATCCAAATTCCTTTTACAACAACAAATGAATTTAGTTCTATTTCTGGTCTTTGTGTTATTTTTTCATTGCAGTCAGTGGGAAGTTGATAAAAACGCAGGATTTGTTTTATTGGATCTATTTACGTTCCTCCTTTTCTAATGTTGTGCAATTGTCAGTAAAACAGCAACTATTAAAAGAGAATTTGAAAGTGGAATGAAAGCTGAAAAACGCAACATGAGAAACATTTAATAAAAGAAAAAAAAATGACTAAAAACATACAGAAATAGAATACAGCATAAAACTATGATCAGCGTTCTATTTGAGGATTAAAAACAGATTAAAAACTGGACAAAGAAAGATTAAAATTGAAGTATTTAAGTATTTTATCTGCTTTTTTTTTTTTTTTTGTAGAAGAATAAAGAATCTTCTATTACCATACCGTGGGGTCACCAAGAGTGCAAGATTTGAGACATTGGGGCTGATATACTAACGGAGATTAGGCTGTTTACTTAGCAATGGGAATTTTCACATTGCAAGACAATGTTTTAGTTTAATGAATGGTGTAATGCTTTGTTGACTTTGTTCCTCCCAAGACCTCTTACTCTCAAGCTCCCTTGTCTCTTCCTCCCATGCTCCTCTCCAGGATTTCTCCAGGGCCTCTCCCATCCTCTGGAACTCTTTACCTCAACCTGTACGGCTATCTCCTACTCTCAAGCTCCCTTGTCTCTTCCTCCCATGCTGGTCTCCAGGATTTCTTCAGGGCCTCTCCCATCCTCTGGAACGCTCTACCTCAACCTGTACGGCTATCTCCTACTCTCAAGCTCCCTTGTCTCTTCCTCCCATGCTCGTCTCCAGGATTTCTCCAGGGCCTCTCCCATCCTCTGGAACTCTCTACCTCAACCTGTACGGCTATTTCCTACTCTCAAGCTCCCTTGTCTCTTCCTCCCATGCTGGTCTCCAGGATTTCTTCAGGGCCGCTCCCATCCTCTGGAACGCTCTACCTCAACCTCTACGGCTATCTCCTACTCTCAAGCTCCCTTGTCTCTTCCTCCCATGCTGGTCTCCAGGATTTCTTCAGGGCCTCTCCCATCCTCTGGAACGCTCTACCTCAACCTGTACGGCTATCTCCTACTCTCAAGCTCCCTTGTCTCTTCCTCCCATGCTCGTCTCCAGCATTTCTCCAGGGCCTCTCCCATCCTCTGGAACTCTCTACCTCAACCTGTACAGCTATCTCCTACTCTCAAGCTCCCTTGTCTCTTCCTCCCATGCTGGTCTCCAGGATTTCTTCAGGGCCTCTCCCATCCTCTGGAACGCTCTACCTCAACCTGTACGGCTATCTCCTACTCTCAAGCTCCCTTGTCTCTTCCTCCCATGCTCGTCTCCAGGATTTCTCCAGGGCCTCTCCCATCCTCTGGAACTCTTTACCTCAACCTGTACGGCTATCTCCTACTCTCAAGCTCCCTTGTCTCTTCCTCCCATGCTGGTCTCCAGGATTTCTTCAGGGCCTCTCCCATCCTCTGGAACGCTCTACCTCAACCTGTACGGCTATCTCCTACTCTCAAGCCCCCTTGTCTCTTCCTCCCATGCTGGTCTCCAGGATTTCTTCAGGGCCTCTCCCATCCTCTGGAACGCTCTACCTCAACCTGTACGGCTATCTCCTACTCTCAAGCTCCCTTGTCTCTTCCTCCCATGCTCCTCTCCAGGATTTCTCCAGGGCCTCTCCCATCCTCTGGAACTCTCTACCTCAACCTGTACGGCTATCTCCTACTCTCAAGCTCCCTTGTCTCTTCCTCCCATGCTCATATCCAGGATTTCTTCAGGGCCTCTCCCATCCTCTGGAACGCTCTACCTCAACCTGTACGGTTATCTCCTACTCTCAAGCTCCCTTGTCTCTTCCTCCCATGCTGGTCTCCAGGATTTCTCCAGGGCCTCTCCCATCCTCTGGAACTCTCTACCTCAACCTGTACGGCTGTCTCCTATTCTAGCTGCTTTCAGGTGATCCCTGAAAACTCATCTCTTCGGAGAAGCCTATCACTAATCTTCCATCAGCTCATTCCCTACTGTTACAACCTCTTGTAACACCTGCCCCACCCCATTAGATTGTAAGCTCTTCTGAGCAGGGCCCTCTTAATCCTCTTGTATTTATTGTATTGTAACTGTATTGTCTCCCTGTTATATTGTAAAGCGCTGCGTAAACTGCTGGCGCTATATAAATCCGGAATAATAATAATAATTTGCAAGTTTTTTTTTTTTTTTTTTATTGGTTTGCATGTAATTATGTATTCTCTATAAAGTGAATTTTTACTACATTTACCATGAGGAATGTGAACATACTCTGCATCTGTTCTTTGTAAATTAAGAATGATGGAGACTGTAGGCACACTTTTGACACCCTGGCGGTATGATTATTTCCGATTTTAGGTGCTGAAAGCGGTACCATTATTTTGCATGTAATTCTTAAGAATGAGCAGCCCAAACCAACTATTTACATATGATTTTTTTTTACTGTGTATAATAAATAACTTTAAATAAGTTAAAGTATGTATGTAAATATATATACATACATATATATATATATATATATATATATATATTTATATATATATACATATATATATATATATATATACATATATATATATATATATATATATATATATATATATATATATATATATATATATATATATATATATATATATATATATATATATATATATATATACAGGGTAGGGCTGGGCGATTTTGCCTAAAAAAAAAAATCTTCGATTTTTAAAGAAAAATTCGAGTTTCGATTCGATTTTCAATTTTTTTTCCAATGCACTTAAAAAATGACTGCAGACATCAGATATAGTGTCAAAAGTGCAACTTTATTGCTATTTTAACTCCTCAAGAGTTAAAATGCGTAGAATTTTTTGACTGTGTTGTTCTTTTAATAGACTACTAGACATTAGACAGTAAATGTAGACGCGGGGGCGTCGCGCTGAGCGGGGAGGGAGGAGAGCTCACTGTGTTGAGGGAGGACTGAGGAAGGAGAAGCGCTGTATATGTGTGTCTGACTCTGACAGACCACCGCCGCGCCTGGATGTTGTGACGTGAGCTGCGGGCGGTGCGTCTGTACAGGCCGGGGCTGCGGCGCGCTGTGATAGGTACAGTCTCCCCGGCCTGGATGTGACGTCAGCTGCCGAGAGAGGAAGCGGGCGGTGCGCCTGTACAGACGCACCGCCCGCTTCCTCTCCCGGCAGCTGACGTCACATCCAGGCCGGGGAGACTTTACCTATCACAGCGCGCCGCAGCCCCGGCCTGTACAGACGCACCGCCCGCCCCGCAGCTGACGTCACATCCAGGCGCGGCGGTGGGGAGTTCGGCTGCAAGGGAGAAAAAAGTATTATACAAAAAAACTCGAGTTTCCAAAAAAAAAAAACGTTTCTAACCAAAAAATTGATAAATCGATTAAATCGATTTATCGCCCAGCCCTAATACAGGGCTTTTTTTCTCAGAGAATAGGTGCCGGAACTCCCCCCCTTATAGGACCCCCCTTGACTCTGCTCCCCACCCCTCTCCAAGAACCGTCCGTTGGTTTCACCCCCTACCCACCACCCAGTACTGCCCCACGTATCAGTTTATGGTGCTAAATAATTTGTATGGAATTTGTTCTTGTCTAATAACAAGAAAAGCAGTTAAATAAATCCCCTGGAGCCAGCATCCGTAGATCCCCCAAGCAACAATAGATTCCCCCAGAAACAGTAGACCCCACCCCACCAACAATAGATCACTCACACAACAATAGACTCCCCCAGCAACAATGGACACCAACCCAGCAACATTAGGTCCCTCCAGGAACAATAGATTCCCCCAGAAACAATAGACCCCCACCCCAGCAACAATAGATCACTCACACAACAAAAGACTCCCCCAGCAAAAATAGACCCCCACCCAAGCAACAATAGATCCCCCACAAGCAATAATAGACCCTCACACAAAAACAGATCCCCACCAGTGACAATAAATCCCCCAGCAGACAGCATCAATAGACCCTCCAGCACACCCCTTGCTTTTATATACATTTAGTGCTGGAGGTGCCAGAACTGCGTTCCCCCGCATTCCTGCTGAAAAAAAGCCCTATATCTATCTATCTATCTATCTATCTATCTATCTATCTATCTATCTATCTATCTATCTATCTATCTATCTATCTATCTATCTATCTATCTATCTATCTATCTATCTATCTATCTCTCTCTCTCTCTCTCTCTCTCTCTCTCTATATATATATATATATATATCTATATCTATATCTATATATATAAGCAAAAGCGGATACAAGTGCAAAAAGATCTGGATCAACGCGTTTCACCTGGTTTTGGGGCTTCTTCAGGATCCATGTACATGATGTTAAATACACTAGTAAACAATAAAATACAATATATCATAAATATAATGAAAGAAATAACAATGCGTAAATACAGAATGAAATAAAGAGGGCATGATAAAAGGCAAAAAAAAAAAAAAAACCCACCAGATGACAGCATCTCAGTCCAGAACACTAAGTGTCATTACTCGTGCGCTGCTATGTGAAAATGGTATAATATCTACTATAACAAAATAAAATATGTGTATACAAGAATTGAGTCTATGTACAAAACAGCTGCAACCATTTAACTAGTGATCTCACACTAATAGTAAAGAGAACTCTGAGGATAATGGGGCGCTCATTCCAACAAAGAGGTCCAAAGGAATATATAATAAAAGTAATACAAATAATCTTATACAAAAAATCTTTAGATCAGTTCCTCACCAAAACTCTGTGACGAGCTAATAGTATGAGCACACAATAGACACACATGTGAAAAAAATCATAAATGTAAGAAAATCAATAATCATATAATAAAGTCTAAATAGAGTCAATAATTAATTAATTTTTTTTATCTAAAGTCACTGCAGTAATAAAATTTCAACTCCAAAATTGTGCCTCACAGTAATAGGTATGCCAACCACCACTGACACCTCTGAATGCAATACCTGCTCACCTCATAGGAAGACCCTTAAAGCGGAGTTCCGGCCTCGGGGGTCAATTTGAGCTAAAAATACCCCCGGGACAGTCAGGGCTAGTACATTCCACAATGGATAGCCTCTGATCTGTCCCGGGTTGCTCTTACCTGTAAGAAGAAATACTTACCTTGAAAATTTCTTCTCCAGCGTTGCCATCTTGGGTGTGGGCAGCTGAAGCCGCAGCGTCCCTCTTCGTGTCCTCTTCGTGATGCACCGGCCCCGCTCGTCACTTCCGGTGCAGGCGCGGTATCCCTGCACAGCTTCTGGGTTCCCCTTAGCAAGCGGATGGCCCAAAATTGATTTTATCGATTTTGAGGCCGGAATTCCGCTTTAAGGGTCAAATTACGCCTTAGGTGTAGAGGTCTTGGATAGTCCTGAAGAGACACAGCGGTTGAATCCTGGATCCTGTGCAATTTTCTTTTGATATCATAGATATCGCTCAAAGAAAATGAAAGAGGTTCAATATTGCTAATATACAAAGTTTTATTGTAAACATAAGAGTGCCAACTCACATTACACTCCCCTTTAAAAACGCTATAAAAGGTTAAAATTGTTTAGACACTGGAGAGCCTGCCTCCTCACTGTTGCTTCTGGGTATACGAGACACCAGAAGTGATGTTGCCTGGCTCCTCCCGACACGTTGCGTCACTGTTCACGTGACCTTTTCAAGGGTATAATTTCTGTCTACTGCCTCCTTCCTCTTCCATTATCATGAGTCACTTCTGACAAGTTTTCCTGACACTAAGAGAAAACAGGGTGTCAAAACAGTTCGCCGAAAAACTGCTAATGTCCTAAAGAATCGCAGATTGTGGGCATCTAGGTATTCGCCAATGCATAATGCACATGCACACACGGCTGTGAACAGCTGCAAATAATAATGCGCAATGTGTGACAGATTCTGGCACCTATTTAAAGCCAACAGCTTGATTGATTAGTTGCTGGATGATTTTCAGCTCCCTGTGTGTTCCTGTGCTCCTGTTCCTGATCATATGGGATTTCCTGGTACCGACCTGGCTTGCCTTTAACCTGTCCTGGCTTTTACCCTAAGTTTGCTCCATTGACCCTGCTTCTGCCTGCTGATCCATGTATGGCTTTTTGGCTTTCTCTTTGGACACCGCTGCTGCCTGATTACCAGTGTATGACCCCAGCTACTCCTGATTCTGCTTGCTGCCTTACCCCTGGCTTACATTCTGTGTATGACTACTGGCCTGGCTCCTGACTCTGCTTCTAGCTCTCCCTTCTGCCAAGTCTCATCTGGTACGTCTGGGGGACTCCTGCCAAGCAGTGCATCTGTCAGGAACACTCCCTGTGTGCACTGAAGTGTGCAGGCGGGAACCTCCCCTTTGCCCATTCAATGGCAAACAGGCGTTTGCCAATTCGCAACGGTTGTGGCCCGGGCACGTAGGCGCACACAATGACCTTTTTATTGTTGGTGCCCAAACGGCCTATTTAAGGGTGGCTGGTTCATTTACACTTTGCTGTCTTGTCTGCAGCTTCTCCTGTGTTCCTGAACCTGAGACCTGTTGTATCCAGTTTCATTCCTGTTTGACCTCCTGGCTTGTCCCTCACCTCGCTTGTCTGCTGCCCACCCTGACCTCAGCTTGTTTGTGACCACTCTTCTGCCTTATTCTTGTCTGTTTATCTGCCACCAGATCCGGACCGGTTCACCTCCTGGCGGGGCAACCTCCGAGGACCTAGCGCTATACACGCAGTGAAATCCATCCTCACCTTCAGAGGTTCAGGTGAAGACCGGTTGGCACTTAGATTTCGCAGGTTTTCAAACACAGGTGGACCGCTCTAGGTGAAGATTAATTCAGGTGCAGGTCGGATCTGCCATCCAGGTGAATAGTCAAACATAGAAGAAAGTGACCACACTCCGAAAATAGAAATCAAAGAGGAGTAATTTTATTCTTCATCACAGGCATCAAAAATAAGACTGGTGAGACATGGGACAATAGAAAGGTTGACGCATTTCACGACTCAAGGGACACTGTACTGTATAGTTATGAGTAAGCGACCCCTTGAGTCGTGAAACGCGTCAACCTTTCTATTGTCCCATGTCTCACCAGTCTTATTTTTGATGCCTGTGATGAAGAATAAAATTACTCCTCTTTGATTTCAATTTTCGGAGTGTGGTCACTTTCTTCTATGTTTGACTTAGATTTCGCACCCCGGGTTAGCCTGTGTCTACTGCCTGGGTGACTCATCTGTGCTCAATCCCTCAGTGAGCTAGAGGCTACCCTCTGCACGTCAGGCTCGTCTCCAGAGTCCTGACAGCATCCTCCTTGTCCAGTCACTCTTGACTTCTGATGGTGGGGGGGCTCTTGACATTTGAAATACAGGGAGGTGGGGTGCTCTGGACATCTAGTCTTAAAGATTCAATTGGCCCTTTGAGGGCAACCAAAATGCTGATATAGCCCACAATGAAATTAAGTTTGACACCCCTGCTGTAGACAGTAGATAGAGAGATAGATATTGTAATGGAAACGCCGACCCACACTGTACTTGTGGGCTTCCATCTGTATACGGCTTCCTACAGTCTGAACATAGGTAGAGATTCCAGCCGCTCCCCCATACAAAAAACTAGCCTGAACTTAGCTTATATGGATCTGAAAGCAACTAACTCTTTATTGAAACACAGGCACAAACAGCTATACACTGTGGGACAACCCCCCTCCCCCTCCCCCTTAGCAGCCAATCCACATACACATATGATAAGTTTATCTTAACCACTTAAGCCCCGGAAGATTTTACCCCCTTCCTGACCAGGGCCTATTTTGCGATTCGGCACTGCGTGATTTTAAGGGACAATTGCGCGGTCGTACGACGCTGTACCTAAACGAATTTGACATCCTTTTTTTCCCACAAAAATAGCTTTCTTTTGGTGGTATTTGATCACCTTTGCGATTTTTACTTTTTGCGCTATAAACAAAAAAACAGCATCAATTTTGCAAAAATAACAATATTTTTCAAATTTTTTTTATATGAAATTCCCCCCAAAAAAAGTAAAAATCAAAATTTTTTAACATTTTAGGCCAATTTGTTTTATGCTACATATGTTTGGTAAAAAAAAATCGCAAAAAGCGTATTTTGATTGGTTTGTTGGTTTTTTCTTTAACGCGTAATGGCGGCGATCTGCGATTTTTTTTGCGGTGCTGCGACATTGCGGCGGACAGATCGGACCCTTGACTGACATTTTTGACACTTTTGGGGTTACCAGTGACATTACTACAGTAATCAGTGCTATACATATGCACTGTTACTGTAAAATTACACTGGCAGTGAAGGGGTTAACTTTTTTTTGAGAGGGAGGGGTTATGTGTGTCCTAGGGGCGTGATTCTAACTGTGATTGGCTGTGGCTTGAAGTGTAGGAACAGTGATCAACGGTCCTACATAGTAGAACCGTATGATCACCATTCTTACACAGGGGAGAATGACAGGCGGCTGTGTTTACATTAGCTGCCTGCCTTTCTCCCGCTCTAACGGACGATCGCGAGTGACTCGATGTCCGCCGGGCACACGCGCGGGGGGGGTCCGTGACCACGCAGGAGGGGGAGCGTGCCTCCGGCGGCGCGCGCTCACTCCCTAGACCCTCACAGGCTAGCGGCGTAGCCCTACATCGCTTTGCCTGTGAGGAGCTGACCGCCGACGTAAATAGTCGTGCGGCGGTCGGCAAGTGGTTAAGGCAGACAGAACAACAATAGAAGAACAATGGGATGCAGGTACTTAACAATAACAAACCCCACCCCGCCTCACTAGCAAGGGTCTATGCGACACTCCTGCAATAATATAAAAAGTCAAACTGTTCATCTTCATATATTTCCTGAGGGACAACTGTTCAGAAATAATATTGTCCCAAGTGAAAGAGCCCTTCTTCACTCTTTCAACACCAATCACACATATAGAACCCAGGATAACCGGGGGTAACATGACAGGCTGAGTCCAGTGTGGTTGTACAGTGAGTCTGACTAGTGCAGACCAGACTGGGGCTCTTGGTCACCCTGTGCCCCTAATAGACACAGGGTGACTTAAACATAAGAGGGTCAAGGAGTTTCCCAACCTCTCTAAAGTAATTTGAGTTCCACAAGCCCCCCAACCAATGTGACTCCCGTCACAGATGCATAGCATGCATAAAGAAAGGGATGTATTCCAGAGATAAGACTATAATCCTTCCACTTTATAAAACTCTGGTCCGACCGCATCTGGAGTATTCTGTCCAGTTCTGGTCGCCAGTCCTCAGGAGGGATGTGTTGGAGCTGGAGAGAGTCCAGAGAAGGGCAACTAAACTGATTAGGGGATTGGAGGACCTTAATTATGAAGAGCGTCTGCAATCGCTTGATTTATTATCCCTGGAGAAGAGAAGCCTGAGAGGGGACATGATAGCAATTTATAAATACCTCAATGGTGATCTCAGCATAGAAAAAAAGCTATTCAGTCGAAAAGGATTGCATGAGGACTCGGCATACAATGCGATTAGAGGAGAAGCGTTTTAACCTCAGGCAACGTGGGGGGGTTCTTTACTGTTAGGGCTACAAGATTGTGGAATTCTCTACCACAAGAGGTGGTTTCTGCGGGAAGTATGGTGGCTTTCAAAAGACTCTTAGACGTACATCTCATGGATCAGAACATTCAGGGGTATGAGAGATGATTACGGCCACACACACCTACACAGGCTGAACTGGATGGACTATTGTCTTTATTCAACCTCAACTATTATGCAACTATGTAACTATGTAACAGATAATATCTGTATGCCTTCTGATAGCCTGCCCACATTGCTTACCTCCTTTCGCTCATCAAGCTTTTTACACATCTAAGCATGTTCTAATTCCAGCAAGTTGCTGCTGATTGATGATTGCTATTACGTCCGAGGAAATCTTGCATTGCACTATTGTGTTATTGTTCAGTTCCTTTCTCTGCCACACAATGGAATTTTAGAGCGGTTTAATAAACGGTCATTAGACTGAGCTCACGGGGGACTTGTTTACCCTCATCAATAATAATACTGTGCCCAACGGCAGCTGGGATAACGATTGTTGTGGTTCAACGCGTTTTGGATATTTTTTTTTTTTTACAAAATACATTTGTAATAAAAAATAATTGCATGATTTATGCACATTATGGACATTTGACCCGAGATCTTTTCCCATCGTGTTCCTAATGCACGCTAACAGTTTTCAACAGTCTTTAATGTGGAGTTCCACCCTGAAAATGTTTTTTTTTTTTCACTGCCTGCTTGCTCTAAATTACCTGTAAAACAATTGGATAATTAAAAAAAAATGTTTTATTCGATTACCTTGTTTTTAACCACTTTACCGCTACTCACTAGAGCTCTACTGCGGCAAAGTGGCTCTTGTAGGTCTGACGTCGTAGACCTACGTCGGCAGACACTCCCCCTTCTCGGCGGTGCGCCCGCGCTACCGGAGGCTCGCTCCCGCTGTATTCAGGGGACAGGGGCCACAGAAGACAGCTGGGAGGAGACAGGGGCCACAGAAGACAGCTGGGAGGAGACAGGGGCCACAGAAGACAGCTGGGAGGAGACAGGGGCCACAGAAGACAGCTGGGAGGAGACAGTGGCCACAGAAGACAGCTGGGAGTCGGGCCAGGGGAAGAGATCTGTCCCTGTGTCACTCAGTCACCTCCCCCCACACATGTCAGTAAGCACCAGGCATACATTAACCCCTCCCTCTCCAATAAAATTAACCCCTTCCCTGCCAGTGTCATTTTTACAGTAACAGTGCATATTTTTAGCACTGATTACTGTAGTAATGTCACTGATACCCCCAAAAGTGTCAAAAATGTCAGTCAAGGGTCCGATCTGTCCGCCGCAATGTCGCAGTCCCGCAAAAAAAATCGCAGATCGGCGCCATTACTCGTTAAAAAAAAAACACCAAAAATGACATAAATTTCCCTTAGTAAACGCAATAACTTTTGCGCAAACCAATCAAAATACGCTTATTGCGATTTTTTTTACCAAAAATATGTAGCAGAAAACAAATTGGCCTAAAATGATAAAAAAATTTGATTTTTACATTTTTTGGGGGGAATTTCATATAAAAAAATGTGAAAAATATTATTTTTTTCAAAATTGGCGCTCTTTTTTTGTTTATAGCGCAAAAAGTAAAAATCGCATAGGTTATCAAATACCACCAAAAGAAATCTCTATTTGTGGGAAAAAAAGGACGTAAATTTCGTTTGGGTACGGTGTTGCATGACTGCGCAATTGTCAGTTAAAGTCGCACAGTGCCGAATCGCAAAAAGTGGCCCAGACGTAAGACAGCAAAATCCTCCGGTGGTAAAGTGGTTAAAGAAAATATACTTACCTTACTTCCTGAAGAGAGAAAACGCTGCTCCAGGTGTGTAATGGTAGCTTGGAGGTGGAATATCCCACAGAGTGCTAGCCCTGGCCCGCCTCCGTGGAAAACTTGTAAGAAAAGAAACGGCCGCACATCCAGGAATTCCAATTGCCTTTAACCACTTGCCGACCGCCGCCCCACTATATACGGCGGCGGTCAGCCCCTCCCAGGCAAAGTGACATACCGGTACGTCACTAGCCTGGGAGCCAATAGGGGATGAGCGCGCGCCGCCGGAGGCGCGCTCCCACCCCCGCTCGTTCACTAAGAAGCCCGCGCGTGTGACCGGCGGACCCGATGTCCGCCGGTCACTCGCGATCGTCGGGTGGAGAGGGAGAAAGGCAGGCGGCTAATGTAAACACAGTCGCCTGTCATTCTCCCCTGTGTAAAAGCACAGATCACTCGGTCCTGCTATGTAGGACCGTTCATCTCTGCTGTTACACACACAGCCACATCCAATCACAGTTAGAAGCACTCCCCTAGGGACACACT
Organism: Pelophylax lessonae; assembly: GCF_965119305.1. Taxonomy (NCBI): domain Eukaryota; kingdom Metazoa; phylum Chordata; class Amphibia; order Anura; family Ranidae; genus Pelophylax; species Pelophylax lessonae. Next base: position 197,749,542 of record NC_138780.1, read on the forward strand.
TAACCCCTCCCTCTCCAATAAAGTTAACCCCTTCCCTGCCAGTGTAATTTTTACAGTAACAGTGCATATGTATAGCACTGATTACTGCAGTAATGTCTCTGGTAACCCCAAAAGTGTCAAAAATGTCAGTCAGGGGTCCGATCTGTCCGCTGCAATGTTGCAGTCCCGCAAAAAAAAAAAAATCGCAGATCGCCGCCATTACTAGTAAAAAAAAAAAAGAATGGCACAAATCTTTCCCCTTGTTTGTAGACACGATACCTTTTGCGCAAAACCAATCAATATACGCTTATTGGGATTTGTTTTACCAAAAATATGTAGCAGAATACAAATTGGCATAAAATGATGAAAAAATTAGATTTCTCTTACGTCCTCCAACAGTCGCCGCCCACTCATTCAGTCTTCACCAATGGGTATTGACTTCATATCCATAGGAGCAAGCTAGGCATAAGACTTATTAAAAAAACAAAGTAATCTACATAGACACACCTATGGGGCTGTCCCACTGGTCCAATACCCCCTGCTATCAGCATTCCCAACTCAGTTTTGTCTTCTGCCCAGTTAACCACTTGCCGACTGCCTAACGCCGATCTACGTCGGCAGTCAGCCCCTCACAGGCAAAGTGACGTAGGGCTACGTTGCTTGCTTGTGAGGGTCTAGGGAGCGAGCGCGCGCCCCCGGAGGCGCGCTCCCGCTCCCGCATGGTCACGGACCCCCCCGCGCGTGTGACCAGCGGACCCGATGTCCGCCGGTCACTCGGCGATCGGCGGGGGAGAGGGAGAAAGTCAGGCAGCTTGTGTAAACAAGCTGCCTGTCATTCTCCTCGCTGTAAAGACACTGATAAAACGGATCTAGTATGTAGATCCGTTGATCAGTGTCCTTACAGCTCAAGCCACAGCCAATCACAGTAGAAAGAACGCCCCTAGGGACACACACAGCCCCTCCCTTCCAAATAAAGTTAACCCCTTCACAACCAGTGTATTTTTACAGTAACAGTGCATATGTATAGCACTGATTACTGTAGAAATGTCACTGGTAACCCCAAAAGTGTCACAAATGTCAGTCAAGGGTCCGATCTGTCCGCCCCAATGTCGCAGTACCGCAAAAAAAATTGCAGATCGCCGCCATTACGCGTTAAAAAAAAAAACAACAAAAATCTTTCCCTTTGTTAGTAAACACGATAACTTTTGCGCAAACCAATCAAAATACGCTTTTTGCGATTTTTTTTACCAAACATATGTAGCATAAAACAAATTGGCCGAAAATTTTAAAAAATTTTGATTTTTACTTTATTTGGGGGGGAATTTCATATAAAAAAATGTGAAAAATATTGTTATTTTTGCAAAATTGACGCTCTTTTTTTGTTTATAGCGCGTGATCAAAAAATCGCACAGGTGATCAAATACCACCAAAAGAAAGCTCTGTTTGTGGGAAAAAAAGGACGTCAAATTCGTTTAGGTACAGCGTCGCACGACCGCGCAATTGTCCGTTAAAGTCACGCAGTGCCGAATCGCAAAATACCCCCTGGTCAGGAAGGGGGTAAAATCTTCCGGGGCTTAAGTGGTTAAGGAGTAAGATAGGCTTCCCTGTGCTGGAGCTACAGTCTCAGCCTTCTTCTATTTTATGATTTTATTTTCTGCAGATGTGTTTTTCTTTGCACTACTAGCTGTTTATTTGTCAGCGTTTAGTTAGTCGGATCTTCAGATGAAGACAGCGTTGCAGAGCTGGGAGTCGCACTGGTCGTCCTGGTATCCCAGGACAGAGGGCCTTATGGAATCCCAGCCCGCCATTGAGCGTTTAGCAGGCTATGCGTACGCCCTGGCCTCGCAAACGACCTGTCCCTGTCCTCAGGGATGAAAGCCCGCCTGGACGTCTCACCCACGGTTCCGTGCGTTGCTAGAGTCCTGCATTTTGGCTGACGGCAGTCCCGCCATCTGGGGTGGGAGGTTTCACCTTCGACGTTTCTGTCCGCCGCAATCCCGCAAAAAAAAAAATCGCAGATCGCCGCCATTACTCGTTAAAAAAAAAAACAATAAAAACGACAAAAATCTTTCCCTTAGTTAGTAAACGCAATAACTTTTGCGCAAACCAATCAAAATACGCTTTTTGTGATTTTTTTCACCAAAAATATGTAGCAGAAAACAAATTGGCCGAAAATGTTAAAACATTTTGAAAAAAAAAAAAAAATGAAAGAAATAGAAGTGGAACTCGTAAATGGAACTGTTGATAAGTCAAAGCAAAATGGTGGCCAGGCCTGAATGGGTAATGATGAGGGAGGGAAATGGATAAAGGGGATGGGTATGGAAATATGGTGAAGGAAGATAAGGGTAGAATCGGGGAGGTACGATACTCCAAAGTTTTTGCCCCCTAAATTATCACAAATTATTATTTTTTTTCTTTTATATGTTTCTCGCACTGTTTTTTCTTTGATTATTTGGTTATGTCACAAACAATGGAAGTAAGGGGTGATGAAGGATAGGGGGGATAAGTGTGTGTGGGGGGGTGGTTGGTAATATGGGGAGCAAGGATTAGTACATCTAGATTTTTCTTGGGGGTGGGGGGACAAGTCAGAGTTTTTGCATTTAGATACGGGGTGCCCTCTCACGTTGTCTTTTGCCTCCTCTTTGAGGAAGAATTACAATATAAACTATATTGTCAAAAGTATTGGGACGCCTGCCTTTACACACACATGAACTTTAATGGCATACCAGTCTTAGTCCGTAGGGTTCAATATTGAGTTGGCCCACCCTTTCCAGCCATAACAGCTTCAACTCTTTTGGGAAGGCCGTCCACAAGGTTTAGGAGGACCTAGGATCGGCAGATCGATCCCCGTTAAGCCGTGCGGAAAGTCCGTGTGAAAGGACCCTAACCGCTACTTTTTGCCCCTTTCACACCAGTGGACCAATCAGATCCGCCTGTCTGTTTTTCAGGTGAACCCGATTGGACCACCCGTTGGGAGGTGAATGCAAATGCATCCGGGCTGCCAAAAACAGACGCATGGGGATTCGTTCCCCATCCATCCAGCGGATCGGATTGGATGACAGTCAGATGGATATGGACGGGCAGTCCATTTCCATCCCACCGCCCCATAGAGAACAGCAGCAGGACACACGGACCTCTGTCATCTTCATGCTCAGTTGGGATCAGCATACAGATCACCTGCTAAGCAAAACCATTCCACAGAGCAGGTAAGTATAGGCATGTCTGTTTTTTTTTTTTTTTTTTTAGAAAAAACAAAAAACGAACGTTTACATCCATGTTAACCACTTCAGCCCTGGACGGTTTAACTGCTTTCTGACCGCCCACCACAGTTATGCGGCGGCAGGCATCCGCTCCTGGGCGAATCGCCGTAGCTGTACGTCGCTCGTCGCTAAGAGGCTTAGGGGCGTGCGCGTGCCCCCGCTCGTCAGCGGAGAAGCCAATGCAGTGGGCAGGCGGCTCAGATTGCCGCCTGACACCCGCGATCGCTCCCCGCGGAGAGAGAAGGACAGTCAGCTATTGTAAACACAGCCAACCGTTCTTCTCCTTGGAATGATCACAGAGCGCCTGTGATCCTTCTATATAGGATCACAGGTCTCTATGGTCATTTCAGAAGCCCCGCCCCCATACAGTTAGAATCACTCCCCTAGGGACACATTTAACCTCTTGATCACCCATAATATTAACCCCTTCCCTGCCAGTGTCATTATTACAGTAACAGTGCAAATTTTTTAGCTCTGATTACTGTAGTAATGTCACTGGTCCCCCCAAAAGTGTCAGTTAGGGGTCCGATCTGTCCGCCGCAATGTCGCAGTCCCACAAAAAAATTGCAGATTTCCGCCATTACTAGTAAAAAAAAAAAAAAAAAACAATAAAAATAACATACATTTTTCCCATAGACGTACTAACTTTTGCACAAACCAATCAAAATACTTTTATTGCGATTTTTTTTTTTTACCAAAAATATGTAGCAGAAAACAAATTGGGCTAAAATGTTAAAAATTTTGATTTTTTAATTTTTTTTTTTTTTTGAGAATGTTATATAGCAGAATGTTAAAAATATTGTTATTTTTTTCCAAAATGGTCGCCCTTTTTTGTTTATAGCGCAAAAAATAAAAATCGCACAGGTGATCAAATACCACCAAAAGAAATCTCTATTTGTGGGAAAAAAAGGACATAAATTTTATTTGGGTACAGCGTCACACGCCACGCAATTGTCAGTTAAAGTAACGCAGTGCTAAATCGCAAAATAGGGCCTGGTCAGGAAGGGGGCAAATCCTTTCCGGTCTTAAAGTGGTTAACAGACAATTGCGCGGTCGTGCGACGATGTACCCAAATAAAATTGATGGCCTTTTTTCCCCATAAACAGAGCTTTCTTTTGGTGGTATTTGAGCTCCTCTGTGATTTATATTTTTTGCGCTATAAACAAAAAAAAAAAAAAACAACAATTTGAAAAATATTACCAATAAAAAAAAAATTTAAATCAAATTTTTTCAGCATTTTAGGCCAAAAAACAATATTTTTTTACTTTCTGCTATAAAACGAATCCAATAAAAAAAATCTAATTTCTTCATCAATTTAGGTAAATTTGTATTCTGCTACATATTTTTGGTAAAAAAAATCCTAATAAGCGTATAATGATTTTTTTATGCAAAAGTTATGCCGTCTACAAACTAGGGGATAGATTTATGGAATTATTATTTTATTTTATTTTTATTTATTTTTTTTACTAGTAAGGGTGCTGATCAGCAACTTATAGTGGGACTGCGATATTGCTGTGGAGAAATCAGACACTTTTGACTTTTTTTTGGGGACCAGTGACACTAATACTGTGATCAGTGCTAAAAAAATATGCACTGTAACTGTACTAATGACACTGGCAGGGAAGGGATTAACATCAGGGTTAAATGTTTTCCCTGTGAGTGCTTTCTAACTGTGTGGGGGAGGTGCTTTGACTGGGGGAAGACAGAGATCTGTGCTCCTGCTTAGCAGAAACCCAAGATCTCGATCTTCCCCTCTCACAGATCGCCGTTCTGGCTCTCTCGGGAACGATCACTGTGCCAGCGAACTTCAGGTCCAGTGGACCCGCTGATTGGCTCCGGTTGTGACCAATCAGAGCAGGAGCGGGTTGCTGGCCCAGACCCGGGAATAAAGATGACGTACAGGTACCTGATTTCGCGCTGAGGGGCCGACCTGCCGCAATACATGTACATGGGTGCGGTCCGGAAGTTAAGACTTGATTAAATTGATTAAATTAAATTAAATTGATTAAATTGATTCAATTGATTGATTGAAGTTAAGACACTGATGTGGTGTGAACTGATGCGATTTCACAGCGCAATTTGTGTTTTGACAGGTGCAAATTTAATGCGATTTCTGATGGAACTGGGCACAGCTGGAGATTAAATTTACACCACACACACACTAAACTAGCACAGGACCTTTTTTTTTTAACTGGATCAAAATCGCATCCCATCGATGTGAACGGCCTTCATAAAAAACAATGTGTTTTCAGATGACGTGTGAATCGATGCTTTTCGGATCGCATCAGATTGGCATTAGGGTGAACCGGGTCTGAGGGTTGTGCTAGGATGGTAAAACGTGTATGATATTGCGAAGGGAAGTAATGATGTCATTGTGGGTGTGGTCAAAGATGCCAAGAGATGCATGAGAAGGAGTATATAAAGCTGTATTTGCTGTATAGAGATGATGACAAAGACACGTGAATTTTTGCAGGGAAGAAAAGCCCGGTTGGGTTCTCAGATTTATCTGCAAATACTTGATTTATTATTCATGTCTGTTAGACAAAACAAGATAAAAAAGAGCCCATCAATTCTCCCTTCTATAATTAGATTGTGGTTACAATTATTTACCTAATGAACGATCTGAATCTTTTCATATTTTAAGAGCAGAGTGATGGATTGTTCCAGATTCCGTTGGCCAACTTCTGCTTATGATTATTTTTAGGTGACTGTAGCCATGAAATTCGGAAATGTTTGTGTAGCACGGTCCCTTAGAGGACTGCTGAGAATTGAACTTTCTGGATTAACCTGGATTAACCGTAGCAACAGTCCATGGAAATGTATCACTTTAAACTAGGGATAGACCGATATGGTTTTTTTCAGGGCCGATACCGATACAGATATTTTGGTCACAACGTAACGGTATATTTTGTACAAATAAAGTTTTGGAAAATAAAGACAATTTTTGACACAAATCTGGTACTGAACATGTTAATTTTTGTTTAATGCTTAATGGCTGGCTGGCACCCTGTGATGGGTGGATGGCTTGCTGGCACCCTGTGGTGGATTACTGGTTGGCACCCTGTGGTGGGTGGCTGGCTGGCACCCTGTGAGGGGGGGGGGGCTGGCTGGCTGGCTCACATCCTGTGGTGGGTGGCTGGCTTGCTGGCACCCTGTGGTGGGTGGCCAGCTGGCTCCCTGTGGTGGGTGGCTGTCTGGCATCTTGGGGTGGGTGGCTGGCTTGCTGGCACCCTGTGGTGGGTGGCTGGCCCTCTGTGGTGGGTGGCTGGCTGGCTGGCACCCTGTGGTGGGTGGGTGGCTGGCTGGCTGGCATCCTGTGGTGGGTGGCTGACACAGGGGCTGTGGGTGGGTGGCTGGCTGGTACAGGGCCTGTGGGTGGCTGGCTGGCTGGTACAGTGCCTGTGGCTGGCTGGTACAGGGCCTGTGGGTGGCTGGCTGGCTGGCTGGTACAGGGCCTGTGGGTGGCTGGCTGGCTCGCTGGTAAAGTGCCTGTAGCTGGCTGGCTAGTACAGGGCCTGTAGGTGTGGGTGGCTGGCTGGCACCGGGCTGCTGTGGGTGGGTGTATGGCTGTGATACACTCCCGCAAGACTAGCCCCAACTCCAAACGAGGCTGTCCAAGGCGAGGGAGGCGGCCTAACAAGGCAGAATGACGTCACAAAAATATTGGCAATATCGGCAAGTTCCGGGGCCGATACCGATATATATTGGGGAAAGTGCATATCGGCCACCGATACATCGGCCTTGACGATAATCGGTCTATCCCTACTTTAAATGCTTGGCTCAGACAATGAACGGTCCAGGGGATTTGGTCTTTGTGTTTTATTTAGAACTGGGATAGGAGAAGGGATGAGTGGGATACTCCAACTATGAACTATGCACAATCCTGAGGACAATTCACTGTAGTGTTTGCGGCAAGGCTGCTGCTTCACCTTGCCACTAAAGTGAAGATGGAAAATATGATCCTGTTAAGTAACTCTTCAGGGTCTAACTTGGCACCCCCTTTCTCCCTTGCTTTGCGTGCTGAACTCCTGTCCACTGACTCCCCACTGGAGTGGTCCCCTTCCTGGGCAGAACCCTGGCAAGCTTCCCAGTACTCACGGACACTGTTTTTCCCAAGGTTGCTCTGCCTCCAACTCCACTTGTCAGCTTTCCTGGACCTCCTGGCTCAGCTCCACACTCCTGGTCCACTAGGCCGACCACCTGTGACCACCTTCCACAGCAAACAGGAAGATAGACAGCCATCACCCTCCTCCTGGGACCTGGCTTCCCGCCCAAAAGACACAATTTCACATGTGCCCTTGGCTTTTATAACATATCCCAGGATGCACCACTATTTGTGCCAACCCACTGGGATAGTTACAAAGCCTGTGTGTAACCTTCCACCACTGTCCAACAGGCTCCCCTATTGGATACAGTGGGGACGCTGCCTCAGACCAGATGAATCACACATAGACACATGCAACAGGCATAACTCCCCTGATAAGCAGATGGAGCAGGCTATGTTTTACCCGCTACTCCCCTGTTAAGCAGGCAGAGTGAACTACTCTCTCTTCCTAGCACCTATCTAGGAGGGTGCTACAGCTGCTTCTTGTGAGGAAAGCAGTGGCAAACTTAGACAACATTATAAAAAGCAGAGACATGACCCTACTGACAAAGTACCATATAGTCAAAGCTATGGTATTCCCAATAGTAAGCTATGGCTGGGATAGTTGGACCATAAGGAGGTCTGAACACCAAAGAATTGATGCTTTTGAACTATGGTGTTGGAGAAGACTCTTGAAAGTCCCTTGGACGGCAAGAAAATCAAACCAGTCAATCCTGAAAGAAAATCAACCCTGAATATTTACTGGAAGGACAGATCCTGAAGCTGAAACTCAAATACTTTGGCCACCTAATGCGAAGAGAGGACTCATTGGAAAAGATTCTGATGCTGGGAAACATGGAAGGAAAGAGGAGAAGAGGACGACATAAAACAAGATGGATAGATAGCATCATCGAAACAATGAACATGAAGTTAAGCAAGCTTCGGGAGGCAGTGGAGGACAGAAAGGCCTGGTGAGCTATGGTCCATGAGGTCACGAAGAGTCGGACACGAATAAACAACAACAACAATACGACATACGTCGAATATATTGGGGTCTAATGTTTAGCATTAGAGAATTTATGACTCCCGACGCTGTAATGTTCATTTTAATTCACAGTTACGTTTTTATTTTATTATGACTTTACAAAACATTCCTGCAGCACAAATTTCATGCAAATGACTGAATTACGGAATGTTCATTATATTTTATTACCCCTTTGTAATCATAATCCACAGGCATAAATTCTGAACTATCTTCCTGACTGTAGGAAAAAGCTGACTCCTAGGTATTAGTTGTGATGTGAGCTAGGGTTAGAGTAAATGACCTATGATCCAAGGAGAGGCTGTGGTTATTCCGGAAGGGACTCTTACCGGATTCCAGGACACTTTGGATCAGCACCTTTTAACCAATTTTGGACCGGAAGGATTTGCCCCCTTAATGACCAGGCCATTTTTTGCGATTCGGCACTGTGGTACTTTAACTAACAATTGCGCGGCCCTGCGACGCTGTACCCAAATACAAAGATGTCCTTTTTTCCCACAAATAGAGCTTTCTTTTGGCGGTATTTGATCCCCTATGCGATTTTTATTTTTTTGCGCTATAAACTAGGGATCGACCAATATCGTTTTTTCATTGCCGATACCGATATTTCGGTCATCGCGTATCGGCCGATATTTTTGTACATTATTTTTTTTTTTTTTACTTTACCGATACTTTTGTGGAGGGGTCTGTAGGTCTAAAATACCCCAAACCCCTCCTCTGCACTTAAAAGCATTCAAAACACCAAGTTTGGCTGTTTTGAACGCTGTCATTTTTTTTAATCTGGCGCCAGACAGTACCCGGAACTTCCAGAAGCGATGTCATGACATCACGTCCGGGTTTTTGCATGGAGACCTGATCAGAGCCGAATGCAGCTTTGATTGGGTCTTCTCTTTGGCGGCCGTGCAGGCTGGTTGTCTGGGTCTCCCGGTTGGACGGGAGACCCGGGCGAGCTGCGGAAGGCGGCAGGAGGTGGGGGGATGTCCCCTCCCGCTCCTTGTAATCACAACCGAGCGACTTCTCAGCCACATCGGTTGTCATTAGAAGACGGCCGACCGTCGGCTATGGACGCCGGTACCGGGGTGATGCCTCTAGCTGCAGGAATCACTCTGGTACAGCACTTTCCGAAATATCGGCAATATCGGTAACCTCCGGGGCCGATTCTGATATATCAGGGAAAGGGCAAATCGGCCCTCGATATATCAGCTTTGCCGATAATCGTCCAATCCATACTATAAACAAAAAAAGAAACGACGAGTGTGAAAAAAAAACAATATTTTTTACTTTCTGCTTTATAACATTACCAATAAAAAAAGTTTAAAAATCAAATATTTTCATAATTTTAGACCAATTTGTATTCTTCCACATATTTTTGGTAAAACAAATCCCAATAAGTGTATATTGATTGGTTTGCGCAAAAGTTATCGCGTCTACAAACTAGGGGAAAGATTTTATGTCATTTTTTTTTTTTTATTAGTAATGGCGGCGATCTGCGATTTTTAGTGGGACTGTGACATTGTGGCGGACAGATCGGACCCCTGACTGACTTTTTTGACACTTTTGGGGGGACCAGTGACATTACTACAGTAATCAGTGCTAAAAATATGCACTTGTACTGTAATGACGACACTGGCAGGGAAGGGGTTAACATTAGGGGCAATCAAAGGGTTAAATGTGTCCCTGGAGGGTGCTTTCTAACTGTGGGGGGATGGGCTTTCTGCATGAACACAAAGACCTGTGTTCCTAAATAAGGAGGAACAAAGGATCCCTGTGCTCATAACTGACAGAACAGCGGTCTGCTGTGTTTACAATGGCAGAGTGGCGTTCTGTCTCCACGGGGAGCTATTGCGGGTGCCTGGTGGCAATCGCGGCAGCTGGACCCGCTGATCGGCTTCCCATGTGGCGAATGGGCACGCGCGCACCACCGGCGGCGCACGCGTGCCCCGCACTAGCGGTCCCGCAAAGCGACGTACACGTTACGTCGTTTCGCGGGACAGAGCCGACCTGCCGCAGTAAAACTGTGGCTGGCGGTCGTTAAGTGGTTAAAGTTCATATGCGTGTAAATGCAGATCTCCCAATATTTGTGACAATATAGCGTATATTTACGCGATGCGGCGCACAGCAGCCGCCTGTAGTAGCAAAAAAAGGTCTAGGGTGGTCAGCAAGTGCAGATTCAGCAATGATGGCTATAGGACAGTGGTGGTGAACCTTGGCACCCCAGATGTTTTGGGACTACATTTCCCATGATGCTCATGTACTATGCAGTGTAGTTGGGCATCATGGGAAATGTAGTTCCAAAACATCTGGGGTGCCAAGGTTCACCATCACTGCTATAGGATAACACACCCCATGTTGATGGGGGTGGGGTGAAGAGGTAGAAGCCAAGGAAGTGAAAATATTCACAAATTAAACATCAGTTTTATTTCTTTAGAACTTGAACCCTTTCCAATCTCAATGTCGGTGCGCTATGATCATTACCAGTCCTTTTTTTTTTTTTTGCTTGTTTGTTGAAACAAGTGAGCAATACTTGTGTTAATCCGGTGCTCATTAACGTGTAATGAATAATGAATCTAATGAAGGTGAAGGATGCCGCGTACGCATTTGATTTCTGCATTAACCTCATGTCAGACTCCAACCCTCTGACTCTCAGTGGCTGCGTACTTGAGTCACACATGATGCAGGCATTAGATTGGAAGCACTAAAGACGCACAGGGTGATTAATTGTCACCTCTGTTTATTAAAAATGATGAGAGCATTTACAAGAAACATATGTACGTTCGGTGCGTTCCGTCCAAGTTTTCAACAGGAGACGTTCTGATTATGATTTTTACTAAAAGAGCAACCACAGAACCTGGTGCAACTTTTATCCTGACCCCCGTGCCTTGCTGCCCCCCATCTTTCCTATTATTACATTAGCCAGTACTTCTATGACCCCAATTTCTTCATCTAAGTTCACCACTTCCCTTCTTTCACCTCTATTCCCCAATAAACCGGAGCAAATTTTACATTTCTGCTATGGACCTGTTTATTAACCAATAACTTTGTTATTACCTAGATAGATAGATAGATAGATAGATAGATAGATAGATAGATAGATAGATAGATAGATAGATAGATAGATAGATAGATAGATAGATAGATAGATAGATAGATAGATAGATAGATAGATAGATAGATAGATAGATAGATAGATAGATAAAAATATACAGTCAGGTTCATAAATATTGGGACATGGACCCAATTCTAATCTTTTTGGCTCTATACACCACCACAATGGATTTGAAACGAAACAAACAAGATGTGCTTTAACTGCAGACTTTCAGCTTTAATTTGAGGGTATATACATCCAAATCAGGTGAAAGGTTTAGGAATTACAACAGTTTGTATATGTGCCTCCCACTTTTTAAGGCACCAAAAGTAATGGGACAATTGGCTGCTCAGCTGTTCCATGGCCAGGTGTGTGTTATTCCCTCATTATCCCATTTACAAGGAGCAGATAAAAGGTCCAGAGTTCATTACAAGTGTGCTATTTGCATTTGGAATCTGTTGCTGTCAACTCTCAATATGAGATCCAAAGAGCTGTCACTATCAGTGAAGCAAGCCATCATTAGGCTGAAAAAACAAAACAAACCCATCAGAGAGATAGCAAAAACTTTAGGTGTGGCCAAATCAACTGTTTGGAACATCCTTAAAAGAAAGAATGCACCGGTGAGCTCAGCAACACCAAAAGACCCGGAAGACCACGGAAAACAACTGTGGTGGATGACCGAAGAATTCTTTCCCTGGTGAAGAAAACCCCCTTCACAACAGTTGGCCAGATCAAGATCACTCTCCAGGAGGGAGGTGTATGTGTGTCAGATCAAGAACGCTCTCCAGGAGGTAGGTGTATGTGTGTCAAAGTCAACAATCAAGAGAAGACTTCACCAGAGTGAATTCAGAGGGTTCACCACAAGATGTAAACCATTGGTGAGCCTCAAAAACAGAAAGGCCAGATTAGAGTTTGCCAAACAACATCTAAAAAAGCCTTCACAGTTCTGGAACAACATCCTATGGACAGATGAGACCAAGATCAACTTGTACCATAGTGATGGGAAGAGAAGAGTATGGAGAAGGAAAGGAACTGCTCATGATCCAAAGCATACCACCTCATCAGTGAAGCATGGTGGTGGTAGTGTCATGGCGTGGGCATGTATGGCTGCCAATAGAACTGGTTCTCTTGTATTTATTGATGATGTGACTGCTGACAAAAGCAGCAGGATGAATTCTGAAGTGTTTCGGGCAATATTATCGGCTCATATTCAGCCAAATGCTTCAGAACTCATTGGACGGCGCTTCACAGTGCAGATGGACAATGACCCGAAGCATACTGCGAAAGCAACCAAAGAGTTTTTTAAGGGAAAGAAGTGGAATGTTATGCAATGGCCAAGTCAATCACCTGACCTGAATCCGATTGAGCATGCATTTCACTTGCTGAAGAAAAAACTGAAGGGAAAATGCCCCAAGAACAAGCAGGAACTGAAGACAGTTGCAGTAGAGGCCTGGCAGAGCATCACCAGGGATGAAACCCGGCGTCTGGTGATGTCTATGCGTTCCAGACTTCAGGCTGTAGTTGACTGCAAAGGATTTGCAACCAAGTATTAAAAAGTGAAAGTTTGATTTATGATTGTTAATATGGACCCATTACTTTTGGTCCCTTAAAAAGTGGGAGGCACATATACAAACTGTTGTAATTCCTACTAGGGATGATCGAACGGTTCGGGTCGACCCTCGGTTCGGCCCGAATATTGGGTGTTCGAGGTTCGGCCGAATTTTGAACTTTTTGCCCAAAAAGTTCGGAATTCGGCAACCAGAACCGCCCAAAATGCAATGCTTCAGGAAATCGACTTTAAAAGCCCGTGATTGGACCAGAACCATTAGCAAAAGCCAATTGAGGGGGCAGGAGAATGCTAGGAATGTGATTGGAGTGACTATGGGGTCCCTAGACCAATCATTAGTGAATACGCCCCCCAGTATATAAGATCGCCCCCGCCATATTCCTAGCATTGTTATACTGGACATGGAAGAGAGTGGAAGCAGTTCTGTTAATTTTACTTTAAAAGTGTCATTTAGCATTTATTAGTGTGAGGAAAGGGATATCTAGTGTAGTTAGAGTGCTCCTTTACACTTAAGTTAGCTTCAAAAATTTAGTTTCTGTAGGGAAAGTGTGAAGTGTCAGGGGACCGTAATGTAGTGTAGGGTTAACTGACTGCTATGGCAGGGTGACCAAACCCTTCCATAGCAGGGTGACCGCTATAGAGAAATGATAATTTCTCTGAATAGCTTCGGGACAGGAATATGGCTTCTCACCAGCCAGCATTTTTTATGCTGCAGGGGCTGCCGCTGCCAGTGCTTTTTTGAGGACATGTTTGATGTCAGACATGACATCTGAACATGTGTATAGGGGGTATATATAGACATATATGTCTGAATATATACCCCTAAACATATATAGGTGTGATAGTAGCAGAAATAAATGCTTGCGCTAATGAAATCATTTACAGTAATATATTTCTGCTACTATCACACCTATATATGTCTAGAGGTATATATTCAGACATATATGTCTATATATACCCCCTATACACATGTTCAGATGTTTTGCCTGCCTCAAAAGAACCCCAAAAAATGCCAAAAAAAAAAAAAAATGCCCAGGTGTGTTTTTGCTGGCATTTTTGGGGGGGTTTTGGAGGCAGGCAAAACATCAGAACTTGTGCACAGTACCACTATACACAAGTTCAGATGTTTTGCCTGCCTCAAAAGAACCCCAAAAAATGCCAAAAAAAACGCTAGCATAAAAAAAAAAAATGCCCAGGTGTGTTTTTGCTGGCATTTTTTGGGGGGTTTTGGAGGCAGGCAAAACACCTGAACTTGTGCACAGTACCACTATACACAAGTTCAGATGTTTTTCCTGACTGCAAAGAACCCAAAAAAATGCCTGCTATTAAACCGGCAAGGTGTTACAGCAGCGGAGCCATATTCCTGTGCTTAAAGTTTTCTAATACAAACAATCTTTTTTGTCTGGTTCTGGACATGCTACAGAGCTGAAACTTCACATGTACACTTTTTAGACCCCCCCAGATCTGAAATCCAAAGTAAAAATAAAAAAATCTCTTTTTTTATTTTTTTTTATTTTTTCAATAATTGGCTTTTTTTTATCAAAAATGACAACTTTTAAGAACTTTTTTTGTGTGATTTGGTGTCTGGGGGGGTCTAAAAGGTGTACCTGTGAAGTTTCAGCTCTGTAGCATGTCCAGAACCCCCCAAAAAAGATCATATAGGTGGTAAAGTTAAAGGAGGCTCCCGAACCACATCACTGTTCTACTGAAAAATTATCTTTTTTTTTCTCATGGTTCTGGACATGCTACAGAGCTGAAACTTCACATGCACACCTTTTAGACCCCCCAGATACTAAATCCAAAGTCTCCAAAATCAAAAAATCTCTCTTTTTTTTTTTTAATTTTTCAATAATTGGCTTTTTTATCAAAAATGACAATTTTTAAGAACTTTTTTGTGTGTGATTAATAGTTAATGGGGCATGACCCAGAACCCTAGGCACTTTTTAGGGGCATTTATTGGGTTTTAGGGCTTAAAAATTGTGTTTTTTGATTACCGAAGTTCGGGTCCCATTGATTTCAATGGGGTTCTGGAATCCGGGCCGAACTTTCGGGAAGTTCGGATGTTCTGGCCGAACCGAACTTTTGAAAAGTTTGATCATCCCTAATTCCTACACCGTTCACCTGATTTGGATGTAAATACACTCAACTTAAAGCTGAAAGTCTGCAGTTAAAGTGGAGTTCCACCTTAAAATACAACTTTTTGCCATCTTCTTCCTCTCTGTCACCTGTAAAACAATTGGATAATCGAACATTTTTTTTTTCTTTACTTACCTTGCTTTAGAAGAAAATATACTCACCTTACTTCCTGTTCCTCTCTCTTCGGCCCGCGCTGTCACTTCCTGCTTGCATTGATTCCTGGGAGCTGAACGTCATCGCTCACAGGAATCAATGCGCCTGCACCGGCCCCGCTCGTCAGTTCCGGTGCAGGCACGTCATTCACTGCTAAACAGCTTCTGGGCATGCCAAGAAGCTGTGCAGGAATGACGTGCCTGCACCGGACATGGCGAGCGGGGCCGGTGCAGGGCATTCTGGGACAAAGAGGACACAGAAGAGGACGCCGAAGAGGACGCGCTGGCTTCAGCTGCCCACACTTGAGATGGCAGTGCTGTTCAAGACATTTTCAAGGTAAGTATTTCTTCTTACAGGTAAGTGCAACCCGGGACAGATCAGAGGCTATCCATTGTGAAATGCACTAGCCCTGACTGTCCCGGGGGTATTTTTATTAAAAAAAAACTTTCCGAGGGTGGAACTTTATTATTTTCTTAATTATTTCTTATTATTTTCAAATATAACGGCAAATGGTGTTATTCTAATACAACAAACAGCCTCTAGATAGATGCTGTTTGTTGTATTAGAATAACACCATTTGCCGTTATATTTGAAAATAAGGCGGGCTTTAGGACCGAGCAGGTTCAGGCTCTTTCTCTACTTAAATCCCACATCCAAAATGGCGCA
Source organism: Pelophylax lessonae (assembly GCF_965119305.1). Classification (NCBI taxonomy): domain Eukaryota; kingdom Metazoa; phylum Chordata; class Amphibia; order Anura; family Ranidae; genus Pelophylax; species Pelophylax lessonae. The sequence continues at coordinate 197,765,514 of NC_138780.1, forward strand.
ATATCGGCCTGAGGAAGGAGCGCATGCTCCGAGAACGCGTCACCGGCGCCATGACGTAATCACGCTTCCGGAAGTGACGACGGATCAGCATCTGAGTGTCCCCGGGACCAGGAAGAGCGGCCAGCTACCGCTTACAGCCTGTCTACCGTTACCGCTCCAGCCATCCTGATTCTTACCGAAGTGTTGTTATGAGCTTTTGTATTTATCACCTTTGTGAGTACCCCTTTCCATTGATCTTATCTAATAAACCTCAAGTTACTGCACTCAGAGTGGCGCCTGTGTGTCCCTTCTAGTCCCAGAAGGAAGCCTCTTCTAAAGATGATGCACAAGAAAGCCTGAAAACAGTTTTCCAGGATTACTGGAACCATCTCCTGTGGTCTGATGAGACCAAGATAAACTTATTTGGTTCAGATGGTGTCAGGCGTGTGTGGTGGCAACCAGGTGAGGAGTACAAAGACAAGTGTGTCTTGCCTACAGTCAAGCATGGTGGTGGGAGTGTCATGGTCTGGGGCTGCATGAGTGCTGCCGGCACTGGGGAGCTACAGTTCATTGAGGGAACCATGAATGCCAACATGTACTGTGACATACTGAAGCAGAGCATGATCCCCTCCCTTCAGAGACTGGGCCGCAGGGCAGTATTCCAACATGATACCGACCCCAAACACCTCCAAGACGACCACTGCCTTGCTAAAGAAGCTGAGGGTAAAGGTGATGGCCTGGCTAAGCATGTCTCCAGACCTAAACCCTATTGAGCATCTGTGGGGCATCCTCAAATGGAAGGTGGAGGAGTGCAAGGTCTCTAACATCCACCAGCCCTGTGATGTCATCATGGAGGAGTGGAAGAGGACTCCAGTGGCAACCTGTGAAGCTCTGGTGAACTCCATGCCCAAGAGGGTTAAGGCAGTGCTGGAAAATAATGGTGGCCACACAAAATATTGACACTTTGGGCCCAATTTGGACATTTTCACACAGGGGTGTACTCACTTTTGTTGCCAGCAGTTTAGACAGTAATGGCTGTGTGTTGAGTTATTTTGAGGGGACAGCAAATTTACACTGTTATACAAGCTGTACACTCACTACTTTACATTGTAGCAAAGTGTCATTTCTTCAGTGTTGTCACATGAAAAGTTAGAATAAAATATTTACAAAAATGTGAGGGGTGTACTAACTTTTGTGAGATACTGTATGTGTTATATTATTTTTTTTTTCTAGGAAAGTCGAGTTTAAATATACACTCAGCCACAAATTGCTGATCAGCCAATCACATGGCAGCAACTCAATGCATTTAGACATCTAGACGTGGTGAAGACGACTTGTTGAAATTCAAACCAAGCATCAGAATAGGGAAGAAAGGGGATTGAAGTGACTTTGAACGTGGCATGGTTGTTGGTGACAGACGGGCTGATCTGAGTATTTCTGGGATTTTCACACACAACCATCTCTCAGGATTACAGAGAATGGTGGGAAAAAGAGAAAATATGCAGTGAGCGGCATTTGTGTAGAGAAAAATGCCTTGTTTTTGTCAGAGGTCAGAGGAGAATGGGCAGACTGGTTCCAGATGATAGAAAGGCAACAGTAACTAAAAAAAAGCACTTGTTACATCCAAGATACGCATAATACAATCTCTGAATGCACAACACATTGAACCTTGAAGCAGATGAGCTACAACAGCAGAAGACCACCCCGGATGCCACTCCTGTCAGCAAAGAACAGGAAACTGAGGCTACAGTTCGCACAGGCTCCCCAAAATTGGACAATAGAAGATTGGGAAAACGTTGCCTAGTGTGATGAGTCTGGATTTCAGCTGCGACATTCAGATGGTAGGGTCAGAATTTGGTGTAAACAACATGAAAGCATGGATCCATCCTGCCTTGTATCACCGGTTCAGGCTGGTGGGGGTGGTGTAATGGTGTGGGGGGTAACGGTTCAGGCTGGTGGTGGTGATGTAATGGTTCCGGCTGGTGGTGATGTAATGGTGTGGGGCATATTTTCTTGGCACACTTTGGGCCCCTCAGTACCAATTGAGCATTGTTTAAACACCACGGCCTACCTGAGTATTGTTGCTGACCATGTCCATCCCTTTATGACTACAGTGTCCCCATCTTCTGATGGCTCCTTCCAGCAGGATAATGCACCATGTCACAAAACTCCAATCATCCCACCACTGGTTTCTTCACCATGACAATGAGGTCACTGTCCTCCAATGGACTCCACACTCACCAGATCAGGTCACTGTCCTCCAACGGCCTCCACACTCACCAGATCCGGTCACTGTCCTCCAATGGCCTCCACACTCACCAGAACAGGTCACTGTCCTCCAACGGCCTCCACACTCACCAGATCCGGTCACTGTCCTCCAATGGCCTCCACACTCACCAGATCAGGTCACTGTCCTCCAATGGACTCCACACTCACCAGATCAGGTCACTGTCCTCCAACGGCCTCCACACTCACCAGATCCGGTCACTGTCCTCCAATGGCCTCCACACTCACCAGAACAGGTCACTGTCCTCCAACGGCCTCCACATTCACCAGATCAGGTCACTGTCCTCCAACGGCCTCCACTGTCACCAGATCTCATCCAATAGAGCAGCTTTGGGATGTGGTGGAACGGAAATTGGCATCATGGATGTGCAGCCAACAAATCTGAAGCAACTGCGTGATGCCATCATGTCTCTATGGAGCAAAATCTCTGAGGAACGTTTCCAACACCTTGTAGAATCTCTGCTATGAAGAATGAAGGCAAAAGGGGGTCCAACCCGGTGCTAGCAAGGAGGACCTAATAAAGTGGCCAGTTATTTATTTATTTTTTTACAATACGCACCTAATGTCCCTCAAACTATGCAATAATTTAACATGAGTGGTCTCCAGTGGACAGCTGTACCCAGTGGATTATATCTGTATTAATTATCCCCTTATTTTTATCCATGTCATGTTTGACTCACCTGAAGAGCAAAATGACCAAAGCGCAAGTGTCGCCATTGGCGACAGGAGAGAGCCGCGATTCGCCGAACGGGGGGCGTAGGCTTCATGGCTGACCCTGTCTTTCAACTTCGGAACTGATACAGTAAAAGAGGGCACAAAAACCCAAGGGAAAATATGGAGAGATTTGTATAGAGGACGGATCGTGCGTCGGAGTTAATTAATAATATTGTAGAGATGATGAAATCTCGTTACCTGCGATGTGAAATCGCTGACAAGCTGCAGCCACTGCTGTGCCAGAAATCACCGCATTCACTCCGCACATTGATTTCTGCTTCCCATCAGATGCTGGACTGCAAGGAAAAATTAATCTCATTGTTGTTAAGTGGCACAACAGATGTTCTGAAGCCGCACCGTGACCTGGAACCCAGCAGGAGGAGATGTGTGACACAGGAGGGACAATGGAGAAACAGGGAGTGGGGAGAGGGAGTGAGAGAGGGAGAGAGAGAGAGAGAGCGGGTGAGAGAGAGAGAGAGCGGGGGAGGGGGAGAGAGGGAGACAGAGAGAGGTGGGGGGAGATAAAGTGTAGGGGGGAAAGAGAGCGGGAGAGGGGAGAGAAAGAGGGGATAGAGAAAGAGAGGGGAGAGAGAGAGGGGAGAGAAAGGGGGATAGAGGAGGAGGGAGAGAGAGGGAGAGAGGGAGAGGGGGGGAGAGAGAGATGATGAGCGAGAGAGGGTAAGAGAGGGAGGGGGAGAGAGAGGGGGGCAGAGAAAGAGGGGGGAGGGAGAGAGGGAGAGGGGAGAGGGGGGGAGAGAGAGAGATGATGAGCGAGAGAGGGTAAGAGAGGGAGGGGGAGAGAGAGGGGGGCAGAGAAAGAGGGGGAGAGAGAGAGAGATAGAGAGGGGGGATGAGGGGGAGAGAGAGAAAGAGGGAGAGAGAGGGGGAGAGGGGGAGAGAGAGAGATGGGGGGGCAGAGATAAAGAGGGGGAGAAAGAAAGAAAGAAAGAGAGAGAGAGGGCAAAGAGAGGGGAGAGAGAGGGATAAAGGGGAAAGAGAGGGGAGAGAGGGGGAGATAGAGAGAGAGGGAGACGGAGTTGGAGAGAGAGGGACAGAGAAGGAGGGAGGAGAAAGAGAGAGAGAGAGAGAAGGAGAAGGAGAGAGAGAGGGGAGAGGGGGGAGGGAGAGAGGGAGGGAGAGATGGGGTGAATAAGGAAGGGAGAGAGAGGGAGGGTGGGCAAGAGAGAGAAAGAAGGGAAGAGAGAGGAAGAGAGAGAAGGGGAGGGGGAGAGAGAAGGAGATGGGGGGGCGAGGGAGAGAGGGAGGGTAGAGAGAGAGGGGGGGTGAGGGGGAGAGGGAGAGGGAGGGGGGAGAGAGAGGGGAGAGAGAGAGAGGGGGGAGGATGAGATAGAGAGGGGGGAGAGATAGAGAGAGCGAGAGAGGGAGTTTGAGAGAGAGAGAGAGAGGGGAGGACAGAGAAGGAGACAGAGAGAAAGAGAGAGGGAGCAAAAGAGGGGGGGGAGAGAGAAAGAGGGGGGGAGAGAGAGAGATAGAGAGGGAGACGGAAGAAGGGAGAGGGGGGGGGAGAGAGGGAGAAAGAAAGAAAGAAAGAAAGAAAGAAAGAAAGAAAGAAAGAAAGAAAGAAAGAAAGAAAGAAAGAAAGAAAGAAAGAAAGAAAGAAAGAAAGAAAGAAAGAAAGAAAGAAAGAAAGAAAGATAGACAGATAGACAGATAGACAGATAGACAGATAGACAGATAGACAGATAGATAGATAGATAGATAGATAGATAGATAGATAGATAGATAGATAGATAGATAGATAGATAGATAGATAGATAGATAGATAGATAGATAGATAGATAGATAGATAGATAGATGGATGGAAGGATAGATGTCATTGTACTGTGTAATAATGATAGATAATGAGATAAATATCCCCCGATCCGTGTCGGGTGTCCAGGTGAAGAAGTTAATGAATGTCTCCCCCGCCATCTCCTGTAATGTAAATATATATTCAGCTGGTGACATTTGCGCTCTCACAGAACAGGAGCACAGGTAGTAAAATTGACATACAATGCCGTCCAGTGATGCAAATGTCAGCGTCTTATTTAAGGAGGTTGCGGCTACATTAATGGAGGTGGATGGAGCGTTGTCGGAGGGACGCGGATAGAAATGTCACTGTCCCCAGGCGGGGGTGGGGCAGGGGGCTCATGTCTGCCTCGGGCCTCCTCTGAACCTCATTCTTCTCATGTTGTCTCGCAGCGATAGACGGATTATAGAAAGCAAACATTGGGCTGGATGAGGACGATGAGTTAGTCTATAAAAATGTTTAAAGAGAACTCTGCAATGAAAAGAATTCCCGTTTATTAGGGTGCCCCTACCAGCAACCTTCACCTTATCACTTTTTTTTCATCAATTTTATTTCTTTCTATTTTTTCTCTTTTTTAATATTACCTAAAATACCTAATTTCAAGCACCTGTGTACATGATAATAATAATAATAATAATAATAATAATAATAATAATAAGTATTTTTTTACCCAAAAAAAGAAATAAAGTACTACCTTTTTTTTTATATATATTTTTTCATAATAATATGTGATTTTTTTTTTTATTTAAAAAAAAAAAAAACGAAAGTACTGTCCTTTATTTATTTATAATAATTAAAATGTATTTTTATTTTACTACATATTTTTAATTTTTAATAAAATGTAATTTTTTGCCAAAAAAGAAAATATTTAAAGTACTACCTTTTTTTTAATTTACAACAATAAATTGTGTGTTTTTTTTTTTTTACCAAAAAAACCCCCAAAGTACTACTTTTTTTTAAAAAAATGAACCCTGGCCCCGCCTGACCCTTTAATTAATTGGATTTTAGTTTTTTTGATCATGGAGGCTAAGCATCACATGTGGGCGTTACCCTAGGGTGGTCCACATGCAAATACAGCCTACCAAGGAACGCCCACTCCTCCAGACTGACACCCGCCATTCAAGGCATTTTGATATTTACATAACTCCTCCCACTGCTTGCATCAGGCCTGAGGGCTCCTGGGAGGAGTACTGAGGCGGGAACTCTGATGTTTTCAGGAAGGTAGGTACAGCCCCCATGCTGGCCCCTCCCACCAGCCATTGCTGGCCCCTCCCACCTGCTATGCTCTGCCTGTATTGCATAGAGAAGCATCACTGGGTCTGAAATATATATTTTTTTATTATATACTTTATTTTAAAATATTATTAGCATGTTGCTGAGGGGGGAAGGGAGGAACCATTGAAGTTGTCCATTTCATTCGGCAGTATCTCCTCTCTGAATGCTGAGACATTACCGGCAGCTCACCGGGCATCCTGAAACCATTGTGTCTAATGGAGCATAATAGTGTCTTATTTTTTTTTTTTTTCAGTTAATTTAAATTTCAGCCCCAACTTTGATTCAGCAAACAGAAGGGTATTTTTTATGTCTGGCTAATGATGGGAGCCAAGTGATGAATCATTGACTGGAGTTCTATAATGTACGACAATTTGTCAGCGGCCGCGCCGGCGTGAATAGAAAATACTGCGAGCAATCTGTATTGTGCTTTCAGATAAAAATAGTTATTTATCGAGGTGCTTTGCATTCTAGCATCAAACATTTGCCAAAGAGCTGCATCTGAAACACACATAGGAGAGCTGTTTTTTATTTCTCTTTTCTACCTTTTTTAATATTTCCTAAAATTCTTAATCTCCAGCACCTGTGCACATGCTTATCAACTACAACATTTCTATTATGTTTTTATCAATAACTTCATATTTACTTAAAGTAACAAAGTACTCAATTTTTTATTTATAGTGATATAAAAATTTGATTTCTTTTTAACAAAAAAAAAAAAAAAAAACAAAAAAAAACAAAGTACTACATTTTTTATTTATAATGTAATTTTATTGATTTTTTTCTACGTTTATTAAATCTATAATAATAAAATGTATTATTTTTTGGTAAACAACAAGATTTTTAGAGCCGGTTCACACTGCCGCGACCACTAAAGTCGCCTCATAAGGGACGACTTTTAGCGGGACTTCGGCGGGACTTCGGCGCGACTTTTCGCGACTTTGGCATGACTTCAGCGCGACTTAGGCGCAACTTGACGCGAGACGACTTTGTAGGAGTTTGTATTTGGCCAATCAGAATATGATGTGTTGTGACCTAATTTCCCTTTCCTTTTTTTTTTGCTGGCATTTATCGGGCATTTTTTGGGCGTCTTTGGAGGCAGGCATGTCTTTAGTGTCTGGGGGGTCTAAAAAGTGTACCTGTGAAGTTTCATCTCTGTAGCATGTCCAGAACCAGAAAAAAGAGCATTTTTCTTATAATTTTTATGAGCACATGAATATGGCTTCCCTCCACCTGGGCGTTTTTCTTGCAGGCATTTATCGGGCATTTTTGGAGGCAGGCATGACCTTTTTTGGATTAGTGTCTGGGGGGTCTAAAAAGTGTACCTGTGAAGTTTCAGCTCTGTAGCATGTCCAGAACCCCCCCAAAAAAGCATTTTTCTTATAATTATGAATACAGCAGTGTGGCGGCTTCTCTACACCAGGTGGAGAGAAGCCGTATTAATGTTCTAATAAAAATTATAAGAAAAATGATAATTTTTTGGGGGTTCTGGACATGCTACAGAGCTGAAACTTCACAGGTACACTTTTTAGACCCCCCAGACACTAAATCCAAAAAAACTCATGCCTACCTCCAAAAATGCCCGATAAATGCCTGCAAGAAAAAATGCAAGGTGTAGAGAAGCCGACCACACTGCTGTATTAATAATTATAAGAAAAATTATATTTTTTTTTCTGGTTCCGGACATGCTACAGAGCTGAAACTTCACAGGTACACTTTTTAGACCCCCCAGACACTGAATCCAAAAAAAGTCATGCCTGCCTCAAAAAATGCCCGATAAATGCCTGCAAGAAAAAAAGCCAGGTGGAGAGAAGCCATATTAATGTTCTAATAAAAATTATAAGAAAAATGTAAATTTTTGGGGGGTTCTGGACATGCTACAGAGCTGAAACCTCACAGGTACACTTTTTAGACCCCCCAGACACTAAATCCAAAAAAAGTAATGCCTGCCTCCAAAAATGCCCGATAAATGCCTGCAAGAAAAAATGCAAGGTGTAGAGAAGCCGCCACACTGCTGTATTAATAATTATAAGAAAAATGATATTTTTTGGGGGTTCTGGACATGCTACAGAGCTGAAACTTCACAGGTACACTTTTTAGACCCCCCCAGACACTAATCCAAAAAAATTAATGCCTGCCTCCAAAATGCCCGATAAATGCCTGCAAGAAAAACGGCCAGGTGGACAGAAGACATATTCATGTTTTAATAAAAATTATAAGAAAAATGCTTTTTTTCTCTTGTTCAATACCATTTTTATGGAAAGTCGGATCACAAGTTGGATCACAAGTCACTTCAATTAAGATAAGGAGACAACTCCCATTGAAGTATATGGGACAAGTCGGATCACAGGTCGCCTCAAAGTAGTACAGGACCCTTTTCTGAAGTCGGAGCGACTTCAGTAGTGCCAATTAAGACGGCACTGATTGATTAACATTGCTTTTGTTATGTCAAGCGACCTGGGGCGACACAAGTCGCCTCATAAGTCGCCCTAATGTGAATGGGCTCTCAAAGTATTACATTTTTTATTTATAATAATAAAATGTAATTTTATTTTTTTACTAAATTTTTTAAATCTATAATAACAAAAATGTATTTTTTTGTAAACAACAAGATTATCAAAGTATTACATTTTTTATTTATAATAATAAAATGTATTTTATTTTTTACTACATTTTTTTTACTTTATACAGTAAACCCCCCTCCATTGCAGGGGTTACGTCCCCGACCCACCAGCGAAAAATGAAAATCCGCGAAATAGAAAAACCCTGTTAAAATACACTGTAGGCATGTTTTTTTTTTTACTGTCACTGTACTTTTAAAAGCATTTTATGGTCTTTAAACACACTTTTAAAACAATAGAAACTCATTTAAATACATAAAAGATAGACAGAGCAAGAGCAATGGAAAACACAAAAATATTTAATTTTCAATGATTTAATTAGTAAAACAACATTACAGAAAAAAACGCAATATACCGGGACCGCAAAAACTGAACCGCGATGGAGCGGGGGTTTACTGTAATTATAAAATGTATTTTTTTTTCCAAACCTTGTACTACCTTTGTACAAATATTTATCTTTTTTTTATTCATAATAATATGTGATTTTTCTTTTTTTTTAAATAAATACCAAAGTACTACCCTTGTACTACCCTTTTTTATTTATAAAAATACATAGGAGTAGAATCTGTCATTTTGTTTGGGCAGTCTTGTAATTCACATGCAATGCCAGACAGCACAGCCAGGGGGCTCTACTGCAATTTACCACTGGAGTTTTGAAGCATCATACCTTCTCTGACTGCTCATTGGACAATGAAGGGGCATTACTGCTCTGCTGAGATCCTTCCTGTGCTCCAGTAAGTGAGGAAGTGTTTGGGGTTTAGGAGTAAATGAAGGGGTCAGGAGTAAGTAGCTTCCACAAAATCACATGGGAAAGCTGTATCTTTCTTTTTTTTTCTGGCTTCTGAAACGCGTTGGCTGTTTTTTTTTAATACAAACGAATAAATTAATTTGGGCTGGTGCTCTTTCCATTAGTGCATTGTTTTCCACATCACATCAGACTTATCCCTTTACATCAAAGCCCCCCCCCCCCGTTACTACAGGGGTCTCACATTATGTCAGAGGTCCTCCCATCACATCAGAGGTTCCCCCCATCACATCAGAGGCCCTTCATCACATCAGAGGTCCCCCATCACATCAGAGGTCCTACCATTACAACAGAGGTCCCCCCATGACATCAGAGGTTCTCCCATCACATTAGATGTCCCCCTATCACATCAGAGGTCCCCCATCACATTAGATGTCCCCCTATCACATCAGAGGTCCTCCATCACATCAAAGGTCCCCCATCATATCAGAGGTTCCCCCATCACTTTAGAGGTCCCCCCATTACATCAGAGGTCCTCCCATCACATCAGAGGTCCTCCCATAACATCAGAGGTCCCCCATCACAACAGAGGTCCTCTCATCATATCAGAGATCCCCCCTCACATTAGAGATTTCCCCATCACATTAGAGGTCCTCCCATCACATCAGATGTCCCCCATCACATCAGAGGTCCGCCCATCACATCAGACATCCTCCCATCACATCAGAGATCCCCCCTCACATTAGAGATTTCCCTGTCACATTAGAGGTCCCCCCCATCACATCAGAGGTCCCCCATCACAACAGAGGTCCTCTCATCATATCAGAGATCCCCCCTCATATTAGAGATTTCCCCATCACATTAGAGGTCCTCCCATCACATCAGATGTCCCTCATCACATCAGAGGTCCCCCCATCACATCAGAGGTCCTCCCATAACATCAGAGATCCCCCCTCACATTAGAGATTCCCCCCTCACATTAGAGGTCCTCCCATCACATCAGAGGTCCCCCCTCACATTAGAGATTTCCCCCTCACATTAGAGGTCCTCCCATCACATCAGATGTCCCCCATCACATCAGAGGTCCCCCATCACAACAGAGGTCCTCCAATCACATCAGCATTTCCCCCATCACCTCAGAGGTCCCCATCACATAAGAGGTCCTCCAATAACATCAGAGGTCCTCCCATAACATCAGAGGTCCCCCCATCACATTCAAGCTCCTCCCATCACATCAGACGTTCTCCCATAACATCAGAGGTCATCCCATCACATCAAAGATCCCCCGTCACATTCAAGATTTTCCCATCACATTAGAGGTCCTCCCATCACATCAGATGTCCCCCATTACATCAGAGGTCCTCCCGTCACATCAGAGATCCCCCATCACATTAGAGATTTCCCCATCACATCAGAGGTCCTCCCATCACATCAGAGGTCCTCCCATCACATCAGAGGTCCTCCCATAACATCAGAGGTCCCCCATCACAACAGAGGTCCTCTCATCATATCAGAGATCCCCCCTCACATTAGACATTTCCCCATCATATTAGAGGTCCTCCCATCACATCAGATGTCCCCCATCACATCAGAGGTCCGCCCATCACATCAGAGGTCCTCCCATCACATCAGAGATCCCCCCCTCACATTAGAGATTTCCCCGTCACATTAGAGGTCCCCCCATCACATCAGAGGTCCCCCATCACAACAGAGGTCCTCTCATCATATCAGAGATCCCCCCTCATATTAGAGATTTCCCCATCACATTAGAGATCCTCCCATCACATCAGATGTCCCCCATCACATCAGAGGTCCCCCCATCACATCAGAGGTCCTCCCATCACATCAGATGTCCCCTCATCACATCAGAAGTCCACCCATGCCATCAGAGGTCCCCCCAGTATCCCCCATCACATCAGAGTCATCCCTCCACTTAAATGGCCTCCCATCACATCAGAGGTCCCCCGTCATGTCAGAATTCCACTGTCACATCAAAATGCCTTCTTCGTGTCATAGTCACCCCTTCATGTCACAGACCCCCCTGTACATTAGAGGCCACCCTACACATGAAACCCCCCTCCCCCCCATCACAGCAGAGGCCCCTTTACATGGATTCCCCCAATCACATCAGAGTCCCTTAGTCACATAGTCCACCTATCACAGCATCCCCTCAGCACATGAGAGCCCAACCTTTTGGCTCTGGTAGCGCAGCAGAGGTTGGGTGGTGAAGGAGGTCTGGCGGAAGTGGACTTTGGTCTATTGAATACCACCTGTCCTGGATCAGAGTCATGCACTGCCATGGTGCAGGTGAGCCAGTCACCATCACCATGGCCCAAACAACGCCATGCTTCCTGTCCCTAGAGCGGCATCAGTTGTTATGGTGCCAGCAGTCAGACCACGTGTGCCATGTCAATTCATGACACTGATCCAGGGCAAACTAGGTTCTTGCCCGTAGTACCCTCATTGAAAAACACTGGTACAGTAAAAAAAAAAAACTTTCTGCTCGGAAATATAAGTCTTTTCCATGAAATTCCACCTTAAAATAATTTGGACTCTTTGCTCTCAGGCTGGGTAACCTGGCACACGTAGAGGCCTGTTAATATTCTGATGCGGTTTCGGGAGGTGAAGACTGGTGGCTGTGCAGCTGTAGATCCCAGCCGCCGCCCGCCCGCGCCAGGGCAGATGTTGTTTTTCCAGGCTTTTGTTTACACGCCGACGTTCGAGGCTTTCATTTGCTTTCCTTGCCGCATGAACATTAAGGGGACGCACCGGGCAGACTGCTCATTATTTCAGCACAAATAATGTATTATTGTTGGTGCCTCTGCCAGTCGGCGAAGGTGCCAGCTACGGGCAAGTTCCTAATCAATGTTTTTGCCCGCCAACAGCTCCTCATACGTCGATGTCCAACTTTATTTTTAGGATATAGCCAGGATTTGAGCAGAAAGAAAAATTCTGGCAGCGAGAGCCGAGTGCCGAAAAAAAAAAAAACACTGTGAATGAGCAAGCAAATGTCGTTCAGGACTATTAATGAGATGCAGCAAGTCTGTGAATAAAGGCAAATGTCTCTATCCGAAGGGAATCGTCACATTGCAAGAGAAATGCCAGAAATAAATAAAACGGACTACTTTTTAAATTTATATGGTAATTGACGAGTTACATAGTTAGTCAGGTTGAATAAAGTCACAAGTCCATTTAGTTCAACCAATAAAAGGGACAAAAAAAATATACAGTCCCATATCCACAATCCTATACCCACAGTTGATCCAGAGGAAGTCAAAAAACCCCAGCAAAGCATGATCCAACTTGCTTCAGCAGGGGAAAAAATTCCTTCCTGCCCCCCCAAAAGGCAATCGGATATTCCCTGGATCAACGTTACCTATAAAAGTTAGTATCCAGTTATAATTTGTACATTTAGGAAAGAATCCAGGCCTTTTTCTTAAAGCAATCTACTGAGTTAGCCAGAACCACCTTTTGAGGGAGTCTACTCCACATTATCACAGCTCTTACTGTGAAGAAACCTTTCCGTAATTGGAGATGAAATCTCTTTTCCTCCAGACGTGAAGAGTGCCCCCTTTTCCTCTGTGACCTCTGTGATGTTCACTTTATGGACCACTTAGTCATTTATTCAATTTATTCATGGTAATATTATCCCCCCGCCCCCCCCCCCCCTTAATCTATCGGTTTGGTCGCTCTTCTCCACACTTTCCCCAGTTCCCCGATGTCCTTTTTTGAGAAGTGGTGCCCAAAACTGAATTGTATATTCTAGATTAGAGTAAGGCGAGCAGTTCGGGCTGAGCAAAAGTTCGGCCCAAACACCGTCTGCTCGTCCATTCAGGGAACACCTGAATTTGTGGGAGCTCTGCGGGTTGTTCGCGCGCCAAGTGCCCCACAATGCACTGTGCACCACACAGTGCATTCTAGGACCCTGATTGGCTGAAGCAATGCACCTGACCACAGAGCACAGAGCACTGTCGAAGCCCTGATTGGACAAAGTCATGATGACTTTGCCCATTTATTGCTCATTGCTTATAGTCCCACCCCTCACTATAAAAGGTTCCTTCACACCGGAACCTTTTGCAGTGTGTTGTTGGAGATAGAGTATATTGAGGAAGGGGGGGCAGGATCTGGGGGCCTCCTTGTTAAAATTTTGGCGTGGGGTTCCCCTTAAAATCCATATCAGACCCAAAGGACCTGGTATGCATGGGGGGGGGGCCGTTTTTTCATTTTTTTTTTTGTATTGCTGGCAATGGCTTGCAGTCGCGATAATCAGATTACATTTTTTTATTTTCTGTAGAAATGTCAATTTTGCTGCAGCAGGTTCTATACATGGTACAGATGTGTCACTTTCCAGACTAAGGGAAACCCCCAAGGCACTATATGTAAAGGAAATTTTCATATTTATTGTTTCACTTTAAGTTTAATTTTTTGCATTGATACATGTCCCCCAAGGCAGTACCTGGGTCCTCATACACTTTTTATGCCCTATAACTTGCACATAAGTGTGAAAAAACTTTCCGCGCTATCCCTGTGTATAAACCACTTACTACTCAGCTCTATATACAGTATTTCACAAAAGTGAAGATACTGTATATAGACACTGGGGAGCTAGAGTTCATTGAGTGAACCATGAATGCCAACATGTACTGTGACATACTGAAGCAGAGCATGATCCCCTCCCTTTGGAGACTGGGCCACAGGGCAGTATTCCAACATTATAACGACCCCAAACACACCTCCAAGGCGACCAATGCCTTGCTAAAGAAGCTAAGGGTAAAGGTGTTGGACTGCCCAAGCATGTCTTCAGACCTAAACACTATTGAGCATCTGTGGGGCATCCTCAAATGGAAGGTGGGGAGCGCAAGGTCTCTAACATCCACCAGCTCTGTGATGTGGTCATGGAGGAGTGGAAGAGGACTCCAGTGGCAGCTCTGGTAAACTCCACGCTAAGGAGGGTTAAGGCAGTGCTGGAAAATAATGGTGGCCACACAAAATATAGACACTGTGGGCCCAATTTGGACATTTCCACTTAGGGGTGTACTCACTTTTGTTGTCAGCGGTTTAGACATTAATGGCTGTATGTTGAGATATTTTGAGGGGACAGCAAATTTACACTGTTATACAAGCTGTACACTCACTACTTTACATTGTAGCAAAGTGTCATTTCTTCAGTGTTGTCACATGAAAAGATAGAATAAAATATTTACAAAAATGTCAGTTTTGTGAGATACCGTATTTCCATATAAAAGTCCACCCACATTTCAGAAATAAAAAATGGGCATTTCACAAGTGCATAACTTTACATTTATTAATATTAAACATCATTTGCAACATAGTTGCTCAATGAAACAGTGCATTGAGGTCGGCTTGTAAGTTGGAGACATCCTGTAAGGACGTTATTCCACTGAATAGCTTGGCCTTATCTGCAAACACTGAAATGGTACTTTTAGTCTGGATTCACACTGCCCCAAGTTGGGATTGGACTTGTGAGACCCCAAGTAGCATGACATGTGAAATCCCATGTTAGTCAATGAGAGATGTTTTAATTAGCACTACTGAAGTCACTCTGACTTTACAAAAGGTTCCTGTACTACTTCAAGGTGACTTCTATCTGACTTGTGCCCATAGACTTCAATGGAAGTCGCCTCCAAGTCAGATCCTCATCTATATTGATGTGATGTGGATTTGACATTACATGAAGATTACCCATGCAATCCCTGCGGTGTAGCCCCTCCCTCACTTCAAGTTACATCAAGTCGCCAGGAACTCACCTGGCAAAGTCGCACCATAAGTCGCGCGACCTCCAGGCCGCAGTAGTTTAAACCGAGCCTTAGTCCCAGACCTTGTATCATTTCTATATATGCTGTTCAAAAAAAATGAAAGGAACACTTTTTACTCAGAGTGTAGCATTAAGTCAAATGAGCTCCTGGGATATTAATCTGGTCAGTTAAGTAGCAGAGGGGGTTGTTAATCAGTTTCAGCTGCTTTGGTGTTAATGAAATTAACAATAACAACAAGTGCAGGCTCCACCCATCACAAAAAACTACAGGAGGGGGCGGAGACAAGACCAGTCCTTCTGCACAAAGAGAGAGAGCAGAGCTGGGGGAGGGGTCCATCAGGCTCCACCCACTTCAAGCTGCTGGCAGAAACCTACAGGAGGGGACCGAGACTCGACCAGTCATTCTGCACAAGGAGAAGAAAAGCTGTGGGAGGGGTTTATAAGGCTCCACCTGCAGAAACCTAGAGCAGACCAATCACTTTGCACAAGGGGAGAGAGCAGAGCTGTGGGAAGGACCCAAAAGGCTCCACCCACTACAGAAAACTACAGGAGGGACAGAGACTCGACCAGTCACTCTGCACAAGGAGAAGAGCTGTGGGAGGGGTTTATAAGGCTCCACCTGCAGAAACCTAGAGGAGACCAATCACTTTGCACAAGGAGAGAGAGAGCAGAGCTGTGGAAAGGACCCAGCAGGCTCCACCCACTACAGAAAACTACAGGAGGGGTCAGAGACAAGACCAGTTAACCTACTCAAGGAGAGAGCGCAGAGCTGTGGGAGGGGCCCAGCAGGCTCCACCCACTACAGAAAACTACAGGAGGGGGGGGCAGTGAAAAGACCAGTCAGCCAACTCAAGGACAGAAAGCCGAGCTGTGGAAAGGACCCAGCAGGCTCCACCCACTACAGAAAACTACAGAAGGGAACAGAGACAAGACCAGTCTCCCTGCACAAGGATAGAGAGCAGAGCTGTGGGAGGGGCTTGGAAATCTCCACCCAAGACATAAAATTTCAGGGGGGCGGGGACAAGACCAGTCACCCTGCACAAGGATAGAGAGCAGAGCTGTGGGAGGGGCTTGACAATCTCCACCCACCACATAAAACTACAGGAGGGGGCGGGGACTAGACCAGTCACCCTGCACAAGAAGAGAGAGCAGAGGTGTGGGAGGGGCCCATCAAGCTCCACCCACCACATAAAACGACAGGAGGGGCAGAGACAAAACCAGTCACCCAGCACAAGGAAAGAGATCAGAGGTGTGGGAAGGACCCAGCAGGCTTCACCTACTACTGAAAATACAGGAGGGGGCGGAGACAAGACCAGTCACCCTGCACAAGAAGAGAGAGCAGAGCTGTGGGAGGGGCCCATCAAGCTCCACTCACCACATAAAACTACAGGAGGGGCAGAGACAAGACCAGTCACCCAGCACAAGGAAAGAGAGCAGAGCTGTGGTAAGGACCCTGTAGGCTTACATAGTTACATAGTTAGTGAGGCTGAAAAAAGACACAAGTCCATCCAGTTCAACCTATGATGTGTGTGTGTGTTTGCTTTTAACCGTACATTGTATACCCCTGTATGTTGTGGTCTTTAAGGTGTCCATCCAATAGTTTTTTGAAACTATCAATGCTCCCCGCTGATACGACTGCTTGCGGAAGAGAATTCCACATCCTAACTGCTCTTACAGTGAAGAACCCCTTACGCACTTTAAGGTTAAACCGCCTTTCCTCAAGTTTTAGTGAGTGGCCACGTGTCTTATTGTATCTCCTTTCTCTGAATAGTTTGTTCCTTATGCTAGGGTCGCCAGTACAGTATTTGTACATTGATATCATATCCCCCCTCAATCGTCTCTTCTCCAGAGAGAATAGGTTCAGTGCTTGTAGTCTTTCCTCATAGCTGATGTCCTCCATTCCCCTAATTATTTTTGTTGCCCTTCTCTGGACTTTCTCCAGTTCCAGCACATCCTTCCTGAGGACCGGTGCCCAGAACTGGACAGCATACTCCAGATGTGGCCGGACCAGAGTCTTGTAGAGTGGAAGAATAATCTCTTTATTTCTGGAGTGAATCCCCTTTTTTATACATCCCAGTATTCTGTTGGCTTTGCTTGCAGCGGCTTGGCATTGCATGCCACTTCCAAGCCTGTTGTCTACCAGTACCCCCAGGTCCCTTTCCATCCTAGACTCACTTAGAGGTTCCCCCCCTAGTGAGTAGCTTGCTTTCTGGTTTCTGGCCCCCAAGTGCATTACTTTACATTTTTCTACATTAAATCTCATCTGCCATGTATTTGCCCACCCCGTTATTTTGTTCAGGTCTTCTTGCAAGATTTCCACATCCTGCATAGAAGATATTGGCATGCCTAATTTAGTATCATCTGCAAATACTGAGATTGTACTAGATATCCCCTCCTCTAGATCATTTATGAATAAATTAAACAGGATTGGTCCCAGGACAGAACCCTGGGGGACCCCACTTTCCACACCCGCCCAATCAGAGTACTCCCCATTAATCACCACCCTCTGGACTCTCCCCTGGAGCCAGTTCTCTATCCAGGTACTCACCTTATGATCCATACCTACTTTCCTTAGTTTGTACAGTAAGCGTTTGTGGGGAACGGTGTCAAAGGCCTTTGCAAAGTCCAGATACACAACATCCACAGGCTTACCTTTATCTAGGTGGCAGCTCACTTCATCGTAGAAGGTTAATAGATTGGTTTGGCATGAACGATTTTTCATGAATCCATGCTGATTACTACTTATAATACCGTTTTCATTACTAAAGTCTTGTATGTGGTCCCTTATCATCCCCTCCAAAATTTTGCAGACTACTGATGTTAGGCTGACCGGCCTATAGTTACCCGGGATATATCTCGGCCCCTTTTTAAATATTGGTACCACGTTGGCTTTTTTCCAATCAGCTGGCACCATACCTGTCTGTAAACTATCCTTAAAGATCAAGAATAATGGTCTGGCAATCACCTGGCTGAGCTCATTAAGAACCCTCGGGTGCAAGCCATCCGGTCCCGGGGATTTATTTATGTTAAGTTTCTCTAGTTTAGCTCTAAGTCTATCCTCTGTTAGCCATGGCGGCACTTCCTGAGGTGTATTATTTAGTTCGGCCTTACAAGCGGGGTTCGTGTAGCCCCCCAATTCCTTTGTGAAGACTGAAGAAAATAAATGATTTAACACTTCCGCCTTTTCTCTGTCCTCAGTGGCCATTTTTCCTTTATCATCTTTTATGGGGCCAATGTGTTCTGGCCTCGCTTTCTTACTGTTTATATACTTAAAGAACTTCTTGGGGTTCTTTTTACTCTCCTCCGCTATATGTCTCTCGTGTTCTATTTTAGCCGCCCTGATTTCGTCTTTACATTTCTTATTACACTCTTTGTAGTGCTTAAATGCTGCCAATGACCCCTCAGTCTTGTATTTTTTGAAGGCCTTTTCTTTAGCTCTAATATACATTTTTATGTTGGAGTTTAGCCACCCAGGGTTTAGTTTTGCTCTTTTAAATTTATTTCCCTGTGGAATGCACTGGCCCACCCCCTTGTTAAGTATGCTCTTGAAGCACTCCCATTTTTCCTCCGTGTTCTTTGTTCCCAGGGTTCTATCCCATTTGATATTTTCTAGCAGCGAGCGCAGTTTAGGGAAATTGGCTCTTTTGAAATTCAGTGTTCTTATATTACCCTTGTGTTTCCTATTACTGTAATTAATACTGAAACCAATTGACCTATGGTCAGTGTTCCCTAAGTTGTCCCGTATTTCTATATCCGTGAGCAGGTCTGTATTGTTGGTAATCAGTAGGTCAAGTACCGCATTGTTTCTTGTCGGTGCATTCACCATCTGACCCATGAAATTGTCCTGCAAAACATTTAGGAACTGCCGAGCCTTGGCTGAATGCGCGGTTCCTTCTGCCCAGTCTATATCTGGATAATTAAAGTCCCCCATTATAATGACATTTCCCATCCTTGCTGCCAATCCTAACTGTAACATGAGGTCCACCTCACCCTCCTCCCTCTGGTTTGGGGGCCTATAGCATACGCCCAATATTACCTTCCCCACCGTGCCTTTCCTTTGAAGCTCTACCCATAGGGATTCTGCCTCGTCCATAGCTCCATTATTAATATCATCCCTCATATTTACCTGTACACTGTTCTTAATATACAAACATACCCCTCCCCCTTTTTTACCCTCTCTATCTCTGCGATAAAGGGAATACCCCTGAATGGTCGCCATCCAGTCATGAGAGCTGTCAAACCAAGTCTCAGTTATCCCCACAAAATCAAAGTCCTCCTCAAACATCAGCAGCTCCAGCTCTCCCATCTTGTTGGCCAGGCTTCTGGCATTGGTATATAAGCCTCGTAATTTTGATGTTTTTAGGCTGCTCTCTTGATTTTTCCCCATACCCACCCTGGGTATAGGAGCTCCGAACACCCTACCGCTAATGCCCCCATTTCTGCCCTCTGAAACTTGCTTTCCACTGGCTAATTCTACATCTGTACCCTAGGCTTCACCTAGGCTTCACCTACTACAGAAAATACAGGAGGGGCGGAGACAAGACCAGTCACCCAGCACAAGCAGAGAGAGCAACAGTAAACAGTCTTTATTACAAGAAGTCTCACTCTGGATTGCTGCACTGATCTGGAAGAGATACACGAAGCTCACCGAGATTCAAGAAGAACACACATGGCTGATGGATTTGGATAATATTTGATTGTATTGGAGCTCAGCTTTGCATTTTCTATTTATTTGTTTCTATGTTTATGTATTTATTTGCATTGGTTGAAGTAGATGGACTTTGTCTTTTTTTTTCTGAATGCATGTCCTAGCTCAGCATCTGCAGAGCAGAAGCAGGTAATAATCTACCATAGAACATTCTTGCATACAGCTGACCTCCAGGAAGTTGTATCCTCTATATATTTTTTTTTGTTTTTGCAAAACTTTCGTTTAAATTCATTTCTCTTTCTTTTTTGGTTCAGCGTATACATGAAAAATTCAGTATAATGTGGGGAATTCAGAGATGATTGCTGTGGTTGCGCTGTGCGTTGCATTCTTTAAATAGCCACGGACAGATGGTCTGCTGAGAAGAATCGTTTCCCGCACCTGCGTTATATACGCTCTCCCCCGACACACTCAACCTATTCAATCAGACGGGGATGTAAGAGACGCCTGAACCTCCCGCTGTGCCGCTAACAATCTGCACCGCCGTACACGGCAATATGTCCGAGTCTGCAGTGTAACGTATGGAAGTCTCTTCGCCATCACAGAGTTGACCAGCGATTGATTCCACTGAAATTTAAAAAAAAAAAAAAATAATAATAATGTTGTTAATAATATTATTAATAAGGAATGGAGGGAGGAATGAAGCAAGAAAGAAAGAGACACAGAAATGAAGAGGGGAGGGAAGGTTGAGGGGAAGGAAGGAAAAAAAGAAATGGAGGAAAGGAGGAAGAGGGGGAGTAAGGGGGATCAGAGGAAAGAAGGAAGAGGAAAGAGAAAGGAAAGGATGAAAGAAAAAAAGGAAGGGAAGGTGGGAGGAAAAGGGAAAGAGGAAGGAAGGAAGGAAGGAAGGAAGGAAGGAAGGAAGGAAGGAAGGAAGGAAGGAAGGAAGGAAGGAAGGAAGGAAGGAAGGAAGGAAGGAAGGAAGGAAGGAAGGAAGAGGGTTGGGAAGAATGGGGGGAAATAAGAGAGGAAGGGAAGGGAAGGGAATGGAAGGAATGGAAAGGAAAGGAAAGGAAAGGAAAGGAAAGGCAGAAGGAAAGGGAGGGCAGAAGGAAAGAAGGAAGAGGGAAAAAGGAAGGAAGGAAGGAAGGAAGGAAGGAAGGAAGGAAGATGGGTAGAGGAAATGTAGAGAGGAGGGCAAAGGAAGTAAGGACGAGCAAGAGAGATACGAAGAAGAGGGGAAGGAAGGAGGACAAAGAACGGAAGGTGAAGGGTGATGGGAAGGGAAAGGATGAAGGGAAGGAAGGGGAAGAGGAGAAAAGGAAGAAAGGAAGGAAGACAAAGAAATTATGAGGGGAAGGAAGGAATGAAGGAAAGAAAGGGAGGAAGGAAGGAAGGAAACGAAGGAAGGGGGAAGAGAAAGGAAAGGATGGAAAAAAGAAAGGAAGGAAAAGGAGGGAGGAAAAGGGAAAGATGAAAAAGGAGAGAAGGAAGGAAGGGAGGGAGAGAGGGGTGGAAATAATAAGGGGAAGAAGAGGGGAAGGAAAGAAGGAAGAGTGTATAAGGAAGAAACATGGAAAGGGAAGGAAGGAAGGAAGGAAGGAAGGAAGGAAGGAAGGAAGGAAGGAAGGAAGGAAGGGGTAAAGGAAAGGAGGGTTGAAGGAAAGATTGCATAGGGAAAGAGGAAGGAAGGATAGAAGAAAGGAATGCAGAGGTAAAGGGAAGAAGGAAAGGAGGGAAGGCGGAAGAAAAGAAGTAAGAGGGAAAGAGGAAGGAAGATGGAAAGAGAAAAGAAAGAGAGGAAGGAGGCGCATGCGCGGGACTCGGCGTGACGGACATGTCTGCCTGAGCTCCGCTCCGCAGTGAGACATCCCGCCGCCTATACGGGTGACCAGCCACGCGATACTGCGCCCGTGAGCCTCCCTCGGTCAGCCGACATCCCTCCACACCCCGCCATGGTGTCCGGCGGCGTTAAATCAAAGCTGAAGAGCCGCAATATTCGGGATGCGCTGGTTAGAGCCTCATCCAAGATGGCGCCGCCTCTCTCCTCACGCTCCGGCCCCGGCTTCTCCAAGACCCCCAGGAACAATTTACCTCACCCTGATGAAGGTGAGTCGGATACCGATGCCCCTCTCTCCCGGGGAGCCGCAGCCTTTGACCCCTCACAGGCAGCACTGATCCAACACTTTGAAAGGATCCTGCATAAAGCCCTCCAGCATACCTCTGAACAAATAACAGACAGGCTCACTAGAGAGATCAGGGAGCTAGGCCAGCGCACCTCAGACCTGGAATACAAGGCAGAGGACCTTGAGGTGAGCATTCACAACCACTCTGAGGAACTTGAGACCCTCAGGGAGGAAAACTTAGCCCTGCAAGCTCAACTTGAGGACCAGGAGAATAGAGCTAGAAGATCTAACATTAGAATCAGGGGGATCCCTGAGACTGTTGTGGACCTGCAGTCCACCGTAACTGCTCTCTTCCAGGAACTCTCCCCTTCTATCCCTATTGAACGTTTAGAAATGGACCGAGTCCACAGGGCCTTGGCCCCCCGTAAGCCTGAGGGACCCCCCAGAGATATCATAGCCAAACTACACTACTACAGAACAAAGGAATAGCTCCTCCAAGCTGCCAGGCAGAAAGGCACCCTCTTGTTCCAAGGTTATTCCTATCAGCTGTTCACTGATCTCTGCAAAGCCACAATCACAAGGCGTAGGGAATTCAAGCCTCTCCTCCAGATCCTGCAGCAACACCAGATCATCTACTCCTGGGGTTTCCCTTTTTCTGTTCGCTTTACATACCAGGGGCGCAAACACACCTGCAAGACTACTGAGGACCTCCACCATCTTCTCCACGAGCTGCACTTGTCACCCCCTCCTGAGTTCTCTGCGTCACAACAGCACCGCAGACGCTCTGCATCACGTTCCCCGCAGAAAGCTGCTGCCTCCACATCTGCAACTCCTAAACGGAGTCGTCTCCTCTCCCCTCTGCCAACGCCTGTGGATTCCATGGACTGATAACCCTGAATGGCCTCAGGCCCTGGATTCCTCCTTTCTATGCTTTTGAATTTTTTGCCCCTCATCATCTTGATTGTATTAACTGGTTATCTTTTTCCTGTTTTGCCTCCTGTTTCTGCGCAGCGGACCTCCCATACTACTCTTTTGGTGATGTCGCTGGAACACCCACCTATTCGTCCGGCCTGCTCTGGCACGTTTGCCTACACTGAACTCACACGCTCCTCCCGGGACGGTAACTATGGCGAGTTTTCTTTTATTTTTGCATTTTTTCCTCTGACATTATATTTTTGAATTTTTCACAGCGAATACCCTCTTTCTCTCGCTGGTATCAGTGACCTCCAGCAGGTCTCAGTACTTTTGTATGACATTTTTACCCCCCCCCCCCTTTTTTTTTTTTTTTTTTTTTTTTTTTTTGTGGGGCGGCTACCATTGGCCCTTCCCTGGGTCCCTCGCGGGCTGTACCTCGCTGTTCTTCAAACTGTTTATTCGCTCTACTAATGTACTGTATTATCGTTTACATTGCTTACTACTTCTGGTCACCAAATGTCCTTTATCAGTCTTATACTTCTACAGGCGGTTTGTCTCCTGTCGGCAGTCACTGCTGCCTCCTTTTCGCCTCCGGAACCCTCCTTTTGGAGACTTCCCGGGGTGACTCCATTCCCTCTGAGCGGATGGACTCCCTCTCCTCAGACGGTCTACTGTTTGATCTCACGATTTTATTGCTATCTCAATGCATTTCAATGTCCCCTCCACCCCCCTTCTTTCTCCCTTCACTGTCCTCCTCCCCCCTGCCCTCCCTCCTTTCCTTCCCCCTCCCCCCTACTCGCCGGGGGGGCACAGTTGATGTACACAGGATTGCCATTTTTTGCTCCTCCCCCCTAGCCTTACAATGGCCTCCTTAAATATCTTGTCCCTGAATGTTCAAGGCCTTAACTCCCCGCTAAAACGCCGCAAAGCCTTTCGTTCCCTAGCCTCACTTGACGTACATGTTGCGTGCCTCCAGGAAACCCATTTTTCCACCTTGCATACGCCTAAATATCTAACGGCCTCTTACCCTCAGTTTTTCACAGCCTCGGCTTCTGTAAAGAAAAGGGGGGTTCTCATAGCGTTCCACCGTAAGGCTCCATTCATACTCCACTCCTCTGTAGCAGACCCTGAGGGCAGGTACTTGATCCTCACTGGCTCATTGTTAGACACGGAAGTCACACTAGCATCCTACTACGCACCTAACTCGAAACCCCTCTCCTTCTTCTCCCACTTTCTGCAGATAGTTGAACAACATAAAAAGGGAACAGTCGTCCTTTGTGGTGACTCTAATCAGGTCTTATATCCTTTTCTAGACAAGTCCCCGGTCTCTCTTTCTCAGCCTACGCAGAGGCTTTCCTTCCAACACCTTCTCCAAACACATTTTCTAGTAGACACCTGGCGTGAACTTAACCCGAGTAAGCGTCAGTACACCTATTACTCTCATCCACACAAAGTATCCTCACGCATAGACCATATCTTCACCTCTGTGGCCTCCTCACCTGCTCTCCTGTCCTCTTCTATTCTACCAATTCCATGGTCCGATCATAACGCAGTGATCTCCACCTTTGACTCCCTGGTCCCCAAGCAACACACCTTCTCTTGGTGCTTAAACAACTCCCTCCTGGCCCATCCCTCTCATAGAGTCGAAGTGGCAGCAGCCATTAAAGAATATATTTCTCACAACGATACAACTGACGTCACTCCTCTCACATTGTGGGAAGCCCATAAACCGGTGCTTCGTGGCACCCTCATTAGTCTGGCCTCTCGTCGCAAGAAAGAGCGCCAGCTTCTTTACCGTACCCTTAATTCCACCTTCGCTTTAGCTCACGAACGCTTCCAAGCAGACCCAACCCCAGCTAATAGGATTGCCCTTGACAAAGCAACACTGGAACTGGACCTTTTTCTCACAGAATCCGCTGAAAAGCAGCTCCGGCGTTCCCAACACCAGTTCTACACTAAAGCTAATAAACCCGACACCTTCTTAGCACTCTCGCTCCGCAACGCCAATGTTGTTCGGAAACCGATTCGACTAAAAACATCCACCGCAACTTACACTAGTAACCCACTTAAGATTCTGGAGACCTTCCGTTTACACCTCTCGAAACTTTATTCCTCTCCACCACCTCCGTCTGACTCCCAGATCACTGACTTCTTTTCTGACCTCACCTTGCCTTCATTGTCTGCCTCTCAATGAGAAGATCTGGATAGACCCATATCTGCCCTCGAAATCCGCTTTGCCATCAAGTCTCTCAAACTCAACAAGAGACCCCGCCCGACGGCTTCACGGCCTCTTACTACAAACACTTTTCTGACCTCCTGACCCCCATGCTTTCTAAAGCCTATAACTCCTTGCTTACAGGCCACTCTCTCAGTCCCGACTCATTGAAAGCAGCTATCTCCATGATACCCAAACCACAAACTGACGACTCCTCTTGGACTAACTACCGCCCGATCTCCCTCCTTAACATAGACATAAAGATTATGGCCAAAATACTGTCAGCCCGTCTTAATCTCGTCATAGGCTCCTTGATCCATAGAGACCAGACTGGTTTCATCCCTTGTCGTCAAACGGGAGACAACGTACGCAGGGCTATTCATCTTGCCTACCAGGCCCGCCGTCGCCACATCCCTGCATGCTTTGTCTCCCTTGATATTCGGAAAGCCTTTGACACTTTATCATGGACCTACCTACAATCGGTACTACGAATCTGGGGTTTCGGCCCCCATTTCCTATCCTGGATCTCATCTTTATATTCTACCCCCTCTGCCTTTATTCGCTATGCAGGCTTCCAGTCCTCTACCTTCTCCGTAGGCTGTGGCACTAGACAGGGCTGCCCCTTATCCCCTCTCCTTTTTGCACTTGCAATTGAGCCGCTTGCCCATAAGATCCGTTCCAATCAGAATATAAAAGGAATTGAACTAGGTGGTCACCATCATAAATTATGCTTATGCGCAGACGACATCCTTCTATTCCTCACCTCCCCACTCACCTCTACTCCCAATCTCCTGGCTGTTTTGCAACAATTTGCCCATGTCTCTGGCTTGGTTGTCAACACCCACAAATCCAAAGCACTCAATATTTCCCTGCCTGCGCCCCTCCTCACACAACTAAAATCGGTGCTCCCCTTCTCCTGGGCCACTCACCACATTCCCTATCTAGGAGTAAAGCTCACGGCTGACCCTCTTGACCTCTATGCAGCTAACTATCCTCCAATGCTACAACACCTAACTAAGCTTATGCAAACTTGGTCCTCACTTCCCTTAGCTTGGATGGGTCGCATCACGGTTGTTAAAATGGCCTTGCTGCCCAAAATATTGTACCTGTTTCGGGTTCTGCCCTTACATGTCCCCTCCTACTACCTGCGTCAGCTCCAAAGCCGGACCTTCTCCTACGTCTGGGGTAAAATTAGACCCAGGGTATCCAGACAGATTCTTCACCTCCACAAACTGCAGGGTGGGCTGGGCCTCCCCCACTTCGCCAAATATTACCAGGCAGCCCAACTAGCCCAACTGACCAAATGGCATGCTACTCAGGAGATTCCCCTATGGGTGGCCCTTGAGGCGGTCGAATGTGATCCTTTCTCGGTGGCCAACCTACTGTGGTTAAAATCCTCTGAACGCAGATCGATTGCCAACCCCATTCTACGCCATTCCCTGCACCTTTGGGACACCCTAAAGTTCAAGTACAAGCTTCAGTCGCCCCATAACCCGCTTCTCTCCTACCTCCACAACCCGTCCTTCCCCCCAGCTTGGGAATCCCCATCCTCTTTTCAACGTTGGTCGGCAGCTGGCCTCCTCCGGGCCCACTCCTTGATCGTTTTCAATGCATTTAAGTCCTTCCCGACTCTCCAAGACTCACACCAGCTCCCCAATTCTGAGATCTTCCACTACCTACAAATTAAACACTTCTTATCCCACTGCATGCATACAGACACGTCTTTACCCACCTTGACCTCATTTGAACACGTGTGTCTCCACGACCCGCACACCCGAGGTCTAATTTCCCTCCTATACTCTAAACTTTCTGAACCCCTAACCCGAGCTCTCCCAGCATATGCGTCCAAATGGGAACGGGACTTGGGCATTACGCCTGAGCCTGCAGACTGGTCCAAGATCTGGCAGACGACGAAGACAGCCTCCCAAAATATCGTGGCTTCCGAAACTAACTATAAGGTGCTTATGCGTTGGTACCTTGTGCCAGCTCGTATTGCTAAATTCCATCCCTCATACTCTCAGGACTGTTTCCGAGGCTGTCGGAATGCGGGCACTCATGTACATATCTGGTGGTCCTGCCCTGTGGTCCAACGATTTTGGAAGGCTATCTTTTGCATTCTCTCCACCCTCATGGACACACACATCAACCCTGACCCCTGTCTCGCCCTCTTGAACATGAAATCAGATGTCGTTTCCAAACGGCAGCACAAATTGTTCCTACAAGTCACGACTGCGGCTAAACAAACAATAGCTAAAGCTTGGAAAACCCCTCACCTACCTATTCCTGAAGTGAAAAACAGAATCACTAATGCCATGATTCATGCGAAAATTGAAGCGGTCCTGCTGGACAGGGTCGACAAGTTTGACAAGTTATGGCAACCATGGGTAGACCACTTTCTCCCTCCGAACTTTGATAGCACTCTCTTATTGCCCTGAACGGCATGTTTGCGCTGCCTATATCTATCTGTGGTTACCCTGCTCCCCCCCGGCGACCCCCTTCCTCCCCCCCCACTTTCACCCCTCCACCCTCCTCCTTTCCCCCCATTCCTTTCTTCTTCCCCCCCCCTTGTTTTGTCCCCCCGTCCCCCCCCCTCCTCCCTGTTCTTACCCCTCTTATGACTATATCCCGCCATATGTACAATACTCTGTCTATTACTCTCCCCCACAGTGGTTACTTCTCTCCACATTCCTTACACAAATTGTTCCACCATTCTGCTACAGTCTACATCTTGTTTGACCTAATGCCAAAGACTCCTGACCTAACCAGGCTTCCTTCCTTCCTCTGAGCCGTGTGTTGCGACCCCTGAAAACGATACTTACATGCAAACTATATGACCCACTGAAGGCGCAGTCGCGCGCGGGCACAGCAAGCTCCCTTTTAGGGGTGCCCGGGTGTTGGCTGTGCTGGATGGATCTCCCTTCTGGGGTCGTCGCCCGCTTGGCTCCTGAACATGTCAGTTAACCTGGTTTGCTTTGTTACTATCTCCAGTTTACTGTTGTTACCTGTTGTGCAAATGTAACCTCTCCTGCTCTGATTGTACATGTTGCGCTGTATTTACTTCTGTTTTTTCAATAAACTACTTGAACAAGAAGAAAGAGAGGAAGGGGGAAGAGAATAGAGAGGAAGGAAGGAAGAGAGGAAGGAAAGGGTGGTTGAAGGAAAGATGGTAGAGGGAATGAGGAAGGAAGGAAGGGAAGGAGAGATGAGTTTGTGTCTGTAACACTGCGGCGCACCACCCATCCCTCTCACTCAACCAGCCACGCAGCGGGGATGTCGCCTCTTTCACACAATGATGAATCAAGAATGAATAAGACATTTCTAATATTTCATCTCCTATAAGAAATGTTTTTCTATGAATCATTAGGTCCAGAAGAAACTGGGAGAGCTCCTCACATTGTGTTATTACTCCGTCGTCTTTAGTGAGATTCTCTTGGTTTTCCTGTCATTATAAAGCAGCACAAAAAAGTTTCAGGAACAATTTTAAAGGTGACTTTAAGCGGCCATGCAGGGATTAATATTTAGCCAGTTCAGCAGGGAACGGCCGAATTTCTATCCATGTATGGGCAGGTCATGTTTGTACTATCAATCAACTTCTGTACAATTACCCTGTTGGGTTTTCCACAATCAATTATTGCTGATGGCTATAGCCAGTAGCACTGATCGGTTTATTCTTGCGGTGGGGAAGTCTCCCCTCTGTCAGAATACAGTTCTCAGTGAGGATTTCCCCATCCACAATAAGTGTGTGGATGGGAAATCGGGTAAAAAAAAAATGTTATTCAACCCGCTGGTTGCATGATAAAATAAAATAGAATAATGTATGGCCTGCCTTCGTTCGTAATGTGAACATATATGCTGGGTGATCGGGGAAGAGGCTGTCACAGACGCACCATTGTCAGATGTCACATTGCTGTTCAGCGATTAGACCTTCCACTGCAGGAAGGAGACTAAAGGAATAAAATATGAAGTTCAATCTGATTGACCAAGACAAATGACGTCCTCAGCAGTGGAATACTGGAGTTATGGCAGCAGCAATATACCGAAACCCCGGTATTGTTTTTTTCAGCTGGTGATTGTCTAGCCGATAAAAGTGATCCCAGTGGCAGATTCGCTGCTGGATCACTTTTAGAAGTGGCAGAAGTGGTCACCACCCAGGCCTTTCGGATAGAAGAGCCTGCCAGGGATGCGGTTCCCAGGTCCTGGAAGGAAGATCCCTCTGTGAGCCTTGCTTTGCTCAGGTAGCAGTCGAGAGATGCTCAGGTAGCAGTCGAGAGAGGCTATAAAGCCGCCTATCGGTCACAGTTTCCCAACAGCGAGGCAGAAGCAGAGGATCCCTGTGTGGGCAGTCAGAGAAGCCTTAAACTGGGAGAAGCCGGAGGTATTCCCTCCTAAGCAGAGGGAATTCTTCAAGCAGCTGAATAAAGAACGCTTGAATTTTCCATTCCTAGGTGAACTGGGAGATGTCATCACGGATGAATAGGGCAAAGTGGAGAAGAAGAACTCCATGCTTTTTAAGATGGCTGAACTGGATTCATTTAAGCGTGAAGAGGTTTAACATTTGGAGTCAGCACTAGGGATGATCAAACTTTTCAAAAGTTCGGTTCGGCCAGAACATCCGAACTTCCCGAAAGTTCGGCCCGGATTTCAGAACCCCATTGAAATCAATGGGACCCGAACTTTGGTAATCAAAAAACACCATTTTGAAGCCCTAAAACACAATAAATGCCCCTAAAAAGTGCCTAGTGTTCGGGGTCATGCCCCAGGGACTATTAATCACACAAAAAAAAGTTCTTAAAAATTGTTATTTTTGATAGAGAGCCAATTATTGAAAAAGTAAAAAAAAAAAAACTTAAAAAAAAAAAAAAAATATTTGGATTTAGTGTCTGGGGGGGTCTAAAAAGTGTACCTGTGAAGTTTCAGCTCTGTAGCATGTCCAGAACCAGAAAAAAAAGATTGTTTGTATTAGGTCACTTATAGAACAGGGATATGGCTCCGCTATTTTCACACCTTGCCGGTTTAGCAGCAGGCTTTTTTTTGGGCATTTTTTGGCATCTTTTGAGGCAGGCAAAACATCTGAACTTGTGTATAGGGGTATATATACACACATACGTATATGTATATATACACCTAGACATATATAGGTGTGATAGTAGCAAAAATATATGCTTGCACTAATGAAATAATTATCACTAATATGGCTCTTCTCCTATCACACCTATATATGTGTAAGTGTAAAAATACATACAAGTATGTGTGTATATATACACCTATACACAAGTTCAGATGTTTTGCCTGCCTCCAAAAACCCCAAAAAAATGCCTGCAACAACACACCTGGGCATTTTTTTGGGCGTCTTTGGAAGCAGGCAAAACATCTGAACTTGTGTATAGGGGTATATATACACATATACTTATATGTATATATACACCTAGACATATATAGGTGTGATAGTAGCAGAAATATATGCTTGCGCTAATGAAATAATTAACACTAATATGGCTCCGCTCCTATCACACCTATATATGTGTAAGTGTAAAAATACATACAAGTATGTGTGTATATATACCCCTATACACAAGTTCAGATGTTTTGCCTGCCTCCAAAAACCCCCAAAAAAATGCCCAAAAAAAAGCCAGCTACAAAAACGCCCAGGTGTGTTTTTGCAGCAGGCGTTTTTTTTGGCCATTTTTGTTGGGGTCTTTGGAGGCAGGCAAAACATCTGAACTTGTGTATAGGGGTATAAATACACACATTCTTATATGTATTTATACACTTACACATATGTAGGTGTGATAGGCGAGAAGCCATATTGGTGTTAATTATTTCATTAGCGCAAGTATAGATTTCTGCTACTATCACACCTATATATGTCTAGGTGTATATATACATATAATTATTTGTGTATATATACCCCTATACACAAGTTCAGATGTCATGCCTGACTCCAAATTTGTCCTAAAAAAAGCCCTATAAACGCCTGCAGCCAAAAAGCAGGCTGACAGGCGAAAAGCCATATCGCTGCTCTGTAAGTGACCTAATAGAAACAAACTTGTTTCTATAGCGGTCACCCTGACATGGAAGGGTTTGGTCACCCTGCCATAGCAGTCAGAGTCAGTTCACCCTACACTACACTACGGTCACCCTGGCACTTAACACTTTCCCTACAGAAACTAAATTTTTGCATCTAACTAAAGTATAAAAAAGCACTCTAACTACACTAGATATCCCTTTCCTCACACTAATAAATGCTAAATGACACTTTTGAAGCAGAAGTAACAGAACTTTAAAAATCAAAAAATCTCTTTTTTTTTTTTTTACAATAATTGGCTTTTTTATCAAAAATGACAATTTTTAAGAACTTTTTTTGTGTGATTTTGTGTCTGGGGGGTGTACCTGTGAAGTCTCAGCTCTGTAGCATGTCCAGAACCAGAAAAAAAAGATCATATAGGTGTTAAAGGAGGGTCCCACATCCTTTAGACCCCCCAGATACTAAATCCAAAGTCAAAATTTAAAAAATCTCTTTTCTTTTTTATTAATTTTTTCAATAATTGGCTTTTTTTTATCAAAAATGACAATTTTTAAGAACTTTTTTTGTGTGATTAATAGTTAATGGGGCATGACCCAGAACCCTGGGCCCTTTTTAGGGGCGTTTATTGGGTTTTAGGGCTTAAAAATTGTGTTTTTTTATTACCGAAGTTCGGGTCCCATTGATTTCAATGGGGTTCTGAAATCCGGGCCGAACTTTCGGGAAGTTCGGATGTTCTGGCCGAACCGAACTTTTCAAAAGTTCGATCATCCTTATCCCTAGTCACTCCAATCACATTCCTAGCATTCTCCTGCCCCCTCAATTGGCTTTTACTAATGGTTCTGGTCCAATCACGGGCTTTTAAAGCCCATTTCCTGTCCCATTGCATTTTGGTCGGTTCTGGTTGCCGAATTCCGAACTTTTTCAGCAAAAAGTTCGGAATTCGGCCGAACCTCGAACAGCCAATGTTCGGGTCGAACCGTTTGATCATCCCTAGTCAGCACCTCTAGAGGATGCAGCCGTGATGAGGCTGGTGAAGCACGTTACTCTTTCACTGGAAGAGACAGTGTCCTTCAAGGACGGTCAGGTAAGGCAGACCAATACCAATCTTAAGAGTATCTACCTAATGGCAGGCAGGGCCTACAAGCCAGCTCTAGCCCTTGCCATAATGTCCAAAGCAATGGAAGTCTGGATGGATAATGTGGATGAGACTCTGAAGAGTGTCTCTGAAGAAATGGCCAGCAGTTCGGCCATTCAGGAGCTGAAGCTGGCGTCAGCTTTTGTGGAGGTGGCTTCCATCCACATAATCCGCCTAGTTGCACGGGTTATGCTCTCCTCTGTCACTGCCAATCGCGCCCTCCTTTGAGGGCTACTCGCTCTTCGACAACAAGTTGGATAACCCCATGGCTGGGGCTACGGCGGGCGTTTCTCCCCCAGAATCAGCACCTGTTGAACCAGAGCCTGCTGAATCAGAAAAGGGCTCAGCCCAGGAAGCAAAACTCAGAAAATGTCTTGTGCAGGTTAGTTACGTATGTGTTGGGTTGGTACCTCAGGCCAAGTTGGATGGGACTTTTGAGGCAAATGAAATTATACACGATATATATAAAAAATATATTGTTGTATTTAATGAGAAGGTTTCATTACATCAAACAAAGAGATGTTTGTACATAATAACATGTGATGGGTTATAGACCCAAGGGGATAGGTGATAAAAGTTTGGAAATATATAGTGACAAGTGTCATACGGTGACTTTTTGTAGGAATATATATCTCTGTCCCTCCATGCTGTGTGGCTAGGAAGTTTTTCAGAGAAAATTCCTGTGTACCCTACGCGTTTTGGCTTTTAGTAAGCCTTTTTCAAGGAATATTGTCACCATTTATAGATTATTTTCTTATTCCATGTGTGGTTCTTTTGCCCTTCACTGAACAGCGAGAACCTATGGGAGCAGTTGCGCACTTTCGGAGACAATTGTTAAAGCCACAAGATGGGTTTGTGCTCAAATTGGGTCATGCACCAGGATGTGGTTGATGATCCCATCTGGGTCTGCAGGTATATTCCAAATATGTTGCAATCCCAGCTTGGTGGTTTATTTGTATGTCTCTAGGTGGCGTGTAGGGTGGTAATTGTCTGGTCAGTTTTTTTCAGGGTAGGTAACCCCATCTGACCTTGTTGGGCTCAGAAGGTAGGGCGACGTCCCTCGCAGAGAGGGAGAAGGAAGGACGCAGGAGCCACCACCAGCCAGGATTAACCCCTTAAAATGACAAAAAGCCCTACCTTCTGAGCCCAACAAGGTCAGATGGGATTACCTACCCTGAAAAAAAACTGACAAGACAATTACCACCCTACACACCACCTAGAGACATACAAAAAAAACACCAAGCTGGGATTGCAACACATTTGGAATATACCTGCAGACCCAGATGGGATCATCAACCACATCCTGGTGCATGACCCAATTTGAGCACAAACCAATCTTGTGGCTTTAACAATTGTCTCCGAAAGTGCGCAACTGCCCCCGTAGGTTCTCGCTGTTCAGTGAAGGGCAAAAGAACCACACATGGAATAAGAAAACAATCTATAAATGGTGACAATATTCCTTTAAAAAGGCTTACTGAAAGCCGAAACGCGTAGGGTACACAGGAATTTTCTCTGAAAAACTTCCTAGCCACACAGCATGGAGGGACAGAGATATATATCCCTACAAAAAGTCACTGTATGACACTTGTCACTATATATTTCCAAACTTTTAGCACCTATCCACTTGGGTCTATAACCCATCACATGTTATTATGTACAAACATCTCTTTGTTTTATGTAATGAAACCTTCTCATTAAATACAACAATATATTTTTTATATATATCTTGTATAATTTCATTTGCCTCAAAAGTCCCATCCAACTTGGCCTGAGGTACCAACCCAATACATACAAATTACTCAGGGACGAAGGCAGACACCTATACCTACAAGCCCTTTAGAGATCAAAATCACCCCCCTATTGTGCAGGTTAGTTACGGAACATGGCCGCTGGCTCCGAGCAAAGATTTATTGGAGTGGGTTCCTATAGGGTAGCAGAGGAGGCGGGGCTAAACCCATACATATGCTGCAATGGAGTTTATTAGGAAAGGAAAATTATGATAAGTATTTGATAGAAAATGTTCCTTTATTTTAAAGGTGCCCCCCAATCCTCGCACGTAGTGGTAAATGCATACGTAAGTCACATATGTAAACAGTGTTCAAACCACACATGTGAGGTATCACCGCGAACGTCAGAGCAAGAGCAATAATTCTAGCACTATACCTCCTCTGTAACTCTAAACTGGTAACCTGTAGTAATTTTTAAAGCGCTGCCTATAGAGATTTTTAGGTACCATAGTTTGCCGCCTCTCAGCGAGCATGCACAATTTTAAAGCATGACATGTTGGGTATCTATTTACTCGACGTAACATCATTGTTTATATTTTACAAAAAAAAATGGGTTATGTTTTTTCTTTTTTTTTCTTTTAATTCATTAAAGTGTATTTTTTTCTAATAACAATTGCATTTTATTCTCTAGTGCCTCTGCTAAAACAAAATATATGATGTTTTAAGTAAATTTCTAGCAACAATAACGCAGATTTTTACATATATGAGAGAATTGTCAGAAAGGGCCTGGTAGGCAAGTGGTTAAGAGGCTAATTTCCGCCAATATATTTTTATAACCCGAATTGTAAAAATAAAAATACAAATCATAAAATATGCATGCCGCTGCAAGCGCAGGAATATACACACAATCAGCCAACATCCGGGCGAGTACAATGAGGGGGAATGTAGCTGAACTCTACAAGTGAGAAGTGAGATAACATCATTAGCGCTGACAGCGTGGCCCCGGGGTCACCGCTACCTTCATTAGACAATGTGTGTCATGCACAGAGAGGTCTGCAGCCCACAAGCACAGAGGGCAGCATCTTCTCTATTTATATTCAGCCTGTCCTGCTCCTCAGCGGCACCCTTTGCTACAGAACAATACTAATTCATTAAAGGGTTGATTATAAAGACAGAAATCTATCTTGTGACCGCATGATCCAGTGCAAGGTTTGTTCATTTCCTCTCCCCGTGACAAGTGTAAACAAGAGAGATTGATTGCCCGATGCGGTCCGATGTAATCACATTTTAATGATCCAAAAACCAGGATTTATTGTGCTAAATCTTCCCTCCAGACTGGCCGTGATAATAAGAAATTGAAAATCTATAGCACGTGGAGCGAGTTACCGGAGAGAGGCCATGACCGTACAGGACGAATTCCTGGAAAAACAAAAACCGAAAGAGAGTGACAGTTCAACCAGATGGACGTGTCCTTCAGATCTTTAATCAGATCTTATCTCACACATTTGTTTTATTAACAAACAAAAAATGCATAGTTGTTCATCCACTGCGTTCTGTAAAAATGAAACACAATCGAATGTTTTCAGGCTATAATCTCTGCAGTTTGAATGTGATGATTGCATGTCATACTGCATGATAACCACTAGATGGCTTTGATTATCATAGGAAGTAAGTGCTATCTAGTGGCCATCATGCACTATTTTCTGCAATTACGTATTGCAGAGAATATAACCTGAGAGCCCCATTTGCAAATTAGATGAAGAATCTGCATAGAGATCCATCCACTGAATTCTGTACAAATGGGACAAAATTAAATCTTCTCAGGCTCTATTCTCTGCAGTTCGAATTTGAGAAAGGGGAACATACTGCATGACAGCCACTAGATGGCTCTGATTATCATAGGAAGTAAGTATGCTTCACGGTGCCATCTAGTGGCCATCATGCAGTATTTTCTCCAATTATGTATTGCAGAGAATATAACCTGAGAGCCCCATTCACTCTATTATCTGCAGTTAGAATGTGAGAAAGGGGAACATACTGCATGATGGCCACTAGATGGCTCTGATTATCTTGCAAGTAAGTATGCTTCACAGCACCATCAAGTGGCAATAATGCAGTGTTTTATACATTGTTCAGAATATATTCTGAGAGCCCCAGTTGCACATTGGATGAAAAATTTGCATAGCGATTAATCCGCTGCGTTCTGTAAAAATGAAACAAAATTGAATGTTCTCAGGCTATAATCTCTGCAGTTTGAATGTGAGAAAGGGGAACATACTGCATGATAGCCACTAGATGGCTCTGATCATCATAAAAAGTAAGTATGCTTCACGGTGCCATCTAGTGGCCATCATGCAGTATTTTCTCCAATTATGTATTGCAGAGAATATAACCTGAGAGCCCCATTCACTCTATTATCTGCAGTTCGAATGTGAGAAAGGGGAACATACTGCATGATGGCCACTAGATGGCTCTGATTATCTTGCAAGTAAGTATGCTTCACAGCACCACCTAGTTGCCGTCGTGCAGTATTTTCTGCAATTACGTATTGCAGAGAATATAAACTGAGAGCCCCATTCGCACATTGGATGAAAAATTTGCATAGCGATTAATCCACTGCGTTCTGTAAAAACTAAACAAAATCGAATGTTCTCAGGCTATAATCTCTGCAGTTTGAATGTGAGAAAGGGGACCATACTGCATGACAGCCACTAGATGGCTCTGATTATCATAGGAAGTAAGTATGCTTCACGGTGCCATCTAGTGGCCATCATGCAGTATTTTCTCCAATTATGTATTGCAGAGAATATAACCTGAGAGCCCCATTCACTCTATTATCTGCAGTTCGAATGTGAGAAAGGGGAACATACTGCATGATGGCCGCTAGATGGCTCGGATTATCTTGCAAGTAAGTATGCTTCACGGCAACATCAAGTGACAATAATGCAGTGTTTTATACATTGTTCAGAATATAATCTGAGAGCCCCATTCGCACATTGGATAAAAAATCTGCATAGCAGCTCATCCACTGCATTCTGTGCAAATGGGACAAAATTAAATCTTCTCAGGCTCCATTCTCTGCAGTTCGAATGTGAGAAAGGGGAACATACTGCATGATGGCCACTAGATGGCTCTGATTATCTTGCAAGTATGCTTCACGGCAACATCAAGTGACAATAATGCAGTGTTTTATACATTGTTCAGAATATAATCTGAGAGCCCCATTCGCACATTGGATGAAAAATTTGCATAGCGATTAATCCACTGTGTTCTGTAAAAACTAAACAAAATCGAATGTTCTCAGGCTATAATCTCTGCAGTTTGAATGTGAGAAAGGGGACCATACTGCATGATAGCCACTAGATGGCTCTGATCATCATAAAAAGTAAGTATGCTTCATGGTGCTATCTAGTGGCCATCATGCAGTATTTTCTCCAATTACGTATTGCAGAGAATATAACCTGAGAGCCCCATTCACTCTATTATCTGCAGTTCGAATGTGAGAAAGAGGAACATACTGCATGATGGCCTCTAGATGGCTATGATTATCTTGCAAGTAAGTATGCTTTCACAACACCATCTAGTGGCCATAATGCAGTGTTTATAGACTGTTCAGAATATATTCTAAGAGCCCCATCTGCACATTGGATGAAAAATTTTCATAGCGATTAATCCACTGTGTTCTGTACAAATGTGACAAAATTGAACGTTCTCAGGCTATACTCTCTGCAGTTTGAATGTGAGAAAGGGGACCACACTGCACGATAGCCACTAGATGGCTCCCATTATCAAAGAAAGTAAGTATGCTTCATGGTGCCATCTAGTGGCTATAATGCAGTGTGGTCCCCTTTCTCACATTCAAACTGCAACTGCTCCGATTATCATAGAAAGTAAGTATGCTTCATGGTGCCATCTAGTGGCCATCATGCAGTATTTTCTGAAATCACGCATTGCAGAGTATATAACCTGAGAGCCCCATTTACACATTGGATGAAAAATCTGCATAGCAATGGTACCTGCCTCTTTCTCTCTCTCTTTCTTTCAAACCTCACTATTCCTTTGAAACCAGAGTATTACCTACAGCCTAGTAGAAATATGGTTGCATACAACTTAAATGTTGCACCAATACCTGTTACGCTTTTATTGTTGAGCTCTAACTTGTAAAAGTTTTATAATATGCATGTCTTTAGTAATATGATACATAATGTTACTTTGTTTTTACTGATCTTTTTTCTCATTGTAACTATAAAACCTTAATAAAACTTTTATTACAAAAATATAAATAAAAATCTGCATAGCAATTTATCCACTGCGTTCTGTACAAGTAGGACACAATTAAATCTTCTCAGGCTCTATTCTCTGCAGTTATAATGTGAGAAAGGGGAACATACTGCGTGATGGCCACTAGATGACTCGGATTATCATAGAAAGTAAGTATGCTTCACGGTGCCATCTAGTGGCCATCATGCAGTATTTTCTGCAATTACATATTGCAGAGAACATAACATGGGAGCCCCATTCACACACTGGATGAAAAATCTGCATAGCAATTCATCCACTGCATTCTGTACAAGTAGGACAAAATTAAATCTTCTCAGGCTCTATTCTCTGCAGTTAGAATGTGAGAAAGGGGAACATACTGCATGATGGCCACTAGATGGCTCTGATTATCTTGCAAGTAAGTATGCTTAACAGCACCATCAAGTGACAATAATGCAGTGATTTAAACATTGTCCAGAATATATTCTGAGAGCCTCATCCGCACATTGGATGAAAAACTTGCAAGCGATTAATCCACTGTGTTTTGTACAGATGAGACAAAATCGAATGCTCTCAGGATATAAATCTATGCAGTTTGAATGTGAGAAAGGGGACAATACTGCATGATAGCCACTAGATGGCTTTTATTATCATAGGAAGTAAGTATGATTCACAGTGCCATCTAGTGGCCATCATGCAGTATTTTCTGCAATTACGTATTGCAGAGAATATAACCTGAGAGCACATATTCGGACATAGGATAAAAAATCTGCATAGCATTTCATCCACTGCATTCTGTACAAATGGGACAAAATGAAATCGTCTCAGGCTCTGTTCTCTGCAGTTCGAATGTGAGAAAGGGGAACTGCACGATGGCCACTAGATGGCTCTGATTATCTTGCAAGTAAGTATGCTTCACGGCACCATCAAGTGGCAATAATGCAGTGTTTTATACATTGTTCAGAATATAAATGAGACAAAATCAAATGCTCTCAGGATACAAATCTATGCATTTCGAATGTGAGAAAAGGGGATTATACTGCATGATAGCCACTAGATGGCTCTGACTATCATAGGAAGTAAGTATGCTTCACGGCACCATCTAGGGGCCATCATGCAGTATTTTCTGCAATTACGTATTGCAGAGAATATAACCTGAGAGCCCAAGATTTTCCCCCTTAATGACCAGGCCATGTTTTGCGATTCAGCACTGCATTATTTTAACGGACAATTGCGTGGACGTGCGACGCTGTACCCAATTAAATTGATGTCCTTTCATTCCCACAAATAGAGCTTTCTTTTGGTGGTATTTGATCACCTCTGCAAATTTTATTTGTTGCGATATAAACCAAAAAAGAGCAACAATTCTGAAAAAAAAACAATATTTTTTACTTTCTGCTACAGTGCTTTGCAAAAGTATTCGGCCCCCTTAACCTTTGCGACCTTTTGCCACATTTCAGGCTTCAAACATAAATATATAAAACTGTAATTTTTTGTGAAGAATCAACAACAAGTGGGACACAATCATGAAGTGGAACAAAATTTATTGGATATTTCAAACTTTTTTAACAAATAAAAAACTGAAAAATTGGGCGTGCAAAATTATTCAGCCCCCTTAAGTTAATACTTTGTAGCGCCACCTTTTGCTGCGATTACAGCTGTAAGTCGCTTGG
Source organism: Pelophylax lessonae (assembly GCF_965119305.1). Taxonomy (NCBI): domain Eukaryota; kingdom Metazoa; phylum Chordata; class Amphibia; order Anura; family Ranidae; genus Pelophylax; species Pelophylax lessonae. The sequence goes on from NC_138780.1 coordinate 197,805,438, forward strand.
GGTATGTCTCTATCAGTTTTGCACATCGAGAGACTGAAATTTGTGCCCATTCCTGCTTGCAAAACAGCTCGACAGTGAGGTTGGATGGAGAGCGTTTGTGAACAGCAGTTTTCAGTTCTTTCCACAGATTCTCGATTGGATTCAGGTCTGGACTTTGACTTGGCCATTTTAACACCTGGATATGTTTATTTGTGAACCATTCCATTGTAGATTTTGCTTTATGTTTTGGATCATTGTCTTGACAAATCTCCGTCCCAGTCTCAGGTCTTTTGCAGACTCCATCAGGTTTTCTTCCAGAATGGTCCTGTATTTGGCTCCATCCATCTTCCCATCAATTTTAACCATCTTCCCTGTCCCTGCTGAAGAAAAGCAGGCCCAAACCATGATGCTGCCACCACCATGTATGACAGTGGGGATGGTGTGTTCAGGGTGATGAGCTGTGTTGCTTTTACGCCAAACATAACGTTTTGCATTGTTGCCAAAAAGTTTGATTTTGGTTTCATCTGAGCAGAGCACCTTCTTCCACATGTTTGGTGTCTCCCAGGTGGCTTGTGGCAAACTTTAAACGACACTTTTTATGGATATCTTTAAGAAATGGCTTTCTTCTTGCCACTCTTCCATAAAGGCCAGATTTGTGCAGTATACGACTGATTGTTGTCCTATGGACAGAGTCTCCCACCTCAGCTGTAGATCTCTGCAGTTCATCCAGAGTGATCATGGGCCTCTTGGCTGCATCTCTGATCAGTCTTCTCCTTGTATGAGCTGAAAGTTTAGAGGGACGGCCAGGTCTTCGTAGATTTGCAGTGGTCTGATACTCCTTCCATTTCAATATTATCGCTTGCACAGTGCTCCTTGGGATGTTTAAAGCTTGGGAAATCTTTTTGTATCCAAATCCGGCTTTAAACTTCTCCACAACAGTATCTCGGACCTCCCTGGTGTGTTCCTTGTTCTTCATGATGCTCTCTGCGCTTTAAACGGACCTCTGAGACTATCACAGTGCAGGTGCATTTATACGGAGACTTGATTACACACAGGTGGATTCTATTTATCATCATTAGTCATTTAGGTCAACATTGGATCATTCAGAGATCCTCACTGAACTTCTGGAGAGAGTTTGCTGCACTGAAAGTAAAGGGGCTGAATAATTTTGCACGCCCAATTTTTCAGTTTTTTATTTGTTAAAAAAGTTTGAAATATCCAATAAATTTCGTTCCACTTCATGATTGTGTCACACTTGTTGTTGATTCTTCACAAAAAAATTACAGTTTTATATCTTTATGTTTGAAGCCTGAAATGTGGCAAAAGGTCGCAAAGTTCAAGGGGGGTGAATACTTTCGTAAGACACTGTATATAACATTCCCAATAAGAAAAATTAAAAAATTAAATTTGTCCATCATTTTAGACCAATTTGTATTCTGATACATATTTTTGTTAAAAAAAATCCTGATAACCGTATTTTGATTGGTTTGCGCAAAAGTTATCATGTCTACAAACAACGGGAAAGATTGATGTAATTTTTTTTTTACTAGTAATGGTAGCGATCTGCGATTTTTAGCTGGACTGCAACATTGCGGCGGACAGATTGGACCCCTAACTCACATTTCTGGGGGTACCAGTGACATTAATACTGTAATCAGTGCTAAAAATATGCACTGTTACTGTAATAATGACACTGGCAGGGAAGGGGTTAACTCAGGGGTGCTCACAGGGTTGAGTGTGAGCCTAGCGGGTGCTTTCTAACTGTGAAGGGGAGGCACTTTAAATCAACACAGAGACCTGTAATCCTACATAGGAGGATCACAGGCTCTCTGTGTTCATTCCTGAGAGAACAACGGTCTGCTGTGTTTACAACAGCAGACCGTCATTCTCTCTCCACGGGGAGCGATCGCGGCTATCTGCCCTGTGGATCGGCTTCCCCGCTGCCTAATGGCACCCTCAGGAGCGCTCCCGCAAACCACCGTACAAGCTGTAATAATATGCATTGTTACTGTAATATTGACGCTGGCAGGGAAGGCGATCAAAGGGTTAAATGTGAATCTAGGGGGTGTTTTCTAACTTTCAGGGGGTGAGCTTGTGACTAGGGATGATCGAACGGTTCGGGTCGACCATCGGTTCGGCCCGAACATTGGGTGTTCGAGGTTCGGCTGAATTTAGAACTTTTTGCCCAAAAAGTTCGGAATTCGGCAACCAGAACCGCCCAAAATGCAATGCTTCAGGAAATGGGCTTTAAAAGCCCGTGATTGGACCAGAACCATTAGCAAAAGCCAATTGAGGGGGCAGGAGAATGCTAGGAATGTGATTGGAGTGACTAGGGGGTCCCTAGACCAATCATTAGTGAATACGCCCCCCAGTATATAAGATCGCCCCCGCCATATTCCTGGCATTGTTATACTGGACATGGAAGAGAGTGGAAGCAGTTCTGTTAATTTTACTTTAAAAGTGTAATTTAGCTATTTTTAGTGTGAGGAAAGGGATATCTAGTGTAGTTAGAGTGCTCCTTTACACTTAAGTTAGCTTCAAAAATTTAGTTTCTGTAGGGAAAGTATGAAGTGTCAGGGGACCGTAGTGTAGTGTAGGGTTAACTGGCAGTGACTGCTATGGCAGGGTGACCAAACCCTTCCATGTCAGGGTGACCGCTATAGAGAAATGATCATTTCTCTGAATAGCTTCGGGACAGGAATATGGCTTCTCACCAGCCAAGCATTTTTTATGCTGCAGGGGCTGCCACTGCCAGTGCTTTTTTGAGGACATGTTTGATGTCAGACATGACATCTGAACATGTGTATAGGGGGTATATATATACATATATGACTGTATATACACCCCTAGACATATATAGGTGTGATAGTAGCAGAAATAAATGCTTGCGCTAATGAAATCATTTACAGTAATATATTTTTGCTACTATCACACCTATATATGTCTAGGTGTGTATATAAATATATGTATGTGTGTATATATACCACTATACACAAGTTCAGATGTTTTGCCTGCCTCAAAAGAACCCAAAAAAATGCCAAAAAAACGCTAGCGTCAAAAAAAAAATGCCCAGGTGTGTTTTTGCTGCCATTTTTTGGGGGTTTTTGGAGGCAGGCAAAACATCAGAACTTGTGCACAGTACCACTATACACAAGTTCAGATGTTTTTCCTGACTGCAAAGAACCCCAAAAAATGCCTTCTATTAAACCGGGAGAGAAGCTAACTACCTGTCCTGAAAGAAAGTGTTCTGATACAAACAAATCTTTTTTTTCTGGTTCTAGACATGCTACAGAGCTGAAACTTCACATGCACACCTTTTAGACCCCCCAGATACGAAATCCAAAGTAAAAATCAAAAAATCTCTTTTTTTTCTTTTTTTTTTCAATAATTGGCTTTTTTTATCAAAAATGAACATTTTTAAGAACTTTTTTTTGTGTGATTTGGTGTCTGGGGGGTCTAAAAAGTGTACCTGTGAAGTTTCAGCTCTGTAGCATGTCCAGAACCAGAAAAAAAAGACCATATAGGTGTAAAAGGAGGGTCCCACATCCCTGTTCTACTGAAAAAATTATCTTTTTTTTTTCATGGTTCTGGACATGCTACAGAGCTGAAACTTCACATGTACACCTTTTAGACCCCCCAGATACTAAATCCAAAGTCAAAATCAAAAAATCTCTTTTTCTTTTTTAAATTTTTTCAATAATTGACTTTTTTATCAAAAATGTCAATTTTTAAGAACTTTTTTTGTGTGATTAATAGTTAATGGGGCATGACCCAGAACCCTGGGCACTTTTTAGGGGCGTTTATTGGGTTTTAGGGCTTAAAAATTGTTTTTTTTGATTACCGAAGTTCGGATCCCATTGATTTCAATGGGGTTCTGAAATCCGGGCCGAACTTTAGGGAAGTTCGGATGTTCTGGCCGAACCGAACTTTTCAAAAGTTCGATCATCCTTACTTGTGACATCAACACAGAGACCTGTATTCCTAAATAGGAGGATCCCAGGTGCTCTGTATTGATTCCTGAGAGAACAACGGTCTGCTGTGTTTAGAACTGCAGACCACTGTTCTCTCTCCACAGGGAGAGATTGCGGGTGCACGGCGGCAATCTCTGTGGATCAGCTTCCGCGCTGGCGAGTGAGCGTGCATGCGCGCCCACAGGATCGCTCCCAGGAACAGCCGTACAGGTGGGAACCTGCCGCTGTATATAGGCGGCGACTGGTCAGAAAGTGGTTAACCACTTGCCGATCGCCGCACGACTATATACTGCAGCGGTCAGCCCCTCCTGGGCAAAGCGACGTATCGCTACGTCACTCGCCCACGAGCCTCTAGGGTGTGAGCGCGCGCCGCCGGAGGCGCGCTCCCGACTCCGCTTGTTCCCTGACATACTCGCGGGAGTGACCGGCGGCTCCGATGTCCGCCGGCCACTCGCGATCTCCCGCTGGAGAGGGAGAAAGGCAGGCGGCTGATGTAAACACAACCATCTGTCATTCTCCCCTGTGTAAGAACAGAGATCATACGATCCTGCTATGTAGGATCTTATGTCTCTGTGGTTACATCAAAAGCCACGCCCCCCCCCCCCCCACAGTTAGAATCACGCCCCTAGGGATACATTTAACCCAATGATCACCAATAAAGTTAACCCTTTCCCTGCCAGTGTCATTTTTACAGTAACAGTGCATATTTTTTAGCACTGATTACTGCAGTAATGTCACTGGTACTCCCGAAAGTGTCAAAAATGTCAGTCAAGGGTCCGATCTGTCCGCCGCAATGTCGCAGTCCCGCAAAAAAAAAAAATTGCAGATCGCCGCCATTACTAGTTTAAAAAAAACAATAAAAATGACATACATTTTTCCCATAGTTAGTAAATGCAATAACTTTTGCGCAAACCAATCAAAATGCGCTTATTGCAATTTTTTTGCCAAAAATATGTAGCAGAAAACAAATTGGCCTAAAATGTTAAAACATTTTTATTTTTACATTTTTTGGGGGGAATTTCATATAAAAAATATGAAAAATATTGTTATTTTTTTCAAAATTGTTGCTCTTTTTTTGTTTATAGCACAAAAAGTAAAAATCGCGCAGGTGATCAAATACCACCAAAAGAAAGCTCTGTTTGTGGGAGAAAAAGGACGTAAATTTCATTTGGGTACAGCGTTGCACGACCGCGCAATTGTCCGTTAAATTCATGCAATGTCGAATCGCAAATCCTCCATGGCTTAAGTGGTTAATATACTGTCTCCAGTCAGTGTCCCCTAATCTCCGCCACCCCAGTTATATGACGACGCTGTACTGCACTGGGGACAGTATGTAAAATTAAAAAAAATTAAAAATATGAAAAAAAAATTGCTATTTCATTTCTTCATTTTCAAAAAAATATGAAACAAAATATTACAACTTCAAAAAAACTCCCAATGCCTCTTACTAAATACCTCGGACTGTCTACTTTCCAAAAAGGGGTCATTTGGGGGGTATTTGTACTGTCCTGCCATTTTCAGGCATCAAAAAAAAAAAAAAAAAAAGAGATAGGCCGTCCGTACATCAGGATTGATCGATTTTTTAGTTATATCCCATAGTTTGTGGACTAACTTTCCTACAGACTAAATAATATACACTGAGTTTGGGTTATTTTCACCAAAGAAATATAGCAGATTACATTTTGGCCTAAATTTTTAAAGAAAGATTATTTATTTGCAAAATGTTATAAAAAAAAAAGAAGAAAAACACTTTTTTTTCACAATTTTCAGTCTTTTTTTAATTTATTTTGTGATGATAATATACCACCAATGATACCAAAATTTGGTATATACCATTACACCAAATTAATAATAAAACAATTTATAATAAAATAATAAAATAAAAAAATAAAATATAAAATATAATAAAATAAATTATTTTATTTATAAAATATAAATAAAATAAAATATAATAAAATAAATGCCGCAAAATATCCTATCCCCACGTTTTTGGGGGGTACCAAAAAGACCCAAGGTAAGAGATTGGATAAGGTGGGTAAATAACATTTATAACCTGGAAGAGCAATATCATAGAGGATAAGACAAATTAGATACATTTGAGGAAATATGGAGAGATTGGTTAAAGTTTAAAAGGTAAAAAGAAATATGTGGAAATGGGAGGTGTGTGAAAAAATGGGAAGAAGGGAGAAGAAAAGGGGAAGGAAAAAGAAGGAAAAAAGAAAAGGGAGTAGAAAGGGGAATGTGAAGAATATAGGTGGGACGAGAACAAGAATGCGAGAGGAGGGGATGGGGGTGGGAGGTATTTATTATACGTGTGTTTGTTAGGAATATAAGAATGAGGGTACTCTTTTTTTTGGCTATGAACATGTATTTTTTTTTTTTTTTCTTATGGATTCTGTATCAACTTAGAATTAAAGTTTGTAACAAGTAAAATGTAAAAATAATAAAATGTATATATTAAAAAAAAAAACACCGTCTTATGGATTCTGTATCAATTTAGAATTAAAGTTTGTAACAAGTAAAATGAATCAAAATAATAAAATGTATATATTAAAAAATAAATACGACCATCTTATGGATTCTGTATCAATTTAGAATTAAAGTTTGTAACAAGTAAAATGTATAAAAATAATAAAATGTATACATGCAAAAATAAATACCACCATCTTATTGATTCTGTATCAACTTAGAATTAAAGTTTGTAACATGTATAATGTAAAAATAATAAAATGTATATATTAAAAAATAAATACCACCATCTTATGGATTCTGTATCAACTTAGAATTAAAGTTTGTAACATGTAAAATGTAAAAATAATAAAATGTATACATAAAAAAATAAATACCACCATCTTATGGATTCTGTATCAACTTAGAATTAAAGTTTGTAACATGTGTAATGTAAAAATAATAAAATGTATATATTAAAAAATAAATACCACCATCTTATGGATTCTGTATCAACTTAGAATTAAAGTTTGTAACAAGTAAAATGTATAAAAATAATAAAATGTATACATAAAAAAATAAATACCACCATCTTATGGATTCTGTATCAACTTAGAATTAAAGTTTGTAACATGTGTAATGTAAAAATAATAAAATGTATATATTAAAAAATAAATACCACCATCTTATGGATTCTGTATCAACTTAGAATTAAAGTTTGTAACAAGTAAAATGTAAAAATAATAAAATGTATATATTAAAAAATAAATACCACCATCTTATGGATTCTGTATCAACTTAAAGTTTTTAACATGTGTAATGTAAAAATAATAAAATGTATATATTAAAAAATAAATACAGTACCACCATCTTATGGATTCTGTATCAACTTAGAATGAAAGTTTGTAACAAGTAAAATGTAAAAATAATAAAATGTATATATTAAAAAAAAAAAATATCACCATCTTATGGATTCTGTATCAACTTAGAATTAAAGAGGTTGTAAACCCAATTTTTTTTTTCAACCTGAAAGAGAAACCCATAATGAGCTAGTATGCATCGCATACTAGCTCATTATGAAATACTTACCTTAGAACGAGCCCCCGCTGTGCCGCCCGCTTACCTCTATGACGGGCGACAGGTTCAGTCGCCCGTCTTCCGGGATCGCGGCATCTGGCCATCTGATTGGCCGGAGCCGCGGTGACGTCACTCCCGCGGTCACGGCACGGCACAAGTAAAATGTAAAAATAATAAAATGTATATAATAAAAAATAAATACCACCAAAAGAAAGATCTATTTGTGAAAAAAAAAATGATAAAAATGTAATTTGGGTAAAGTGTAACATGACCGCGCTATTGTCTTTCAAACCGCAAAAGCTGAAAATTGGCCTGAGCAGGAAGGGGGTGGAAGTGCCCGGTGTTGAAGTGGTTAATTAAATCGGAGTTCTTTTTAAATTTGCGGTACGATAAAATATCCAGAAAACTTCATGCAACCGACTCCCTTATGGTTCAATTCAGATCATTAAAGCAATGAAAAGATGAGATTTTTATTGAAAGTGACACGGCTACGGAGCGTTCTAGAAGGTAGACACACTTGGACAGATCCGTATTGGAAAGATATAGATGGTAACTTAAGGCTCGGAATATAAATCAAGGTCTTAAGTATCTGCGCTAACGAGGAAGAGGACGGCGGTCTCAATGGCTGAGCTCCATCCTACGGCTTGCTAGGTTTTGATTTGAATTGACGGTGACAATAAGCCGGGAATAAGGTATTCTCAGACAGGCATGTGGCTAAAAAGTCTCCTGTTATTTATTTCAGCCTTATTACATGCCGTATATTCAGCCAAGCAGATGTCAGCTTCGGCTATGCCAAGCACATAGGACTTCTCCGCATAGGAGCAATGCGCAATGACCTAAAGTGAAAGTCCACTGTCATTAGAAAACCTACTTCCTCACAATGGCCCCAGAGGGCCCGAGTTTCAGATAGAAGTCTGCTTGGGAAAAAAATGTATTGTTCCCTACATGTCATCCCAGGAGGAAGAGAACGCGTATACAGCTAGAGGGAGCAATGCATGACACGGGAGTGGAGGAGAGGTCACAGAGGTAGCAATGGGCCCCGTTCCTCAGAGATCATAGAGGGTCCAGATTATCGCCTATACCACGGATACGACACCTTTTATCAATTTAGGACACATTGGAGAGGGCTTTCCGCCTTTTGAAGAGCAATGCGTGATGGTTCACTTTTATAGAGGGTGGTAAAGCAGCAGTTTGGAAATGTTCAAGAGACGATCCTGAGCATGTGTTTTTTTTTTTTTTAAATCCCAAGGAACAATTGTGTTTCAAAATGATATACATTTTTCAATTTTTAACATGCAAGTAATTAGAAATGCAAAGCATGATGATAATAGATGATGATTGATGGATGGATGAATGGTGGATGGATGATGATTGATTGATAAGGATTATTATTATTTTTTCCAATTTTTAACATGCAAGTAATTAGAATAGCAAAGCAGCATAATAATGGCAATTATAATAATAATAATCATTTTTTGGAGAAAAAAAAAAAAAAAAAATAATAATAATAATAATTTATATTTTTCAATTTTTAACAAGCAAGTAATAAAAAATGAAAAGCAGCATAATAATGACAATAATAATAATAATAATAATAACAACAACAATGACAGTGACATTAATAATACTATATTATTATTATTATTATTATTATTATTATTATTATTATTATTATTATTATTATTATTATTATTATTATTATTATTATTATTATTATTAATAATATTATTATTATTGATTTTCTTTTTACATTTTTAACAGGCAATTAAAAAGCAGCAAAATAATGGCAATAATAGTATTAATAACAATAATAATAATAACAATAATAACAATAATAATAATAATAATAATAACAATGACAGTGACATTAATAATAATAAATTATTATTAGTAGTAGTAGTATTAAAAATAATAATATTATTGTTATTGATTTTTTTTTTTACATTTTTAACAGGCAATTAAAAAGCAGCAAAATAATTTTATTATTATATTATTTTTATTATTCAATTTTTAACAGGCAAGTAGTCAAAAAGCAGAGCAGCTTAATAATGACAATAATCATACTACTACTACTACTACTACTACTACTACTACTACTACTAATAATAATAATAATAATAATAATAATAATAATAATAATAATAGTATTATTATTATTATTATTATTATTATTATTATTATTATTATTAGTAATATTTTTCAATTTTTAACAGGCAAGTAATTAGAAATTCAAAACAGAAAAGTAATAATAATCCTAACATAAAATATGATTATTTATTATTAGTCAGGTTTCTCTTCTCCTGCTTCTTACAAAAATGTTTAATGCTCTCCCCCCGGACTCCCCTTTCCCGTGACAAGCCCTTGAGGCCCATATTGTCATCCTCCCTAAACCTAGAAAAAATCCTACTATCTGTAGTAGCTATCGTCCTATTTTGTAAACTAACGTTGGCACTCACTTGTACTCTACATTACGGGCTAATCGTCTTACTCCCTTAATCCCAAGTCTGATCCATTCAGATGAATAGGGGTTCACTCCTAATAGGGAAGCCAGAGATAACATTCTTAAATTTGTCACACTAATGGAAAATGCCCAAAAATGCCAAAATTCCAGCTTGTTTGATCTCAGGAGATGCTGAAAAGGCATTTGATCAGGTCCACTGGAAACTCATTGAGGATACCCTCCAGCAAATGGGCCTTGGGCCCAATATGTTGTGTAAAATACTCGCTGTTTTTAGGGAACCAACAGCGAGGATCTGCTCTAATGGTCTTCTCTTGGACCCGTTCTGGATAAGCAATGGTACCCGGCAGGGATGGCCCCTCTCACCCCTGTTATATATATGGAATATAGAGCACCGTGCGATTGCCATTAGGCAAGACCCCAATATTCAGGGTATTTCAGTTGGTTTATGTCACTGTAAGCTCTCTCTTTATGCATCTGGCCTTCTATTTTATGTCTTTAACCACCATGTTTCGTTACCATCCATTATCAGAGCATCTACTGACTTTGGCTTGGTAAGTAACTTTAAGGTGAACTATGACAAAACTGATGTCCTAATGTATCTTTATCTGCATCTGCTACGTTCCTATCAGAATCTAACTTTACGTTAAATGGCAGCAAAAGGCTATTAAATATCTTGGTATCCAAATTCCTACCTCCCTGTCTTCCTTGGCAGATATTAACTACACGCCCCTCTCTCATACAATCCAGACGTGTCTTAAAGCCTATGATGAGCCTGAACGTTTCCTGGTTTTGTGGTATGAATGTTGTCAAAATAGATGTACTACCTAAATTCCTTTATGCTCCCTATTTCTCATTCACAGGGGTTTTTTTTCCTATCAGTGAATAAGGTTATTTTTTTTTTTATTTGGTGACATAAAAGGCCACAGATTGGACATGCTATCCTATCACTGCCTAAACAGAGATGTTGCTATACATCACCTTTTGTCATACTTTCGTGCGGCTTTGGATAGTTGATTGGTACAATGGCAAATACACTAAACTTTGGACCTTCCTAGAAAAATACCTGATCCCCCATGGACTGCACGTATTTACCATGGACAGATCCGGCCTATAGATCCCCGACTGATCTAGTGCCGCTCATAGCCTTTACCACGTTACACATATGGGACAAATATCTTAGCAGAGGTTTACTCTCATTGCGACCGAGCCCATTGACTCCGCTCTTTGTGAATGTGGCCTTCATTGCGATCGAGCCCATTGACTTTGCTCTTTAGGAACGTGGCCTTCATCGCGACCGAGCCCATTGACTCCGCTCTTTGGGAACGTGGCATTCATAGCGACCGAGCCCATTGACTCCGCTCTTTGGGAACGTGGCCTTCATCGCGACCGAGCCCATTGACTCCGCTCTTTGGGAATGTGTCCTTTATCGTGACTGAACCCATTGACTCCGTTCTTTGGGAATGTGGCCTTCATCGCGACTGAGCCCATTGACTCCGCTCTTTGGGAACATAGCCTTCATCACGACCAAGCCCATTGACTCCGCTCTTTGGGAACCTGCCCTTTATCGCAACCAAGCCCATTGACTCCGCTCTTTGGGAACGTGGCCTTCATCGCAACCGAGCCCATTGTCTCTGCTCTTTGGGAACGTGGCCTTCATTACAACCAAGCCCATTGACTCCCCTCTTTGGGAACATGGCCATCATCGCGACTGAGCCCCTTGACTCAGCTCTTTGGGAACATGGCCTTCATCGTGACCGAGCCCATTAGCTCTTTGGGAATGTGGCCTTCCCTCTAACTCTTACTATCTCCAAATTCCTTTCCTGGCAAAAGTCTACCACCTCACTTTTGTGCTATATGCTCCCTAATTGAAACCAAATTCCTCTTTCCCAACTACTCTCCTCTGATCAAAGCCCTTCAGGGGCGTGGCTTGAAAATACTCAATTGACACATTTTCTGGGTGGGATATCGGACATAGACGCTCTGACCAGGCACTTACAGGACTTTGGGGTGTTGCGCTCTCAGTCCACCAGACCAGAACACTCACTATTCCAGATTTATCAACTCCTGCTCAAAGCCTCCTATTGAGTTCCTCTACCGTTCCTATCTAAATGGGAGTAAGAGTTGAGCGTGTCACCTGACTATATGGAGTGGGACAAAACACTGGAGCTTTCCTTTAAATTATCTATATCAGGGATCCTCAAACTACAGGCCCTCCAGCTGTTGTGGAACTAAACATCCCATGAGGCATTGTAGAACTCTGACATTTACAGATATGACTAGGCATGATGGGAATTGTAGTTCCTGAACAACTGGAGGGCCTGAAGACCCCTGATCTATATCATCCCATGCCCAGGAACGTAATTATTGCATTGCGTCTTGGTGGTGTCTTTTGCCTTAATATCCTGCATATAATTGACCTTACCATCCCAGAAACATGTTGGAGATGTTTTCAGGCCACTGCCCTTTATAACAAACTCATTGGGGATAAGTTCCCAAATGAACCTCGCATAACTGTACTTTCCATGTTGCCAGGTTCCTCTAAACAAATCAAGAAAAGCTTTATTCAACATGTTCTTATGGCAGCCAGTTCTGTTATCGCTAGACATTGGTGCCAACCATCTGTTTATTCCTCATTTGATTGGCCTTATGAGAGGGACCGGATCCAACATCTGGAACGCATGATAGCCTGGGAGAACAATAAGACTGATTCACACAAACTTGGTCACATTTTTGGTTTTCTTCCAATTTTGAGGCCTTTGTTTGCAACTATTTCTTCGGGGGCCTCTCAGGTATAAGTAACATCCTCCTTTGCCCCAGCCTCCCTCCTTGTCCCTATGCCGCTTCCCCAACCCCCCCCCTAGTTTTTTTTTTTCTATTCCTTTTTTCTTCGCTTTCTTTTTCTTTTACTTTGCTACCCACTTCTCTATGAATTATTTACATTTTCACCTGTTTCTCATGGTGATCTGGAATGTACTAATCTGTTTCTTTTATGGGTGGTAGCACTGGTACGTTTGCCGTTTTCATAGTGATCTCTTTTCCACTGCATAGTACGGATTGGTTTGGCTCGGTTTGGCGCTTTTCCACTGCATGGTACCGCATGGTACAGGTTAGAACGGTTCGGTACGGTTTGGTACAGCGGCGCTTTTCCACTACATGGTACGGCATCGGTACGGCTCGCTTAACCACTTAAGCCCCGGAAGATTTTACCCCCTTCCTGACCAGGGCCTATTTTGCGATTCGGCACTGCGTGACTTTAACGGACAATTGCGCGGTCATGCGACGCTGTACCTAAACTAATTTGACATCCTTTTTTTCCCACAAACAGAGCTTTCTTTTGGTGGTATTTGATTACCTATGCGATTCTTTGATCATGCGCTATAAACAAAAAAAGAGCGTCAATTTTGCAAAAATAACAATATTTTTCAAATTTTTTTTATATGAAATTCCCCCCCCAAAAAAATCTAAAAATCAAAATTTTTTAACATTTTCGGCCAATTTGTTTTATGCTACATATGTTTGGTAAAAAAAAATTGCAAAAAGCGTATTTTGATTGGTTTGCGCAAAAGGTATCGCGTTTACTAACAAAGGGAAAGATTTTTGTCATTTTTGTTGTTTTTTTTTTTTTAACGCGTAATGGCGGCGATCTTCGATTTATTTTGCGGGACTGCGACATTGCGGCAGACAGATCGGACCCCTGACTGACATTTTTGACACTTTTGGGGTTACCAGTGACATTTCTGCAGTAATCAGTGCTATACATATGCACTGTTACTGTAAAATTACACTGGCAGTGAAGGGGGTTAACTTTTTTTGAGAGGGAGTGGTTATGTGTGTCCCTAGGGGTGTGATTCTAACTGTGATTGGCTGTGGCTTGAGGTGTAGGAACAGTGATCAACGGTCCTACATAGTAGAACCGTGTAATCACTATTCCTACACAGGGGAGAATGACAGGCAGCTTGTTTACATCAGCTGCCTGCCTTTCTCCCTCTCCACCGACGATCACGAGTGACCAGCGGACGATCGGGTCCGCTGGTCACATGCGCGGGGGGGTCCGTGACCGAGCGGGAGCGGGAGCGTGCCTCCGGCGGTGCGCGCTCGCTCCCTAGAGCCCTCACAGGCTAGCAACGTAGACCTACGTCGCTCTGCCTGTAAGGGGCTGACCGCCGCAGTAAATATACTGTGAGCAGTCGGCAAGCGGTTAAACAGTACCACCTCGGTTGGGGTTCCAAGCAGGCCATACTGATACCATATCCCACAATCCTTTGCATGCAGCATTGATTGTTTGTCACTACTAGCCACTGATTGGTCAGAGAATCGTTGAGTAATCCCACCCACTTAGTACTACAACAGTGGAAAAGCAAACCGGGCCGAGTAGAGCCTATACAATGCTGAAAGGTGCCGACTCGTACCACACAGTGGAAAAGCAAACTGAGCCGAGCTGGGCCAAGCAGTGCCGAGTGGAGCAGAGCCGGTACTTGCAGTGGAAAAGTGCCAATAGACGGCTATGGTGCTAACTTTGTATACTGATGCTCTGTTAATCTGAACGTGTCTTAGTGACCTTTGCTTTTAATATAATTATCATGGAGTCTTGCATTATATTACTTTTATCTAAATGTATATTTGTAAATTTACTGGAACTTAATGTGTACTTTTACATTTATCTTCTGTATTGTTTCAGTACTGAATAAAACAGTTTCAACATAAATTATTACTATTAGTAGTAGTACTATGCTTTGCATTTCAATTTATTGTTATAATTTTTTAATTTTTAACATGCAAGTAATTAGAAATGCAAAGCAGAATGATGATGATGATGTTTATTTTTATGTTTTCCAATTTTTAACATACAAGTAATTAGAAAAGCAAAGCATCATAGTGACAATGGTAATAATAGTAATAATAATAATAATTGTTAATATTGATATTTTCAATTTTTAACAGGCAAGTAATTAAAAAAGAAAACAGTATAATAATAATAATAACAACAACAACAACAACGACAACAGCAATAATAATATTAGAATCTCTAATTATTATTAGAATTGTTCAATTAATATACATTTTTCAATTTTTAACATGCAAGTAATTAGATATGGAGAGCATGATGATGGATGATGATTGAAGGATGATGATGATTTTTATTATTTTTTTCCAATTTTTATTGGCTAGTAATTACAAACCCGATTCCAAAAAAGTTGGGACACTGTACAAATTGTGAATAAAAACAGAATGCAATGATGTGGAAGTTTCAAATTTCAATATTTTATTCAGAATACAACATAGATGACATATCAAATGTTTAAACTGAGAAAATGTATCATTTTAAGGGAAAAATAAATTGATTTTAAATTTCATGGCATCAACACATCTCAAAGAAGTTGGGACAAGGCCATGTTTACCACTGTGTGGCCTCCTCTCTTCTTTTTATAACAGTCTGCAAACGTCTGGGGACTGAGGAGAAGTTGCTGAAGTTTAGGAATAGGAATGTTGTCCCATTCTTGTCTAATACAGGCTTCTAGTTGCTCAACTGTCTTAGGTCTTCTTTGTCGCATCTTTCTCTTTATGATGCGCCAAATGTTTTCTATGGTGAAAGATCTGGACTGCAGGCTGGCCATTTCAGCACCCGGATCCTTCTTCTACGCAGCCATGATGTTGTAATTGATGCAGTATGTGGTCTGGCATTGTCATGTTGGAAGATGCAAGGTCTTCCCTGAAAGAGACGACGTCTGGATGGGAGCATATGTTGTTCTAGAACTTGGATATACCTTTCAGCATTGATGGGGCCTTTCCAGATGTGTAAGCTGCCCATGCCACACGCATTCATGCAACCCTCATACCATCAGAGATGCAGGCTTCTGAACTGAGCGCTGATAACAACTTGGGTTGTCCTCGTCCTCTTTAGTCCGGATGACATGGCGTCCCGGTTTTCCAAAAGGAACTTCAAATTTAGATTCGTCTGACCACAGAACAGTTTTCCACTTTGCCACAGTCCATTATAAATGAGCCTTGGCCCAGAGAAAACGCCTGCGCTTCTGGATCATGTTTAGATTTGGCTTCTTTTTTGGCCTATAGAGTTTTAGATGGCAACGGCGAATGGCACGGCAGATTGTGTTCACCGACAATGTTTTCTGGAAGTATTCCTGAGTCCATGTTGTGATTTCCATTACAGTAGTATTCCTGTATGTGATGCAGTGCCGTCTAAGGGCCCGAAGATCACCGCCATCCAGTATGGTTTTCCAGCCTTGACACTTACACACAGAGATTGTTCCAGATTCTCTGAATCTTTGGATGATATTATGCACTGTAGATGATGAGAACTTCAAACTCTTTGCAATTTTTCTCTGAAAAACTCCTTTCTGATATTGCTCCACTATTTTTCGCCGCAGCATTGGGGGAATTGGTGATCCTCTGCCCATCTTGACTTCTGAGAGACACTGCCACTCCTAGAGGCTCTTTTTATACCTAATCATGTTGCCAATTGACCTAATAAGTTGCAAATTGGTCCCCCAGCTGTCCCTTATATGTACATTTAACTTTTCCGGCCTCTTATTGCTACCTGTCCCAACTTTTTTGGAATGTGTAGCTCTCATGAAATCCACAATGAGCCAATATTTGGCATGACATTTCAAAATGTCTCACTTTCAACATTTGATATATTATCTATATTTTATTGTGAATAAAATATACGTTTATGAGGTTTGTAAATTAGTCCATTCCTTTTTTACTCACAATTTGTACAGTGTCCCAACTTTTTGGGAATTGGGTTTGTAATTGGAAATGGAGAGCATGATGATGGATGATGATTGGTGGATGATGACTGATTGAAGGATGATGATGTTGATGATGATTTTTATTATTATTTCCAATTTTTATTGGCTAGTATTTAGAAAAGCAAAGCTGCATAATAATGACAATGGTAATAATAGTAATAATAACAATTGTTAATATTGATATTTTTCAATTTTTAACAGGCAAGTAATAAAAAGAAAAGCAGCATAATAATGACAATAATAACAATAAGGACAATGAAGACAGCAATATAAATATTAGTATTTATACATATTATTATATTAGTTCAATTAATATTATTTTTTCAATTTTTAACATGCAGGTAATTAGAAATGGAAAGCATGATGATGGACGATGATTGATGGATGGTGGAAGGATGATGATGATGATTTTTATAATTTCCAATTTTTAATAGGCAAGTAATTAGAAAAGCAAAGCAGGATGATGATGATGATGCTAATATGAATAATAACAATAATTTTTACTATATTTTTTTTTTTCATTTTTAACATGCAAGTATTTAGAAAAGCAAAGAAGCATATTAATAATATTCTTCTTATTATTATTATTATTAGTATTATTAGTATTACTATTGCTATTATTATTATTATTATTATTATTATTATTACTAATAATAATAATAATAATAATAATAATAATAATAATAATAATAATAATAATAAAAAATAATAAAAAGTATTATTATTGTTAATATTATTATTATTAATAATATTCTGCTTTGCATTTCTAGATATTATTGATATTTTTAAAATGTTAACCTGAAAGCACCCTACTTTTGCCCATCTCCACAAGCCCACGCTCTTTTCTGAAGCCACAATACAGGAATGGAGATGGCCACAGAATAAATTATTGAATACTAAAAATTAACTAGTTCAGCAGCTTATTAGTATTTTGGAATGTCAAATAGCAGAGTGTAATCTACCTGCGGGAACGTTTTGGAGGAGCTTGGACATCAATTTTAAATGAAGACTTTACTTTTTTGAATGGAGTATATTTTATCTTCATTGGACTTATAGGGTTTGCTTTACTAAAGGCAAATAGACTGTTCACTTTGCAAGGAAAGTTGTACTTTGCATGGGGATTTTTCCCCAGAGGTGAAGCTCTCCTGACTTCCAAGATCCAATCACATGCAAGCAAAAATGTTTTTTTTTTTTTTTCCTCTTGCTAGTTATTGAGTATTCTTTTCAAAGTGAAATTTCTCCATGAAAATTGTATGGAGAGAAAAATAGTCTGTCTATAAAATTACTGGCACCGTCCCCTTAGACAAAGTGAAAAGTAAGTAATGTAACCAGGTATGGTAGAAAACCAGTAGGGGTAGGGGGGGGGGGGGAGACAATGGGTGGGAATGATTCTACCAATCCTGGATGTGGTGATGTGAATGTGCCTTTATATCAGTAACAAAATAAATTAAAATTAAGAAGAATAATCTATATTTATTATAAATTACAAGCAATAAATATAAAAATGATACAGTCATAAAAATGTAACAATGCATATATAAAACGCATCACATGACCTATATGTGGACCATACGATCAGCTTGTGGAGCTACGCGTTTCGCTCACATATTTGAATCCTGAAGAAGCTCATTGAATTTGAGCGAAATGTGTATATCCGCTAGCAGATCATATGGTCCACATATAGGTCATGTGACGCATTTTAATACATGCATTGTTACATTTTTATGACTGTATAATTTTTTCTAGATTTATTGCTTGTAACTTCTAATAAATATGGGTTATTCTTCTTAATTTTAATTTATTTTGTTGCTGATATAAAGGCATATTTAAGTCCCCACATCCAGGATTGGTAGAATCATTCACACACATTGTCTCCCCCCTACCCCTACTAGTCTTCTACCATACCTGGTTACATTATTCACTTTTTACTGAAATTTCACCATATTACATAGTCAGATTGAAAAAAATAGACACCAAAAGTCCTTCTGGCTCAACCAATAAAAAAAGGAAAGCAGTAATGAAAACCTAACCATACAATCCCATATACACAATCCTAGACCCGCCCCAACCATACAATCCCATATACACAATCCTAGACCCGCCCCAACCATACAATCCCATATACACAATCCTATACCCGCCCCAAACATACAATCCCATATACACTATCCTATACCCGCCCCAACCATACAGTCCCATATACACAATCCTATACCCTCCCCAACCTTACAGTCCCATATACACAATCCTATACCCTCCCCAACCATACAATCCCATATACACAATCCTATACCCGCCCCAACCATATAATCCCATATACACAATCCTATACCCGCCCCAACCATACAATCCCATATACACAATCCTATACCTGCCCCAACTAAACAGTCCCATATACACAATCCTATACCCGCCTCAACCATACAGTCCCATATACACAATCCTATACCCGCCCCAACCATACAGTCCTATATACACAATCCTATACCCGCCCCAACCATACAATCCCATATACACAATCCTATACCCGCCCCAACCATACAATCCCATATACACAATCCTATACCTGCCCCAACCAAACAGTCCCATATACACAATCCTATACCCGCCTCAACCATACAGTCCCATATACACAATCCTATACCCGCCCCAACCATACAGTCCCATATACACAATCCTATACCCGCCCCAACCATACAATCCCATATACACAATCCTATACCCGCCCCAACCATACAGTCCCATATACACAATCCTATACCCGCCCCAACCATACAGTCCCATATACACAATCCTAAACCCGCTCCAACCATACAATCCCATATATACAATCCTATACCCGCCCCAACCATACAGTCCCATATACACAATCCTATACCCGCCCCAACCATACAATCCCATATACACAATCCTATACCTGCCCCAACCATACAATCCCATATACGCAATCCTATACCTGCCCCAACCATACAATCCCATATACACAATCCTATACCCGCAACTGATCCAGAAGAAGGTGAAAAAACCCCAGCAAAGCATTAAGCCCTGATGGAAATTTATCTTGCAAAGTGCAAATTCCCCACAAAAATGAACAGCCTATTTGCCTTCAGTAAATCAACCCTCTTGTCCTTTGCAAGTCATTCCCTGGCGCTCCATCTTTCCGCTGTATCGGGTAGGAAACCTGCTCACACGTTGCCAGGCTGTGACACGGATTCTGTACCGTTAAATATAGACGCTATAAAAGGATGTTGTTAATTCTTTGCTTCACCTAATTAGCTAATGCCTCAAAGCCTCACACAATAGACATTTCACAGAGATAATGTTATGGAGACTGTGCTTTGTGTGGCACATTCACTGGAGCGCAGCAAGGTAAACCCGTGTAGATGTAATAAACAATTACAGCAATTTAAATATCTGTATTTTGTTTTTTTTTTTGCTCATTCCACTCCATTTAAATATGCCGTCAACAATGCGATTTTCTGCTAGCTTGCTGCAATAGAGATATGGTTGTTTTTTTTTTTTTTTTTGTAACCTGCTCTTATTTTCGTTGCAGGAAACAACGATCAAAAAAAAAAATAAAATAAATAAAATATCTTGATGATGAGCAAACAATTTTAACCACTTAAGGACCAAGCCTATTTCAGACACATGTTGTTTACAAGGTAAAAAATCAGTATTTTTAGCTAGAAAATTACTTAGAACCCCCAAACATTATATATACAGTATCTCACAAAAGTAAGCACACCCTGCACATTTTTGTAAATATTTTATTCTATCTTTTCATGTGACAACACTGAAGAAATGACACTTTGCTACAATGTAAAGTAGTGAGTGTACAGCTTGTATAACAGTGTAAATTTGCTGTCCCCTCAAAATAACTCAACACACAGCCATCAATGTCTAAACCTCTGGCATCAAAAATGAGACAGGTACTCTTTATGGAGGGATCGGGGGTCCAAAAGACCCCAAACCCCTCCACTGCACTTGCACACAAAGTATTTTTTTTATTCTGTCATAGGTTTCCCCTTAACCACTTAAATAAGGGGCACTTTCACCTCCTTCCTGTCCAGACCAATTTGTTTAGCTTCCAGTGCTCATTGGTGTCTATGGGAAATATTGGTTAGCTTGGCATGGCACTGCTCCATGTTTTTAACATTGGCATCTATGGGAAATTTTGGTCAGCACAACATGGCACTCCTCCCTGTCTTTAACATTAGTGTCTATGAGAAATCGCAGTCAGCTTGACATGGCACTGCTCCCTAGCTATACCAATTGCCATCTATGAGAAATCTTGGTCAGCTTGGCATGGCACTGCTCTTTAACCATAAGTGACAGGGACACAAAACTTGGGGAGCACCGAGAGGGAACCCAGGACCACAACATATCCATACAATCCATACATTTTAAAAGTGGGGTATGCCCATACAATACACTGACTGCACTAAACTGACTCAATGCACTATCCACCAACTACCTGCCTAATCTCTGTTGTCACACTCTATACACAGATTGCCGTGTAAGCAGCCTTATATGGTGTGGGACGTGCATTTAGCCCCTGAGCCATAATTGGCCAAAGGCACTCCGCTTTTGGCCAATCATGGCTCTCACAGTATAAAAATATATATTAATCCTGTGAGCTGCTTACTCCAATAAACAGATAAACTAAGCTGCAGGCACTGATCACAATCCCATTTATGTGCTAAATAAATATCAACATACACTGTAATGCCGTGTCAAAACCTAATTAGAAATGAATGCAAATGTCTAATGCCAAACCATTTTTCACAAATATATCCAATATAATCAAACTAAACCAAGAGTGAGTGCAATCTAACAAAAATATTGTGCAATCCAACAAATATATATATCATAAATGTCCATGCAAACATAAAAATATATGCAAATTTCTCCAAGTCATGATCCACAAACGGTGCTTGTCCACCACTCAAGTTCTTTCCCATGCACAAAAAATTGTTTGTCACCTCGGAGTGCTCCCCTCCACCAGGAATAATCTCACCTGGGGTTGTGTGACCACCACAATCAAGTAGGGTCAGAAATAGCCTTTTAGCCTAACAAGGGCTACATCCAGGTCCTCCAACCTTCTCCTCTGTTATCTCCTCATAAAGGGATCATGGCATCCAGAGATCATGTATATAAAGATAAAAAGACCAAAGGTGCTTATTAGGGATGATCGAATGGTTCGGGTCGACCCGAACATTGGGTGCTCGAAATTCAGCCGAATTCCGAACTTTTTGCGGTAAAAGTTTGGAATTCGGCCACCAGAACCGCCCGAAATGCAATGGGACAGGAACTGGGCTTTAAAAGCCCATGATTGGCCCAGAAACATCAGTAAAATGTGATTGGAGTGACTACGGGGTCCAGAGCCCAATCAGTAGTGAATACACCCCCCATACGCCCCCCAGTATATAACATAGCCCCGCCAAAACTCTAGCACTGTAATACAGAGGCTGTGGAAGATAGTGGAAGCATTTGGGTTTCTCCTGGTGCTTGTAAAGCTCCAGAATCATTTTGCAATTATTAGTGTGAGGAAAGGGATATGCATTGTAGTTAGGGTACTATATACCACTATAGTTAGATTCAAAAATCTAGTTTTTGTAGGGATAGCTTTAGGTGTCAGGGTGACCGTAGTGTAGTTTAGGTGACCTGACTCTGCCATGTCAGGGTGACCGTAGTGTCGTTTAGGGTGACCTGACTCTGCCATGTCAGGGTGACCGTAGTGTAGTTAAGGGTGAAATGACTCTGCCATGTCAGGGTGACCGTAGTGTAGTTTAGGGTGAACTGACTCTGCCATGTCAGGGTGACCGTAGTGTAGTTTAGGGGGAACTGACTCTGCCATGTCAGGATGACCGAACTCTGCCATGTCAGGGTGACCCCACTATGCAGGTTCTGGGTTAGGGGTATATATATATATATATATATATATATATATATATATATATATATATATATATATATATATATATATATATATATATATATATCAAAAACTACAATTTTTAAGAACTTTTTTTGCCTGATTCATAGTCCCTGGGGCATGATTCAGAACCCTAGGCACTATTTAGGGGCATTTATTGGGTTTTAGGGCTTCAAAATTGTGTTTTTTGATTCCAGAAGTTCGGGTCCCATTGATTTCAATGGGGTTCTGGAATCCGAACCAAACTTTTGGGAAATTTGGGTGTTCTGGTCGAACCGAACTTTTCAAAAGTTCGATCATCCCTAGTGCTTATATCCTTCTAAAACTGATTTATTGAAAAAACATACTCAGGGTACTCAGCGTACCAGACTAATACAGGCATATATACTCAGTTTCCGGGAAGATTCCGCTGCTCTCATAAAAACACAAGCCTTACAGACACTCTCTGCTGGCTGACATTCCATGCTGGTTCCTGGTGTCATCACCATTCTGGCCCCTCCCTAGACATTGTGCTGTGATTGGCCATAGCATACAGGTGAGGTGCATTCTTTGGTCAATCATCAGCAATCAATGCACTGCAACAGCGCAGTGGATTATGGGGCACTCATCGGCAGGTGAACTTCCGGCCGAGCGCCCCATTTGTTTGTGTGTTCAGCGAACACATGAAAAGCTGATGTTCAAGTCGAACACACATTTGACTCGAACACAGAGCCCATCCCTGAAGTTTCCTGAACTAAACCACAATCACAGTTAGAATTTCAATCTTCCAAGGAAAATTTTCCATCCTGCTTCATCAAATTTTTTTCTGGTGGAATGCTGGTGGCCAAAGGGGGAACTTCATCCCAGATAGAGGTGTACCGAACGGTTCGCCGGCGAACGGTTCCCGGCGAACTTCGAACGTTCGCGTTCGCCGCTGCTGGCGAACATATGCGATGTTCGGTCCGCCTCCTATACATCATCATTGAGGCAAACTTTGACCCTGAACATCACAGTCAGCAGACACATTCCAGGCCAATCAGCATACCTCCCTCCCACACCCTCCCACCTCCTATAAATAAGCAAGGGCAGCATCCATTTTAGATCATTTCTGTGTTACTGAGAGCAGGGAAAGTGCTGCTGCTGCTGCTGCTGTTATAGCTGGGGACAGTTCCCGGTCTTGTTAGCCAGTGTTCTTGGTACACTCCTGCTGTAAGGACAGCACCCCAAAAAGCCCTTCCTAGGGCTGGTATTTGAGGTTTTTTTTGGATATATATATATATATATATATATATATATATATATATATATATATATATATATCTATTGTCCCCAAAAGCCCTTTTGAGGGCTGGTATTTGTGTAATTTTTTTTGTTCTGTGATATATATATATATATATATATATATATATACATATATATATATATATATTGTCCCCAAAAGCCCCTTTGAGGGCTGGTATTTGAGTATTTTTTTAATATATATATATATATATATATATATATATATATATATATATATATATATATATGTAGCATGTCCAGAACCAGAAAAAAAAAGATCATATAGGTGTAAAAGGGGTTCCCACCATCCCTGCTCTACTGAAAAATTATCTTTTTTTTCTGGTTATGGACATGCTACAGAGCTGAAACTTCACAGGTACACTTTTTAGACCCCCTAGACACTATATCACACAAAAAAAGTTCTTAAAAATTGTCATTTTTGATAGAGAGCCAATTATTGGAAAAAAAAAAACTTAACAAAAAAAAATTTCTTTGGATTTATTGTCTGGGGGGTCTAAAAAGTGTACCTGTGAAGTTTCAGCTCTGCAGCATGTCCAGAACCAGGAAAAAAAGATCATATAGGTGTAAAAGGGGTTCCCACCATCCCTGCTCTACTGAAAAATGATCTTTTTTTCTGGTTCTGGACATGCTACAGAGCTCAAACTTCACAGGTACACTTTTTAGACCCCCTAGACACTAAATCACACAAAAAAAGTTCTTAAAAATTGTCATTTTTGACAGAGAGCCAATTATTGGAAAAAAAAAAAAAACTTAACAAAAAAAAACATTTCTTTGGATTTATTGTCTGGGGGGTCTAAAAAGTGTACCTGTGAAGTTTCAGCTCTGTAGCATGTCCAGAACCAGAAAAAAAAATAGAATCAGGGTTAGAGCTAGGGTTAGGGTTAGGGTCAGGGCTAAGGTTAGGGTTATTTTAGTGCTTAGGGTTAGAGTTAGAGGGGTAGGGGTAGGGCTACTAACTCTAACCCTAAGTATCTCACCGTAACCCTAACCCTAGCCCCTAACACTAAACCTAACCCTAACCCTCTAACCATAACCCTAACCCTCTAACCTTAACCCTAACCCTCTAAGCCTAGCCATAAAAATAACCCTAACCCTAAACCTAACCCTAACCCTAACCCTAGCCCTAACCCTAACCCTAACACTAACCCTAGCCCTAGCCCTAACCCTAACCCTAGCCCTAACCCTAATTCATATTTTTTTCTGGTTCCGGACATGCTACAGAGCTGAAACTTCACAGGTACACTTTTTAGACCCCCCCAGATGCTAAATCCAAAGAAATTTTTTATTTTTATTTTTTTTTTTAATTTTTCCAATAATTGGCTCTCTATCAAAAAATTACAATTTTTAAGAACTTTTTTTTTGTGTGATCCCTCTCCGGCATGCCACAGTCCAGGTGTTTGTCCCCTTGAAACAACTTTTCCATTACTATTGTGGCCAGAAAGAGTCCCTGTGGGTTTTAAAATTCGCCTGCCTATTAAAGTCTATGGCGGTTCGCAATGTTCGCCGGTTCGCGAATATTCGCCGATGTTCGCGTTCGCCGTTCGCGAACAGCGAATTTTATGTTCGCGACATCACTAATCCCAGAGGGAAGGGGGGCTTCGTTCTGAATCAAGACAGGAGTCCAAAGCCTTGATACAGTATTTGCTCAAGATTTCAGTCTTTTTATTGGGTGCAAATAAAATGGTTTGAGAATTAGCAAAGTGATGCCCTCACTTTGGCGTTGTTGAACTTTTACGGCTTGATGGATTTCCTCCAATACAGGTGTAATTTAATAATGTGCCTGGGAAACGTCATATGGAGAAAGAGGAGAGGGGGCTTTGTTCTTAATCAAGACAGGAGTCAAAAGCCTTGGTACAGTGTTTGAAGTTCTTCTTGGGTGCACATAAAATGGTTTATGAATCAGCAAAGCGATGCCTTCACTTTGTTCATGTTGTCAATTTGAGAACTTTTGACTTGATATGGACTTCCTCCAATGCAGGTGTAATTTAATAATGTTCCTGGGACATGTCATAGGAAGAAAGTGGGGGGGGGGGGGCATTCTGAATCAAGGCAGGAATCAAAAGCCTTGGTACAGTGTTTGAAGTTCTTCTTGGGTGCACATAAAATGGTTTATGAATTAGCAAAGTGATGCCTTCACTTTGGCCATGTTGCCAATTTGAGAACTTTTGACTTGATGGACTTCCTCCAGTGCAGGTGTAAATATCATAATATGCCTGGAACATGTCATATGGAGAAAGGTAGAAGAACCATTCAAATTATTATACTGCATATTTTGTATTATATTATTTATGAAGAGCGTCTGCAATCGCTTGATTTATTCTCCCTGGAGAAGAGACGCCTGAGAGGGGACATGATAGCAATTTATAAATATCTCAATGGTGATCTCAGCATAGAAAAAAAGCTATTCAGTCGGAAGGATTGCTTGAGGACTAGAGGGCATACAATGCGTCTGGAGGAGAAGCGTTTTAAACTCAGGCAACGAGGGGGGTTCTTTACTGTTAGGGTTACAAGATTGTGGAATGCTCTACCACTGTGCGGGAATTATGGTGGCTTCCAAAAGACTGTTAGACGTACATCTCAAGGATCAGAACATCCAGGGCTATGTGAGATGATTAAGGCCACACACACCTACAAAGGTTGAACTGGATGGACTATTGTCTTTATTCAACCTCACTTACTATGTAACTATATGTAACTACCCGTATTTGTAAAGTAGTATCACAAAGTGTGAGCTTTCTTTTGGTGGTATTTGATCACCACTGGGTTTTTTATTTTTTGCACTATAAACAAAAAAAAACAAAACAATATTTTTTACTTTCTACTTTCTTACTTTTTTTTTTTTTTACTTTATTATAAAGCAGATCAAATACAAACATTTGAAACATCAAATTTCTTTTTACATTTAGACTACAATGTATTTTTAAGGTAAAAAAACAAATCCTAATAGGTATACATATATTGATTTGTTTGTGCAAAAGTTATAGCATTTATAATCTATGGGATTATTTTATTTATTTATTATTTATTTTTAAATGCATTTTTATACTAGTAACGGCGACGATCAGTGACTTATAGCGGGACTGCGATATTGTGACGTACATTCTGACACTGACACTTTGCAGGAACCAGTGACGCTAACACAGTGATCAGTGCTAAAAATATACACTGTCACTGTACTAATAACACTGGCTGGGAAGGGATTAAACATCAGGGGCACTCAAAGGGTCAACTGTGTGCCTAACCAGTGTTTTTGTGTGTACTGTGTGTGCTGCTTTTACGCTGCGAAGTGATGGATTTTTTTTCTTTGCAGGGACACAAAATCCATCCCTTCCCCCAGTTAGAACAGAGATCTGCTGTTGTTTACATAGGCAGAGCTCTGTTCTGTACCAAAAAAAGTTGGTGCAAAGTACCCATCTCCTGCGCTCTAAGAGGTAATCTTCCAACCACACCCCTGTGGCTATTGAAGGCCTTCTACTTGGCTGCTCTTGAATGCTTCGGCCTTGCAGCCCCTTTCAATCTTCCAAGGAAGAGACCACTAAAAAGTCTGAGACCACTAAAATCGAAAATCAAACACAAGGGCACACCGGCCTAGTGCATTATCCTCCACAAAGATTTTATTATTAAAAGGTATAAACATAATCACAAACAAAATGTTGGTATAAGCATATCAAATGAATGTGTTGCCATCAGAATCAGAACCAAATTGTGTATCGTCCTTTGGAGCTTGAAGGCTTGCGCGTTTCGAGGCTTAGCCTCTTCCTCAGAGCCGGTGCGCCCTTGTGCTTGTTTTTTTGATTTTAGAGCTCTCTTCTGTGTCTCTGCCCAATGATCGGTGGGTGCCAGGGGACATCCAGGGCCTGGCACCCGCAGATCGGCTTCTGCTGTGAATAATCACACCAGAAGCGGCCCGCTGGTCACTCATGCATGCCTAGGGTTGCCACCTTTTCTTCAAGCCAAACACTTTGGCGGTGTAGGGCAATTTTTTTCTCGTAGCATACACTATAGTATTATAAAAGACCTGGGACACCTTTTGGACGGCTCAGTGACAGTAGTAATGCAGCACACGTAGTGTGCAGCAGTGAACAGCGCGTGCAACCAAATTGTTTTTGCTGACATCATCGCCATGCCCCCCAGTGATGCCAAACTTGCCCCCAGACAGCTCTCAGATGGCAACAGATTTTTATGGTTACTTGAGGAGCCACAGCCCTGTCTGAATAATGCGTCCGGGTTTTAAGCGGACTGAAATCCAGACACATGATTCAAAATCTGGAGTGTCCGGGTGAATCCTGGACAGGTGGCAACCCCATGCACGCCCCCTGTAGGTGGAAGTGCAGAATCACGTTTAAATACTGTACATGATTCTGCACTGGCGGGCCACACTGTAACAGTAAATTTGCTATTGGGCAGCCAGAAAGTGGTTAAAGATTAAAATACTGGGTGAGGCGTCATTGGAAGACTGGGGACATCTTGCGGCAAACAGATTATTGCCTTTTTTCTGTACACAGGCTGGAGGACATTACTTACAAAAAAAAAAAAAAACTTTTCGAGTTGGGTGGTTTTAAATACTAAAGATATATAGATTTGTGTCTAATAATAGGCTTGGAGAGATTTTTTTTTTCTTTCATATTGTAGTTATCTCAAGAAGTTCCTCTAAATAAAAGTTTTATCAGAGGAGCGGATAGCTCTCAGGAACCCGCAGCGAAGTCGCCATTGTGCATCCGCTTTTGTTTGTGTAATAGATATTCTACAACTTTTAAATCCCAGATGAGACTTCTTCCCTGTGAAAACGAGAACGGTGATCTTTTTTCACAGGATGCGCTCCCCCCCCCCCCCCCAATCCGCGAGCAAACATAAAAGATAGACGGTAGTTTGGCATTTTACTTTGAGGTTCGACAAATCCCACAGAGATTATGCAAATGACTTTAACTTAAATCCATATTATAGCAACTCTATTAGAGACCTGAAATATCAATTTCTACTTTTTACTTTCCCTTCCTGGATCCAGAAGGGGACTCGGCGCTCATTAATATTCAACTGTTTTCGAGACTTTCAGCGTAGGTATTTTTTAGAAGAGCTGGTTACAAAAAATAAAAAAAGTCTTGATAATTTAAAGTGGTAACCCAAACCCAAACATCATTTTACCTCTATTGATTCCTTAAATAAAGTCTTATTTACCTGCATATGTTGCTCTGCCGTGTCCTGTAGAGGACCTGTCATGTACCTGGGTGTCCTTGAACCGGAAGGTTCCTTGTTTTGTAACTTGCAGCCTTACCTGTTGTGCCAGAGAGAAGCTCTGGAGTTTAGGCAGTGATTTTTCCAGCCTGATGCTTGCCTTGGACTCACTAGCCCCACCTGCTGTCAGCTGCGAACAATGTGCAATTTAACCAGCTGTGAACAATGTACAATTTAACCAGCCTTTAAATAGCAGCATTTTCTGTTCCTCAATGCCTGTTAGTTTTGGAATATCTTCCTGGGTGTGCTGCTTGCTCTTTGATAGACTTTCGTGTATAAACTTTTGCCTGTATTCGTGACCCCTCTTCAGCCTGCCGAATCCGTACTTCACCGCCAGCTTGTGTATGACTTCTGCCTGCCTGACCATTCTTTGGATTTCGTTTGGATACCGCTTTGCCCGATCTGTTGCCGGCCTTATCTCTCTGACTTCGTTTTTGCCTGAATCCTCAGCACTCAAGCTCCACTTCGGACTTTACCTCACAGGTACCTAACAGGACCTGAGTTAGGCAGCTTTGACTCTCAGTCACATCCGCTTTTTTCTATTGACAATGGCTTCTGTAGGGAACACTGCTGTTAACCTCACAGGAATCAACATCATGACTTCAGTAGGAGTCCCTGCCCCATGCCCTCTGTGCTCAGCATAAAGATAGAGGAGACAGGTCATGTGACCACCATGAAAAGACGGGAAAACATATGTATATGTTTTGTTTTCTATTATTCTTGTGTATTAAAGCTAAAGGAATATATACCACAACCACTACAAGACACACATCCATGAAACAGACCAAAAAACACAAGTCTAGGTAGTAGACCACTGCACACAAGTCTTATGGGCCATACACACTAAGATTTTCTGAAGACTTTTTCCTTTAGACTTACCAAAACCATATAATATGAGGTCAAACCTAAACACTTTCAATTTGTATGCAATCTGGCAGGCCCTTGCACTACATAGAAAAGGTAAATCTGAAGGAAATCTAACCACAAAAGTTGGATAGTGTGTATCCAGATTTAGTAATAGACCACAGGACATGAGTCTTCATAAAAGAAAACAAGACACAATTTTAGATAGTGAACTACAGAACAGAAGTCCAGGTAATGGGACATTGGACACAAATCCAAATAACAGACCACAGGACAAAAATCCAGGTAACAGACCACAGGACACAAACCCAGGTAATGGACTGCAGGGTGCAAGTCCAGGTAATAGGCCACAGGACACAAGCCCAAGTAATAGACAACACGAGTCCAGGTAAGAGACAACATGTTCTGGGTAAAGATCACAAGACACAAAAACAGGTAATTGACCAAATATCAGGTAAAAGACCACAAAGCACAAGTCAAAGTAAGAGACCACAAATAAAGATAAAGGACCACAAGACACAAACCCAAGTAATAGACCACAAGGCATACGTCTATGTAATAAACTAAAGGTGCAGGTAAAATACTACAAGTTCAGTATAAGGACCAGAAGACAGAAGTCCAGAAGTTAAATCATGAGTCCAGGTAAAAGGCCACAAGACACAAGTCCAGGTAATAAAATAAAAATCCAGATAAAAGACCACTAGACACAAGTCCAGATAAAAGACCACAAAACCAAATCCAGGTAATAGACTGCAGGACGCAAGTCCAGGTAATAGGCTAGAGGACACAAGCAATCGGCAACACATGTTCAGGTAAAAGGCAACATGAAACAAGTCATGAGTTCTGTTCTAGTTAGAAACCACAAGACATCAGAAAGGAAAATAGACCAAAGGCCATAAATAAAGGACCACAAGGCACAAGCCCAAGTAATAAACTACAAGTCCAGTTAAAGGTTCACAAGACACAAGTGCAGGTAGTGGACCACAGGACACAAGTGCAGGTAATGGACCCCAGGACACAAGTGCAGGTAATGGACCACAGGACACAAGTAATGGCAGGACACAAGTGCAGGTAATGGACCACAGGACACAAGTAATGGCAGGACACAAGTGCAGGTAATGGACCACAGGACACAAGTAATGGCAGGACACAAGTGCAGGTAATGGACCACAGGACACAAGTGCAGGTAATGGACTCCAGGACACAAGTCCAGGTAATGGACCCCAGGACACAATTCCAGGTAATGGACCCCAGGACAGAAGTCCAGATAATAGACCACAGGTAATGGACCACAGGACACAAGTGCAGGTAATGGACCACAGGACACAAGTGCAGGTAATGGACCACAGGACACAAGTGCGGGTGAAAGACCACAGGACATAAGTGCAGGTAATGGACCCCAGGACACAAGTGCAAGTAATGGGCCCCAGGACACAAGTCCAGGTAATGGACCACAGGGCACCAGTCCAGTTAATGGACCACAGGACAGAAGTCCAGATGATGGACCACAGGACACAAGTGCGGGCGAAGGACCACAGGACACAAGTGCAGGTAATGGACCCCAGGACACAAGTCCAGGTAATGGACAACAGGACACAAGTCCAGGTAATGGACCACAGGGCACCAATCCAGTTAATGGACCACAGGACAGAAATCCAGATAATAGACCACAGGACACAAGTCCAGGTAATAGACAGCAAGGCACATGTCCAGGTAAAAAAGACAATATGACACATGTTCAGGTTAAAGACCACATGACACAGAACAGGTAAAAGACAAAAGGCCAGGAAAAAGTGAAGAGTAAGAACCACAAGCCCAAATAAAGGCTACAGAATACAAGTGCAGGTATTAAACTACAAGTGCAGGTAAAAAATGACATGTTCGGTCAAAGGAGCACAAGACTCAAGTCCAGATATTAGACCACAAGTTTAGGTAAAAGACCAGAAGACACAAGTTTAGGTAAAAGATCACAAGAGACAGGTCCAGGTAATAAACTACAAGTGTAGGCAATAGACTACAGGTCCAGTAAAAAGAAAAAGGAAGGCCAAAGCTCATTTGGCTGTACTTTTCCTATAGGTCACAGAAGTACACTTCGATATGCACTCCTGTGGCCCACTGTTGGCTGATGTCACAGAGCCAGTCCAGGCTCTGAAAAGGTCCCAACCATATGGTCGGGATCTACCCACATGCCTGCCCAGGCATCTGGTTTAGCCTCTCAGCGAGCGGCTGAGAGCCAGAGCCAGTCACTCCTGCCCACTCCACAGCCCAGCACTCCAGTAAGCGCTGGGGGGCAGAGCAGAGAGCTGCTGACTGACAGTCAGTGGTTCTCTGTTCAGAGAAGACTGGGAAATTAGCGATCAGTCGTCTTTGATTGAACAGTTTTCAGTCATAGAAGAGGCAGGGGACACATGCAGCATCGGACCAATGCTGCATGCATAATTTATTTTTTTTCCCTGAAACTCATACATCTATTTTAAAAGACCAGAATACATGTGTCCAGGTAATAAACCACAATTCTAGATAAAGAACCAGAAGACATAAAGGTAGATAATATTCTGCAAGGCACAGGTCCAGGTATTAGACCAGAAGTCCAGAAGACCAGAAGATACAAGTCCAGGTAAAAGATAAAAACTGTTTGTGGAAGAGTGTAGGAAACCTTCTGTATGGTTAGATATTCCTAAACCACACGTGGTTTGAATGTTTTCTTTTGGCATACTTTCATGTTTTCTTTCGGCAAGCTTCTAGCGAAACCAAGAGATGCCACTGAAGGCCAGCTGAAGAAAACTGCTTCACTGCATTACGCAAACATAAATATGTAATTATGTATGTACAGTATGTAGAAATATTTTGACACTTATACTAGCTGCATTGCAACATACATTTAATAAGTTTTAATGGATGCATAACTGGAAAACATTTTTTAACTTTCAATATTTTTTTATTAAAGTTACATAGTTAGTAAGGTTGGAAAAAGACACAAGCCCATCTGGCTCAACCAATAAAAAAAAAAAAAAACAGCAATGAAAACCCAATCATACAATCCCATATACACAATCCTATACCCACAGTTGATCCAAAGGAAGGCGAAAAAAACCCCAGCAAAGCATGATCCAATTTACTACAGCAGGGAAAGGAAATTCCTTCCTGATCCCCCGAGAGATAATCTGACTGATATTCCCTGGATCAACTTTACCTACTTATATTATGTACACCCAGGAAAGAATCCAGACCTCTTTAAAGCAATCTAGTGAGCTGGCCAGAACCACCTCTGGAGGGAGTCTATTCCACATTTTCACAGCTCTTGCGGTTAAGAAACCTTTCCGTATTTGGAGACAAAATCTGTTTTCCTCTAGTAAAAGAGTAAAAGAGTGCCCCTTGTCCTCTCTGTTGACCTTAAAGTGAACAACTCAACACCAAGTTCACTATATGGACCCCTTATGTATTTATACATGGTGATCATATCCCCCCTTATGTATTTATACGTGGAGATCATATCCCCCCTTATGTATTTATACATGGAGATCATATCCCCCCTTATGTATTTATATATGGAGATCATAACCCCCCTTATGTATTTATACGTGGAGATCATATCCCCCCTTATGTATTTATATATGGAGATCATATCCCCCCTTATGTATTTATACATGGGGATCATATCCCCCCTTATGTATTTATACATGGAGATCATATCCCCCCTTATGTATTTATACATGGAGATCATATCCCCCTTTATGTATTTATACATGTTTATCATATCCCCCCTTATGTATTTATACATGGAGATCATATCCCCCCCCTTATGTATTTATACGTGGAGATCATATCCCCCCTTATGTATTTATACATGGAGATCATATCCCCTCTTAATCACCTCTCCTCAAGAGAGAAAAAATTCAGTTCCTCTAATCTTTTCTCATAGCTGAGCTCCTCCATGCCTTTTATCAGTTTGGTTGCCCTTCTCTGCACTTTTTCCAGTTCCCTGATATCCTTTTTAAGAACTGGTGCCCAAAACTGAACTGCATATTCCAGATGAGGTCTTGAAGCCTGAAGGTGCATTCTATGCATGAAGGTAAAAAATCGTCAGTGTGCAGCTCCCCCCTTAGACCCCCATCTAACTTACCTAAGCCCGATCTCGACCCAGCGATGTGCTCGGGACCCGAGGCTCTCCCTGGTCTCTCCCTCCTGATTGGCTGAGATGCAGAAGAAGGAGTCATTGGCTCCTGCTGCTGTCAATCACAGCCAGTAAGAATAGGGGGGGGGGGGCTTGCTTTGTGCACTGAACCAATTAATTTGGTGGAGGGGGGGATTATGGTGTGGGATTGTTTTTTAGGGGTTGGGCCCCTAGGTTCCAGTAAAGGGAACTCTTAAGACATCAGCATATCAGGACATTTTGGACAATTTCTAGTTCCCAACTTTGAGTGAACAGTTTGGGGGTGGCCCCTTCCTGTTCCAAAATGACTGCGCACCAGTGCACAAAGCAAGGTCTATAAAGCCATGGATGAGCGATTTGGAGTGGAGGAACTTGACTGGCCTGATTTTTATTCAAGATTGTCATTGGTGAAATGAAAAATCAACAATTGCCATACAAAAAAAGCATAGTAGGAAGTGTCACAGTTCTAGATCAAGATAACAGCATAGCAATCTTTAACTTGCAAAACAGGTAATGAGTGCTAATCTTTGGGTAGACAGGGCAGTCCAACACTCTTAGACACCCCACTGGGAACATACTGTGTCCTAAGAGGGGGGCATCACCTCCAACCCCCTAATATTCAAAACATTCACTGTATATAAAACAGGGAAATACCGTTCTAACTTGTTTAACCACTTACCGCCCGCCCGCCGTCATATGACGGCGGGACGGTGCGGCTATTATCCTGGGCGGACGTCATATGACGTGACCCAGGAAATGCACGGCAGGCGCGCGATCGCGGGCGCGCCGCCGTGCACTGCCGGTGTCGGGGTGTCCCCGGGACACCCCCCGTCACCGGCAGGGGGGAAACAGCCACTGGGCGTGGCTGTTTCCCACGTGATCGGCTGTGTTCCAATGACACAGCCGATCACAATGGAGGCGGCCGGGAGATGACCGCGCATGCGCGATCGGGAGCGCGCAGCGCGGTCATGTCGGTGGCACTGTGTTCCGTAGGAACACAGCTGTCACCGGCAGTAGTAAACAGTCACTGATAGTGACTGTTTACTATGTGATCGGCTGTGAATCCATTCACAGCCGATCAGAAAATGTAAACAAAGAGCAGTAACTCAGTGTTACTAGCTCTTCTCTCCTCATACAGTTTCCAGTATGAGGGGAGAAGAGCTAGAAATAGTGAGTTACTGCTCTGTACACATGTAAAAGTAAAATCACACTAATAAAGGTCCCCCCACACAGTCCTCAGCCCCCCCCCCCAATGTCACCTGTCACCCAACAGTCACCTCATCAGTGCCCAGAAATTGACACCCATAACGTTCACATGTGAGCGCAGCGATCGCAGGCAGAATCACCGCGATTCTGCCCGCAATCCGGAAATCATTGCAAATTGCGGGACGCCTGTGCGTTGCCCGTTTTTTGCAATAGCACCCCAAACGCTGTGCGATGTTGCCACCATTTCCGCCTGCCGAATCGCGGTAACATCGCGCAAACAACGCATGACGCCCAAAAAAGGTACAAGAGCTTCTTTGGGGCGTCATGCGTTGTTTGCGTGATGTTACCTCAATTCGGCAGGCGGAAATCGCAGCAACATCGCACAGCGTTTGGGGTGCTATTGCAAATCACGGGCAACGCACAGGCGTCCCGCAATTTGCAATGATTTCTGGATCACGGGCAGAATCGCAGCGATTCTGCCCGTGATCGCTACGCTCACATGTGAACGTAGCCTAAAATTCACCGGTCACCAGAGACTGCCATCAGTACCGCCGTGCACCATCGCCCGTCACCTGTCACCCATCAGTGACCATCGCCCGTCACCTGTCACCCCATCAATCACCGTCACCTGTCACCCCATCAGTCATCCGCACCTGTCACCCCATCAGTCACCGTCATCTGTCACCCTATCAATCATCGTCACTTGACACCCCATCAGTGATCCTCACTTGTCACCCCATCAATCATCGTCACATGTCACCCCGTCAGTGATTGTCATCTGTCACCCCATCAATCATCGTCACTTGTCACCTCATCAATCATCGTCACCTGTCACCTCATCAGTCATCGTCACCTGTCACCTCATCAGTCATCGTCACCTGTTTGCCATATGCATGCAATCACTTACTGACCGCCTAACGACTATATGCGTCGGCCATTAAAAGCTAAATACTGGGGTTATGGCAGCAGATAGCCCCCATAACCCCGGTATTTTTTGAAACGGCGGGCGGTCGGCTTTCAGATAAGGGTGGTCCCAGTGGCGGATTCACCGCGGAATTACCCTTACGGTGCAGGGGAAGAGGTGCCCCCCCCCCCCCTCCTGCCGCGTCCCAGACGTTTTCCCAGCTTACCGGACCAGCCGGCAGCGGGGAAAACTATCCGGTCCCGGATCCTCAGAGACAGGAAGTCGAGTGAGGGCAAGATGGCCCTCACTCAACTCTATGGTCTTGGAGGACCGGAGCTACGTCAAAAGACGTTGCCTAGCAACCGGTTTAAAGGGCCGCTTTTTTTTTTTCTTTTTTTTTTTTTCCTCTTTCAACAATTTTTTTTTTTTCTTTTCTTTTTTAGTGTAGTTGTGAGGTGTGAGGTCTTTTTGACCCCAGATCTCACAATAAAGAGGACCTGTCATGCCTATTTCTATTACAAGGGATGTTTACATTCCTTGTAATAGGAATAAAAATGATCAAAACATTTTTTTTTTTTAAACTGTGTAAAAATAAAAAAATAATAAATAAAATAAATAGGAAAAAAAAAAAAAATTAAAGCGCCCTGTCCCCGTTAGCTCGCGCGCAGAAGCAAACGCATACGCAATTCCCGCCCACATATGTAAACGATGTTCAAACCATACATGTGAGGTATCGCCGCGATCGTTAGAGCGAGAGCAATAATTTGAGCCCTAGACCTCCTCTGTAACTCTAAGCTAGTAACCTGCAGAAATTTTTAAAATGTTGCCTATGGGGATTTTTAAGTACCAATGTTTGGCGCCATTCTGTGAGCATGCGCAATTTTGAAGCATGACATGTTGGGTATCTAATTACTCGGCGTAATATTATCTTTCACATTATGGAAAAAAATTGGGCTAAATTTACTGTTTTCTTATTTTTTAGTTAAAAAAAGTGAATTTTTTTCAAAAAAATCGCATCTGGAAGACTGCTGCGCAAATATGGTGTGATAAAAAATATTGCAACGATCTCCATTTTATTCTCTAGGGTCTCTGCTAAAAAAAAATATATAATGTTTGGGGGTTCCAAGTAATTTTCTAGCAAAAAAAATGATTTTAGCTTGTAAACACCAAGTGTCAAAAATAGGCCCAGTCTTAAAGTGGATAAATGGACAACTTTGTGTAAAGCGCTACTTGGATGTTAGGCCTATGTGTGTGGCCAGGCTGTGAAAAAGTGTTACACATGTGGTATCGCCATACTCAGGAGGAATAGCAGAATGTATTTTGGGGTGCAATTTTTGCTATGTACATGCTATGTGTTAGAAATATTGCATAAATGGACAGCTTTGTTTAAAAAAAAATGTGTTTTCATTTTCTTTCCACATTTTCCAAAAACTTGTGGAAAAAAATGACATATTCAAAAGACTCATTATGCCTCAAAAATTATACGTTGGGCTGTTTGCTTTCCAAAATGGGGTAATTTTATGGGGGTTTCCATTGTCCTGGTGCTCCAGGGCCTTCAAAAGTGCGATAGGTTGTCAGGAAATTATATGTGTAATTTGTGCTCCTAGAATGCCGGACGCTGCTACTTGGATGTTAGGCCTCTGTATGTGGCCAGGCTGTGAAAAAGTCTCACACATGTGGTATCGCCATACTCAGGAGGAGTAGTAGAATGTGTTTTGGGGTGTAGTTGCAAGTATACATGTGCTGTGTGAGAGAAATAACCTGTTAATATGGCAATTTGTAAAAAAAAAAAAAAAAAAAAAAAAATCTTCATTTTGCAAAGAGTTGTGGGAAAAAATGACAACTTCAAAAAACTCTCCATGCCCCTTATTAAATACCTTGGAATGTCTACTTTCCAAAAAGGGGTCATTTGGGGGGTATTTGTACTTTCCTGACTTTTTAGTGTCTCAAGAAATGAGATAGGCCTTCAGTACATCAGGTGTGAGCAAGTGTGATCAATTTTCAATGATTCGCACCATAGCTTGTGGACTCTATAACTTTCACAAAGACCAAATAATATACACTTACTTGGGTTATTTTTACCAAAGATAAGTAGCAGTATAAATTTTGGCCAAAATTTGTGAAGAAAAATGAATAATTTGCAAAATTTTATGACAGAAACAAAGAAAAATGCGTTTTTTCACGATATTTTCAGTCTTTTTTTATTTATAGCACAAAAAATAAAAAACCCAGTATTGATCAAATACCATCAAAAGAAAGCTCTATTTGTGTGAAAAAAAGGACACAATTTTTGTATGGGTACAGTGTTGCATGACTGAGTAATTCTCAGTCAAAGTGTGAGAGCGCTGAAAGCTGAAAATCGGTCTGGGCAGGAAGGGGGTGAAAGTGCACTGTAGGCAAGTGGTTAATTAGATGATACAAGACTGAGTGTCATGATCACCGATTTGTCAAATCGCGTTCAACCTTATGTTATAGGGAAGTGTAAAATGGGGAAGAGGGAAACATAAGAACAGGGGAAGGAGGACAGGGAACAGAGAGTCCTTAAAAGGAATTCCCTACTCAGGAATATTTCACAAGAGGATGTTGTTAATAATTAAACATGGGATTCAACGTTTTAAGATGTATTTGTCAGGTGAGTTTCTATAAAGTTTTGTATGTATCATACAAAACAATCCATGGCTGCCAGTTATTAAAGCGGAGTTCCGGCCTATTTTGCAACTTTAGTGATTCCTGGAGTGCTGGCTATGCTGATCAACAATTGGGCATTTTCAAGGGGGGTCCCTTACCTTATTTTCAGGGTATTTTTGATTGTACTTCCTCCTTCTCCCCCCTCTGTGGCCGCGGCCACCAACATCACTTCCGCCTTTGCATTGCATCCTGGGAGCTGTGTGTCATCACTTCCAGGAGGCTGGAATCAGGAAGAGCTCTCAGAACACTCCCTGGAATCAAGAAGGACACAGGAGATTACACTGCGGCTTCAGATGCCCACATCCAAGATGGCCACGCACAGACAGCGTTTTTAAAAGTAAGATTTTGACTAAAATCCAATACCGTACACCTTGTAAGTATGAGAATAGTGGTTCTGTAAAGGGTGATGGATTAGTATTATAGGGGTATTTTTAGTTAAAAAAGGTATTTGAGGCCGGAACTCCGCTTTAAGAAATTCAATACGTTTTACACATTTTAGACAATTTCAAGCTCCCAACTTTGTAGGAAGACTATGGGGATGGCTCCTTCCTGTTCCAACATGACTGTGCATCAGTGCACAAAGCAAGGTCCATAAAGACATGGATGAGCGAGTTTGGGGTGGAGGAACTTGACTGACCTGCACAGAGTCCTGACCCCAACCTGATAGAACACCTTTGGGATGAATTAGAGTGCAGACTGCGAGCCAGGTCTTCTAGTCCAACATCAGTGTCTTAAACATGATTTTCAATATATGTGAGCTAAATATCCCTTTTATTCATTGCATAGTTTACTGGAAAGAGTGTAGCAGTGTCTAGAGGGTCCATCCGAGATTTGTAGCACCTGATAGTTCAAATACATGAACAAGCTATTGGGATTTGAGCACAGGTATATCTTTTTCTCTGTTGTAACGCAGGTCAGTGACCAGATCTGTAACCTAGTTGCTCTCCCCCACCTTGGGTCTTTATACCCCGTGTTTGCACGGTGTCCATTGTAGCATTTGCAGTGGCAAGGCAGTGTAGGACTGGACAGAAGAGGGATTACTTTGATGCAGTTGGTCAGCTTAAACATGTATTGCAATATATGTGAACTAAATTGCATAGTTTGCTGGAAAGGGTGTAGCAGTGTGCAGAGGGTCCATCCAGAATGTGCAGTGCAACATCAGTGCCTGACCTCACAAATGAGCTCCTGGAAGAATGGTCAAACATTCCCATAGACACTCCTAAACCTTGTGGACAGCCTTCCCAGAAGAGTTGAAGCTGTTATGGCTGCAAAGGGTGGGTCAACTCAATACTGAACCCTACGGACTAAGACTGGGATGCCATTAAAGTTCATGTGTGTGTAAAGGCAGGCTTCCTAACAACTTTGGTAATATAGTGTAGCCTGATCTAGGTTAATAGCATGCCCAAGTACTTGTAAGACCGGGCCTATTTCTGACACTTGTTGTTTACAAGCTAAAATTTGTTTGTTTTTTTTTTGCTAGAAAACTACTTAGAACCCCCAAACATACAGTGGGTACGGAAAGTATTCAGACCCCCTTAAATTTTTCACTCTTTGTTATATTGCAGCCATTTGCTAAAATCATTTAAGTTCATTCTTCTTCCTCATGAATGTACACATAGCACCCCATACTGACAGAAAAACACAGAATTGTTGACATTGTTGCAGATTTATTAAAAAAGAAAAACTGAAATATCACATGGTCCTAAGTATTCAGACCCTTTGCTCAGTATTTAGTAGAAGCCCCCTTTTGATCTAATACAGCCAGGAGTCTTTTTGGGAAAGATGCAACAAGTCTTTCACACCTGGATTTGGGGATCCTCTGCCATTCCTCCTTGCAGATCCTCTCCAGTTCTGTCAGGTTGGATGGTAAACATTGGTGGACAGCCATTTTTAGGTCTCTCCAGAGATGCTCAATTGGGTTTAAGTCAGGGCTCTGGCTGGGCCATTCAAGAACAGTCACGGAGTTGTTGTGAAGCCACTCCTTCGTTATTTTAGCTGTGTGCTTAGGGTCATTGTCTTGTTGGAAGGTAAACCTTCGGCCCAGTCTGAGGTCAAGAGCACTCTGGAGAAGGTTTTTGTCCAGGATATCACTGTACTTGGCCGCATTCATCTTTCCCTCGATTGCAACCAGTCGTCCTGTCCCTGCAGCTGAAAAACATCCCCACAGCATGTTGCTGCCACCACCATGCTTCACTGTTGGGAATGTATTGGACAGGTGATGAGCAGTGCCTGGTTTTCTCCACACATACCGCTTAGAATTAAGGCCAAAAAGTTCTATTTTGGTCTCATCAGACCAGAGAATCTTATTTCTCACCATCTTGGAGTCCTTCAGGTGTTTTTTAGCAAACTCCATGCAGGCTTTCATGTATCTTACACTGAGGAGAGGCTTCCGTCGGGCCACTCTGCCATAAAGCCCCGACTGGTGGAGGGCTGCAGTGATGGTTGACTTTCTACAACTTTCTCCCATCTCCTGACTGCATCTCTGGAGCTCAGCCACAGTGATCTTTGGGTTCTTCTTTACCTCTCTCACCAAGGCTCTTCTCCCCGGACAACCAGCTCTAGGAAGGGTTCTGGTCGTCCCAAACGTCTTCCATTTGAGGATTATGGAGGCCACTGTGCTCTTAGGAACCTTAAGTGCAGCAGAAATCTTTTTGTAACCTTGGCCAGATCTGTGCCTTGCCACAATTCTGTCTCTGAGCTCTTCAGGCAGTTCCTTTGACCTCATGATTCTCATTTGCTCTGACATGCATTGTGATCTGGAAGGTCTTATATAGACAGGTGTGTGGCTTTCCTAATCAAATCCAATCAGTATAATCAAACACAGCTGGACTCAAATGAAGGTGTAGAACCATCTCAAGGATGATCAGAAGAAATGGAAAGCACCTGAGTTAAATATATGAGTGTCACAGCAAAGGGTCTGAATACTTAGGACCATGTGATATTTCAGTTTTTCTTTTTTAATAAATCTGCAACAATGTCAACAATTCTGTGTTTTTCTGTCAGTATGGGGTGCTATGTGTACATTCATGAGGAAGAAGAATGAACTTAAATGATTTTAGCAAATGGCTGCAATATAACAAAGAGTGAAAAATTTAAGGGGGGTCTGAATACTTTCCGTACCCACTGTATATATATATATATATATATATATATATATATATATATATATATTTAGCAGATATCCTAGAGAATAAAATGGAGATCATTGCAATATTTTTTTATCACACCGTATTTGCTCAGTGGTCTTCCAAAGGCAATTTTTTGGGGAAAAAAATCACTTTTTTGAATTAAAAAATAATAAAACAGTAAATTTAGCCCAATTTTTTTTTATAATATGAAAGATAATGTTACAGCGAGTAAATAGATACCCAACATGTCATGCTTTAAAATTGAGCATGCTCGTGGAATGGCGACAAACATTGGTACTTAAAAATCCCCATAGGTGACATTTTAAAAATTTCTACAGGTTACCAGTTTAGAGTTTCCGAGGAGGTCTAGGTCTCAAATTATTGCTCTCGCTCTAACGATCGGGGCGATACCTCACATGTGTGGTTTGAACACTGTTTACATATGTGGGCGGGACTTGCGTATTCGTTCGCTTCTGTGCGTGAGCTAACGGGGACAGGGCGCTTTAATTTTTTTTTTCCTATTTATTTTATTTCTTTTTTATTTTTACACAGTTTTAAAAAGAAAAAAAAAACATTTTATTTATTCCTATTACAAGGAATGTAAACATCCCTTGAAATAGAAATAAGCATGACAGGACCTCTTTATTGTGAGATCTGGGGTCAAAAAGACCTCACATCTCACATCTACACTAAAAAAGAAAAAAAAAAAGATTGCTGAAAAAATTGTCTCTTTAAGCCGGTTGCTAGAAGACGACGTTTGACGTCGTTCCGGTCCTCCAAGACTATAGAGTCGAGTGGTGGCCATCTTGCCCTGCCTCGACTTCCTGTCTGTTAGGAGAGAGGACCGGATCGGTTTCCCCACTGCCAGCGGGTCCCGTAAATGGGGAAAACGACTGGGACATGGCGGGGGGGGGGGGCACCTCTTCCGTCGCACCGTAAGGGTGATCCTGTGGCGAATCCGCCGCTGGGACCATCCTTATCTGAAAGAGGACCGCCCGCCATTTAACCCCGGTATTTAGCGTCAAAGTACCGACATAAATCGACGGTGGGCGGTCAGTAAGTGGTTAAAACAAACCTGTGCTGGTATCTTTTCCTGAATATAATCTCCCAGAAGATCTAGACCGAAAAAGGGGAAATGGGGGGGGGGGGGGGTATAGGTTTGGATTACAAAGTAGGTCTCATCTCTGATGTACAAGAAAAAAAGGAAAAAAGTTCCCCTCAGGGTGGGACTATGACAACCTACCAGTAGAAGTCCAAAAAAG
This sequence comes from Pelophylax lessonae, assembly GCF_965119305.1. NCBI lineage: Eukaryota > Metazoa > Chordata > Amphibia > Anura > Ranidae > Pelophylax > Pelophylax lessonae. The sequence continues at coordinate 197,848,797 of NC_138780.1, forward strand.
TATATTGTAAAGGAATATTAAAAAGTATATTTTTATTAAATCGATCGTAAAAACATCAAAAGCATGGCAATATGATGACAAATGAACACAAATAAAATTGGTTACAATGACTGATTGTTGACCGGGCAAAGTGATGGTAAACTTGTATAAAAAATACATGGCCTAATATAAATACAATGGCTCACAAATAAGTGAATACAGTACAAGGCAAAATCCAACGCGTTTCGTAATGATATTCCTTCTTCAGGGGTAGCAGGCGTCTTCTAGTTACATTGTGAAAGCAAGCCAGTGAAAGCTCTAACAATCAGAATTATAAAAACAAAGGACTGGATAGTTGGCAGCAGCAGCAAAGGAAAGATATACGAAAAGAAGTAGTCCCAGGGTTCCTCCCACAGAACAGTTCCTCCAACAAGATCCAAAAAAACCCCAAAACAAGACCAGCATGCATATGAGGATAACCAAGACTAAATTGGAAATTCTGTCAGGAACTTAGCTGGTATCCCAATATGTTACATAGTTACATAGTTACATAGTAGGTGAGGTTGAATAAAGACAATAGTCCATCCAGTTCAACCTGTGTAGGTGTGTGTGGCTGTAATCATCTCACATACCCCTGAATGTTCTGATCCTTGAGATGTAAGTCTAAGAGTCTTTTGAAAGCCACCATACTACCCGCAGAAACCACCTCTTGTGGTAGAGAATTCCACAATCTTGTAGCCCTAACAGTAAAGAACCCCCCACATTGCCTGAGGTTAAAACGCTTCTTCTCTAATCACATTGTATGTCCCTGAGTCCTCATGCAACCCTTTCGACTGAATAGCTTTTTTTCTATGCTGAGATCCCCATTGAGGTATTTATAAATATCTATCATGTCCCCTCTCAGGCATCTCTTCAGCGATTGCAGACGCTCTTCATAATTAAGGTCCTCCAATCCCCTAATTAGTTTAGTTGCCCTCCTCTGGACTTTCTCCAGCTCCAACACATCCCTCCTGAGAACTGGCAACCAGAACTGGACAGAATACTCCAGATGCGGTCAGACCAGAGTTTTATAAAGTGGAAGGATTATAGTCTTATCTCTGGAATACATCCCTTTCTTTATGCATGCTAATATTCTGCTGGCTTTGGCAGCTGCCGCTTGACATTGCATGCTGTTGCCTAATCTATCATCAACCAAGACTCCCAGATCCTTCTCCATTTTTGATTCCCCCAAGGGTTCCCCCCCTAACGTGTATTGTGCTTTTATGTTTTTAGTCCCCAAGTGCAAAACCTTACACTTCTCCACATTAAACCTCATTTGCCATGTCGTTGCCCACTCTGTAATTTTGTCCAGGTCATTCTGTAGGATATCTGCTTCATGCTGTGCAGTTATTGCCCTGCCCAATTTTGTGTCCTCTGCAAAAACTGATAATGAACTACTGATCCCGTCCTCAATGCTGTTTATGAATAAATTGAACAAGGTTGGTCCCAGGACTGAGCCTTGTGGGGACCCTGCTTACTACCTCAGACCAGTCTGAGTATGCGCTGTTTATTACCACCCTTTGGACACGCCCTTTTAGCCAGTTTCGTATACAAGAGAAAACCCTGCGGTCGATGCCTGCAGACCTTATTTTATAAATTAAGCGCTTGTGGGGAACTGTATCAAACGCCTTAGCGAAATCCAGATACACCAACAACATGTAGACATATCACACTGTCAAAACCGTGTCCTATAGCAAATAAGTATCCCACCCAATCGACGGCGGATGGTTGGTAAGTGGTTAAAACAAACCTGAATATAATCTCCCAGAAGATCTAGACCAGGGGTCTCGAAATAGCGGTCCTCCAGCTGTTGCGAAACTACAAGTCCTATCATGCCTCTACCTATGGGAGTCATGCTTGTAACTGTCTGCCATGCAATGCCTCAAGGGAATTGCAGTTCTGCAGCAGCTAGAGGGCCACCAGTTTGAGACCCCTGATCTAGACAGTAAAGTTCCAGGGAATCCGTTTCAAAGGGATAAATTACGACTGCTTTTTGAGACAACTTTACCCAACATAAGAAAAAAAAAAAAAAAATCTGCAGCTGGTTGAAGAAAAAGCTAAACCCTAAGAGTAATCTTGCAGCTCATGTTTTCACCCATCCCTCGAGATCAAGACGGAAAACCGCCACCAGTACGTGGCCTGACCTCCGCCTTTCGCCTGAGATATTGTACAAGCAGGAAAGACCCCCTGAAGGGAATTATTTACATATCACCATTGTATACATCTCCGGGCAGTCTCGGATTTACTAATGCAATATGTTTTATTGTGCTACGGCTCCCAAATCGAATCTATAAATCTTGTTTGTCATTTTCAATTCTAACAACACAGCTGCACTGATATTTATAATAGCCACTTAACAGGCACTTTATAAGCAAAATGGATGTGCCGCCCTCCGGCAAGGCGGTATACAGGCCATTAGCATAAGATGTATACATATCATTTCACTCCCTCTTTAATCTTCCTCGACACTCTTGCCTATTCGGTCACAAACTTGTTTAGGATGAAATAAATGCAAAAGACAGGATCGTCTCCAAAGACAACAAAGAAGAGATCACACGATGGATTTGGAGTGCTCCCCATGGAATTATGAGTGTGTAATCTTTGCTCGCCTTCGGTATGTCACAGAAGATGAATACACGGAGCAAGATCCATCATTTTTGAAGCCCCAACTGAACTTTCAGTTCCTAAATCAGCTAAATATATTCATTGTGCACAAAAACAAGTTATGTAAAGATTTACAGCTTATTTTCTTTAGAAAGCAGCCACAGCCTCTAAGTAGAAAAGCCTCTTCCCTGCCAGCATGCTGTGGAGAAGGACTCCCTGGCTCTCTGTGTGGAAGCAGTGGTCTCTCTGCAGAGTCACATTTAGAGCTTAAAAAAACAACGCAAAGTCTTAGGCCTCTTTCACATGATCAGACTGATCAGGTCCGCTTGTCCGTTTTTCTAGACGGACCTGATCGGGCCACCCATTCCACTCTATGGGGAGGTGGATGTCACCGGACATGTGTCCGCTGACATTTATCTGGCATCCGATCTGACAAGATCCACTGAAAACAGACGGATGGAGATACGTTCGCCATGCGTCCAGTGGGTCGGTTTGGATGGGATCAGATTAAAAAGAACATGCTGTCCATTTTCATCCGATCTCCCCATAGAAGAAAGCGGGACTCTGACAGGTCCGTCCCTGCACAGTGAGCGGACCAGATATAGTGACTGCAGACACCTGGGGAGACCAGATATTGTGAATGCAGGCTCCTGCGGAGACCAGATATAGTGAATGCAGAGTCATGGGGAGACTAGATATAGTGAATGCAGGCTCCTGGGGAGACCAGATATAGTAAATGTAGAGTCGTGGGGGGACCAGATATAGTAAATGCAGGCTCCTGGGGAGACCAGATATAGTGCATGCAGGCTCCTGGGGAGACCAGATATAGCGAATGCAGAGTCATGGTGAGACCAGATATAGTGAATGCAGGCTCCTGGGGAGACCAGATATAGTGCATGCAGGCTCCTGGGGAGACCAGATATAGTGAATGCAGAGTCATGGTGAGACCAGATATAGTGAATGCAGGGTCCTGGGGAGACCAGGTATAGTGAATGCAGGCTCCTGGGGAGACCAGATATAGTGAATGCAGGCTCCTGGGGAGACCAGATATAGTGAATGCAGGCTCCTGGGGAGACCAGATATAGAGAATACAGGCTCCTAGGGAGACCAGATATAGAGAATGCAGGCTCCTGGGGAGACCAGATATAATGAATGCAGGCTCCTGGGGAGACCAGATATAGTGAATGCAGGCTCCTGGGGAGACCAGATATAATGAATGCAGGCTCCTGGGGAGACCAGATATAGTGAATGCAGGCTCCTGGGGAGACCAGATATAGTGAATGCAGGCTCCTGGGGAGACCAGATATAGTGAATGCAGAGTCCTGGGGAGACCAGATATAGTGAAAGCAGGCTCCTGGGGAGACCAGATATAGTGAATACAGTTTAGTAACACTTTAAAGAGGAAGTAAAGTCTTTTTTAACTGTACCTACCTGTAAGCCTATGTAGCACTGCCCCCTTGAGGACTGCTGGATTGTTCACCTTTTCGGGTCCCCTGGGTTACCGATAGCAACTGTATGCAGAATCTTAACACTTTACTTTCTGGCTCAGTCAATGAAAAGTCTAGGGGTTTTGGTTATTTTTGTTGTTTTAATATAAATAGGGATGGGAGAAGGGAAGAGTGGGATACTCCAACATTTGAACTATTCACAAAGCTGAGGACTTCTATCTGAGAATGCGGCAAGGCCACGACTTCATCCTGCCACTAGATGAATCTAAGGTAAAGTTCTTGAGCACTTATTTTCAGGGTACTTGCCTAGCACCCCCTTTCTATCCATCAGCTGACACCTGTCCTCTGATACTCTACACCGGAATGGCCCCCTTCCTGGTCAGACCCTTGGACACGATCCCCTGTACTGTTTTTCATGGTTTTCCGGTGTCTCAACTTCTTAGTCAGCTCTCCTGGACCGCTGGGTTCAGCTCCACACTTCTGGCTCACCAGGTCAACTGCCTATGACCATACTCCAACCACTGCATAAGAGGAGGCAGTCGCCACCCTCCTTCCGAGACTCTGCTCACCAGCCAAAGACCCCGAGCACATGTGCTCCTGGCTTTTATACCACACCCCACAATGCACCAAGACAACCAGTCTGTGCCAATCACTGGGGCTGTATCAAAGCCTGTGTACTCATTGGCCAGGTTTCCGCCACTGTCCAATATGTCTCCCCATTGGACCAGTGGGGACACTCCCCCAGACCATATGAATCACACACTGAGCACATTGAGCAGACCTAATTCACAGATCCTGCTCCCTGCTAAGCAGAGATAAATATAGAATTTACCTGCTACTCCTCTGATAATCAGACAGAGCCAAAAACTATACTCACTCTCTAGCACCTACCTAGGAGGGTGCTACACTTATAATAAGGCTTACCTGTAGGTACTGTGAATATCTCCTAAAGTTTACACAGTTTAGGAGATATTCAGAGGGAACGCAGCCAATGACGTCATCCACGCATGTGCATGCGCTCAGAGCCTGTGCAGTAAACGGTGTCTCCAGTGACATCATCGTAGCTCCGGCCACTCACAGCGCTGGATTCTGCTCAACTGGCATCCATGTATGGGCAGACTGGTTATACAGAAGATGATCTACCTAAAAGCTACCTAGACCTTTGGGTTCTTCCCAACAGTTAGTGCTGCTGGCTATATCCGGCAACACTGATTATTTGATTATTGTGTTCTGATGCGGGGGGGGGGGGTGGGGAGGACACACAATAGCACAGCAGGAGTGATCCCCCCATCCAGGCCCGGGCTGGGACAAAACAATAGGCCTGGGCATTTTAGACTGAGCAGCCCATGACATATTTACCGGGAGGCACATAGAGCATGGGGGGGGGGTGAAGAATGTGGGGGGGGCTGAAGAGCACAAGGGGTGGAGAGCACCAGGGGGTTGGAGAGCACAGGGGGGGGGGACAGAAAGCATAAGAGGGGCAAGGAGAGCATGGGGGACAGAGAGCACAGGGGGGGCTGGAGAGCACTAGGGGGGTCAGAGAAAGCACAGGGGGGCTGGAGAGCACTTAGGGAGGACGGAGAGCATGGGGCAAGGAACATGGGGGGGCAAAGAGCACAAGGTGGGCCTAGGGTACTAGGGGGGACCAGAGAGCATAAGAGGGGCTAGGAGAGCACGGGGGGCAGAGAGCACAGGGGGGCTGGAGAGCACTAGGGGGGAGTCAGAGAAAACACTGGGGGGGCTGGAGAGCATTGGGGGGGGGTTTAGTGCACAGGGAGGGGGGGCAGGAAAGCACTTAGGGAGGGCGGAGAGCATGGGACAGAGAACATGGGGGGGAGAGCATAGGGTGGGCCTAGGACACAAGGGGGGGCAGAGAGCATGGGGGCTGGAGAGCACTGGGGGGTTTCGGAGAGCATGGGGGACTGAGAGCACATGGAGGCCTAAGAGCACTGGGGCGGTCAGAGAGCCCTGGGGTGGGGGGAGAGCACTGAGGAGGGCGGCAAGCATGGGGGGGCAAAGAGCACAGGAGGGCTGCAGAGCACAGGGGGGCTGGAGAGCACAGGGGGGCTGGAGAGCACAGGGGGGCTAAGAGCACGGGGGTGGGGCCCGGAAAGCACTAGGGGGGGCCCGGGTGGAACTGGAGAGCTGGAGAGCAGTTAGGGCCAGAGAGCAGTGGGGGGAGCCTGAGAGCACGGGTGGGCCTGAGAGCACAGTGGGCGGGAGCCATTGGGGGGGGGGGGCGGAGAACAGTAGAAGAATCAATCTCTCAAAAAAAAAGCAGCCACAGCCTGAGTAGCCACAGCCTGAGTAGCAAAGCCTGTCCCCTGCTGAGAATGTCCCCTTATTCTCTGTGTGGAAACAGTGCTCTCTCTATGGAGTCAGATTTATAGCAAAAAACAACAGTTAAACAAAGACTTAGGCCCCTTTCACACTAATGTAACCTAAAAGTTTACAGCGATTTTGCAGCGATTTTGTTTGGACTTGAAGCAATGCCTATGTCTTTGGACATCAAAACACATTAAAATCGTCCCAAATTAGTGCAGGGACTACTTTGAAGTTGTTGACTTGAAGTCTTACAGATATGAACGGTACTCATTGAAAATCATGGAGTATGACTTCCCATGCGACTTTGCAGTCCCAAATTGCAGAACAAGTCGCACAATTGTGAAATGGGCCTTAAGGAGGCCATCCATGCATTACATTTTGGCCAGTTCACCAGGGAGCGGCTGAATTTTGATCCATATATGGACAGGCTGGTTGTACAGCAGCCAATCTACCAATCAACTTTCTGTCCAACCAGCCTGTTGGGTTTATTACAAAAGATCAGTGCACCTGCTAATACTGAACATTGTGTTCTGAAGAGGGAGTGGGGGGGGGGGGGGACTCCCCACAGTAAGAACATAATAGCACAGTGGGAGTGACACCCCCCATCCACATTAAATGGGGGGAATTGGAGCTTTTTTTTTTCAACCCCCTGGTATAATGAAAAAAATGAATACTGTCACTGGCCAGCTTTGCAGTTTGCAGTCCTAAAAAGGACACAGCATGAGTAGAAAAAGCCTGTCCCCTGCCAGCATGCTAAAGAGAAGAGCCCTTGCTGTCTGTGTGGAAGCAGTAGTCTCCCCAGATAGCAAGAGATTGAGCTGCAAGTTCGAAAATGAATTGCTAAGCTATTGTTAGACTTGCCAGACTTCACAAGTTTGTCGCACAATTGCCAACTGTCCCAGTCCTGGCAAATAGGAGCCTGCCCTGGGTAATTTACATTGTCCCGGCAAGCGCCTGTTAATCGGGATGCTCGTAAATACCCGTTACGGGGCAGCCGGAGCCCGTCCAAAAAAAAAAATGTTTGCGTGCCGACATCGTAAGAGCGCATGCGCCGCTCCGACGCCTGCTGGGCGTGGGAAAGCTCCTACAAGCTCGACCAGTTGGGCGCATGCGCAGTTACGCAATGGCGCCGTCTGGCACCATTTTTAAATCAAAGGCACTCATTCATGGTAGCGCCGACCGCCACAGCAGAGCAAAGAAGAACCCCTGCAGAGTGAAGACACATTCACAGACATGAAGGTAGGTAGGATGAAAGCAACCACCTTATGTGCAAAAATATCTGCTAGTAAAATTGGAAGAAAAGGAGCCGCTCAGGTAAGGATGAATGTGCCGGTGCAGGTCAGATCCGCCCTCCAGAAATGTATTCAAACCAAAAAAAAGTTGGACCGCACTCGGAAAATCCAGTGCATCAGAGACATGCCAGGTTGACGCGTTTCACGATACAGAGGATCGCTTACTCATAATCGCACGTGTCGGTATCGTGAAACGCGTCAATCTGGCATGTCTCTGATGCACTGTCTGTATGGATTTGTCTATGAGGAATAAAAGATTTCATTGATTTCATCTTTTCCGAATGCGGTCCAAATTATTTTGGTTTGAATACAAAAATATCTGCTAAAATGACGTGAATAAAGTGTGAAATGTGCTCAGGTGTGACCATACAAAAAATGGAATATGTAAATATAAATAAAGTGCAAGGTGTAAATAAAAATAAGTAAGATAAAACCTAATTATAGCAGATAGTATAATCATACTTATTTACACCTTGCACTTTATTTATATTTCCATATTACATTTTTTGTACGGTGACACCTGAGCACATTTCACACTTTAGAATTGCAGGGAATTGTGATGAAAATTTTAAAATTTTAGGCAGAAGTAGTGCAGCTGAATGGGAGAATTATTCCAACTCTGCTACTATGGCCTCAAATTTAAAATTCCCTTTTCAATTTCCTGTAATTCTCTCTTTATTGAGTAGACTTTATAATCTGATGATAAGTAGGTGGAGATTAATTATGTGGAGCGGGCGGAGCTTCAGGGAAGTGGGTGTGGTAAGTAATTGATAACTGCATAGCTGCCAACATTTGAAAAAAAAATTCAGGGACAGTTTGCAGCACAGCTATCAATTACGTACCACTCCCACTTCCCTGAAGCTCCGCCCGCTCCACATAATTAATCTCCACCTACTTATCATCAGATTATAGGGTTTACTCAATAGAATTACAGGAAATTGGAAAGGGAGGTGCACATATAATGAATTATATCATATAAGTGACACATGCTCATTGAAAACACTTTGGTTTCATTTGACCTCCCTTAACCACTTAAGCCCCGGAAGATTTTACCCCCTTCCTGACCAGGGGTTTTTTTGCGATTTTTTTTTACTGCGTGACTTTAATGGACAATTGCACGGTCGTGCGACGCTGTACCTCAACAAATTTGACGTCCTTTTTTTCCCACAAACAGAGCCTTCTTTTGGTGGCATTTGATCACCTGTGCATTTTTACTTTTTGCGCTATAAACAAAAAAAGAGCATAAATTTTGCAACAACAACAATATTTTTCACATTTTTTTATATGAAATTCCCCAAAAAAAAAAAATGTTTTGGCCAATTTGCTTTCTGCTACATATGTTTGTTAAAAAAAAAAAATCGCAAAAAGCGTATTTTTTGATTGGTTTGCGCAAAAGTTATTGCGTTTACTAACTAAAGGAAAGATTTCTGTCATTTTTGGTGGTTTTTTTTTTTTGAAAAACATTTTATTGAAGTTCAACTCTGTACAGCAAAATAGACAGTACAACCACATGTGAGAATTACAGGAAGTAATATGCATACAACATGGTATTCCGTAGTGCACAAACAATCACAGCAATAAACCTGAGAGTAATCTCGAGGAACTCCACATAAAACAGGGTGTTAAGCAGGGTATAGGTAGAACTTGGTACGGGTATTTTCAGTTTTCCTCGTAGGGTGTGGGGAGGGGGAAAAAAAAAGGGGGGGGGGAAGTGATAAGAATGGGGGGGGGGGAGGAGAGGTGTAGAAAAAAGGGAGGGGTGGGGGGGAGGAGTGGGAACTGGAAAAATGAGGAGTGGGGGGTGGGGGGAGGGGAGGCTAGGCACAATATTGTTCAACATCAATATAAGAGGTATTGGTGGGTCCAAAGCCCACCATGGGGGAAATACAACATAGATATATATAAAGTAAGTAGCTATGTAGGTCACCGTCTCTACTGCCCCTTCTTGACAACAGCACCATGGATCACCTGCTGTTCATGTTGGCTAAGGGTGATGACGCTCGGCACTCAGGTAGTTAAATGCGTATATGAGGGAGGAGCGTTATCAGCCTAGATGCAATAGGTGAGCCACAAATGGTCAGGGTTGTGTTATTCAGGGCCAGTTCAGGTCACAAAGGTTGGGTGCCTACACCCCAGGAGGGGGGAAGGCAGACCATTTTCTAAGTAAGCGGGTGTGTCCGTTGGAGGAGGGATAATGCATGCCTACTAGTTCTCTATCCCTGAGGAGGGATAAGTCCTTATGCAGTTCATGGATGGTGGGAGGGATGGAGTCCATCCAGTGTTTTAGTATAAGCCTGCGGGTCACCATGAGGCAGGTTATTATCCAATGTTTGTAATCCAGTAGAGGTTTCTTTGAATGTTTGGGTAGCGGTAGCGTTTGTAGCGAGAGGTCACCAAACAAAAGGAGGTATATATCCTTCGGTAGGGAAATTCCAGTATATCTGGCTATGTATCTCAGCGTCTTGTCCCATAGGAAGGATATAGGGGGGCATTGCCAAAATTTGTGAAGTAGTGATGGGAACCTTAACTTGCACAGTGTGCAAAAGTGATGGGAAATGTCTGAGGACCATCTGATATGGGGGAGGTATGCTCGGTGCATAATTTTGAACTGTTGCTCCCTCCAGAACTCATTGGTGATGAAACGACGAGTAATTAGGTATCCTGACAGGATACGGAGATGAGCATCGGGAGAGTTCAATGGATCATCCCATGCCGTAGCAATTTGAGTAGAGGTCCCTCGGTAAAGTTCCGAATGCAGCGGTTTATATATATGCGATATTTTGTGTTTAGCCTGCAGTATCCAAGTATCCAAGATAGAAGTTCGGAAGCGGTTTATAGGAGTATGGCAGAGAGAGTCCACAAAGCTTACACATTGGTGATAGTATAAGAAATGGTCAGACGGGAGGTTGAAGTTTTCCATAATTGTTGCAAAGGGATGAGGTTTACCAGTCTGCACATTATACAACTGTATGAATTTTGTGATCCCTCGCCTTGACCATTCCTCATAAGCCGAGCACTGCTGGGCCTGTGGGAACATGGGGTGATTACGGATAGGCAGATAGCCGGAGAGTCGATGGGGCAATTTGAAGCGTTTTCTCAGTTCTCTCCATGCCATCACAGTGTCTCTGAGTAAAAGATTGTGTCTCAGAGACACAGGTAAATCCGCGATCCCACAGTGCAGCAATGCCGTGAGATCATAAGGAGCAGCCAACTGCGATTCCAGGGAGAAGTTGGTGTATCTCGATTCGCGGCTCAACCAATCCATACATGTCCGTAATAGACAGACCACATTGTATACGCGGGTGTTCGGGAGGTCCACTCCCCCCTCTCGAGTAGATAAGTGTAGCTTGGGCATTGAGATCCTAGCCCGTTTCCCCTTCCATAAGAAGAGAGAGACTGCTTTGTGTAGTCGCTTGATGTCAGTGTGTTTCAGTAGAAGTGGTATAGTTTGGAGGGGGTAGAGCAGTTTAGGGAAGGTGGCCATTTTGTACAGGTGGCACCTACCTCTGAATGAGAGGGGGAGATCAGCCCAGTTCTTCAACTCGGCTATCATCTTGTCTATAACAGGAGTGAAATTGAGCCTGTACAAGGAGGACGGGAAGGGCCCTATTTTTATTCCCAAATATGTGATGTGGCTAGTGTTGATGCGAAGTGTAGAGGAGGACGCCCACTGCGGGGATTGTGTGGTATTTAACGGGAGTACCTCACTTTTGGCGAAGTTAATGCGGAGACCAGAGCACCGTCGGTATTCCGCAAATATTTGTTGAATAACAGGAAGATCGTGGCCAGGATCAGCTGTGAATATCAGCACATCATCTGCGAACATAGCCGTGCGCAGTTCTTTATGTCCCACCTCAATGCCCCGGAGCTCAGGGTGCGTCAACAGGCATCTGGATAAAGGTTCCAGTGCCAGGTTGAACAGCAGGGGTGACAAAGGGCACCCCTGCCTAGTGCCCTTGTATAATTTAAAGGGTTGTGATGCATGCCCGGCTACTATCACCTGAGCTGCAGGGGAGGCGTACATGGTTCTGATCATGTGTAGAAAGGGGCCTGAAAAGCCAAAGCAGGTTAACACTTTGTCTAACCATTGGACGTTAACATTATCGAAGGCCTTTTCAGCGTCGAGGGTGATGATGGCTGCCTTGTTAGTAGGATTCAGTTTCGAGGCCTCGAGAGCTAGCAAGACCTTTCGTATATTGGATGTGGCCGACCGGCCTTTCGTGAATCCCGCTTGGGCCGGGTGTATGAGCGTGGGTAAAATGGAGGCCAGTCTGTCTGCAATAATTTTGGAAAGCAGTTTGGAATCTATGTTCAATAAAGATATGGGTCTATACGATCCCGGGTCTCTGGGGTCCTTGCCTTTCTTGTATATCAGCTTAATGTGAGCTTGGTAGCCCGTGGGCAGATAGGGGTGTCCGGTTAGGATGTGATGGAAAACCGACTGCAGAGTGGGGGCTACTTGATCTATAGCCAGTTTGTAAAATTCCGGGGTGTAACCATCAGGCCCGGGTGATTTCCCGGGTGCCAGCCCTTGGATAGTTTTGCGCACTTCCTCTAACGTTATTGGAGCGTTCAGAGTGGTCAGTTGCTCAGCGGTTATTTTGGGGAGATCAGTCGAGGATAGCCAACGTGAGGCCACGGCCTCATCGCAGGGTTCATGGCTGTACAGGGTAGTGTAGAAGTCTGCAAATACCCTATTGATGTCTGAAGGGGAGTCTACCAGTTTGCCGTCCGAGTCTCTAAGAGTAGTTACGTGTGTGGGCATGAAAGGGCCCCGACATAGGGAAGCTAGTAGCTTTCCAGGTTTGTTCCCAAAGGAGTGGTACTTCCACTCCTGCTGGGATTTATAGAGGCGTTCCCTGGCGTCGGTCCATGTGTCAAAAGTCTCCTTCGCTTTCCGCCATACTTCCCTATGAGTAGGAGAGTTGGTACGATACAGGTTTGTTTGGGCTTCCCTCAAAGAGGTGCTGGCTTTCATGTAGGCTTCTGCAATGCGTTTTTTGTAGGCCGACGCGTACGAAATGATGCGACCCCTTAGGACCGCTTTGCCCGTTTCCCATAACAGGGTAGGGGATACCGAGGAGGAGGCATTAGTGTCTACAAATTCTGCCCAAGCGTCGCCAATCAGTGTAGCCACCCCGGGGTCCCTGGCTAGGTAGGAGGGGAATCGCCAGTGTTTAAAGGAAGGAGTCTGGGCAAATATGGATATGTCTATAGAGATGGGGGCGTGGTCCGAGATTGCAATGTCATGTATCTTAGGGGAGCTAGTGTACGGGAGTAATCTGTCATTTATTAGTGTATAATCAATCCGTGAGAGTGTATGGTGCGGGTGGGAGAAAAAGGTGAACTCTCTACCTGTGGGGTTCGACAGGCGCCAGGCGTCTGTCAAGTGTAGGCTTTCCGTCATGTGAAGCAGCAGGGGGGAGTAATATTGGCGTAAGGTGGGTGAGGAGCCTATCGCTTGAGACCTGTCTTCGGATGGGGACATGAGCTGATTGAAGTCACCCGCTACCAGTAATGGCAAATGTAGAAAAGGGGCCAGGTCGTGGGACAGTGTCTGGAAAAAATTTGCCGAGGGTGAGGTAGGTGCGTACACCCCAGCCACTACCCATTCTTGGTGAGAGTCAGTGAAGTGCAGGATGGCTGTTCGCCCTTCCTTGTCAAAGTGGGTGAACTTAACCGTGGCGGGGCAGTTCTTATGTACCAGGATCAGCACCCCGGATTTGCCTTTAACTGCAGGTGAACCATATACCTGCCCTACCCAGAGTTTTTTCATCCTATGAAAGTCCCTTTCCTCCAAATGGGATTCCTGCAATATGGCTATATCCGCCCTTAGACGCTTTAAGTGTCTAAGGACGGCCATCCGCTTATGAGGCGATCTGAGACCCTTAACGTTCCATGAGATTATGGTCATGGAGGATCATATGGATAGGATTGAGCCGCGAAGTAGTACAGAGCAACAAGGGGAGTGAGACGGTGCCACGTGTGATACACAGAAGCAAGCAAGAAGCTTGTACACCTTGAGAGTGATGTAGCTAGACCTAGCAAACAGGTGGGTGTAGGAAGGGGATAACAAGACCCAACTGGGGTCAGAGGAAGGAGGGAAAGGAAGCATAACCAGAAGCATGGGGACTTCACTTTTTTCCTCATGTAGGGGAGCATGCTTATGGACAGCGTTACCGGACTCACTATGCCTTGCGTCTGGTGTAGATATGATACGTACGGTTTAGGTCGACCGCAAAGTGCAGATGGAGGCCGTGATCATACACGCCAGGGGCAAGGCCTAGGCCTGAATATCAGTAAGGCTGTGTAATGCCATAACATAGAAAGGAGCAAATAGCATCATATCCTATAACATAACATATCACCGTAAGTGTATGAGATAACAAATGTGATAGCAAACTAAAAGAAAACATACGACCTCACGTAGACCTGCCAGGGTGGCCGTGATCGCATAGTTCTGTATAACGTGGAACACAGGGAGAAGCAAAGCTGAACAGTTACCGGAACGCGTTGCAGTACTGTAGACCAGAGGATGTAGAGACAGAACCTGGTATTCAGGGAAAAGGCAAACCATTGCCAATGTAGAGCCTAAAGGCTCCTCGCAGAACTGTAGTGGAGAGCAGTAGGTGTATACATCATGGAGGTGAAAGAATACACATCACACCATAGGAGAGTCGATGAGTTCAGCGTTGTCTGTGGCGGGACGCGGAACCATTGGTGCGCCGTTTCTTCGCTGGGTCCTTTCTCGGGCTGCGTTGTTCTCTCGCCCCCTGCGGGCGTTGGGGAGAAGGGGTAGCAGGCATGTCCACCTGAATATTAAAATGGCGTTAGAGAAAGTGCATGGCTTCCTCAGGATGTGAGAACGATTTTTGTTCCCCCGATAAGTCCGATAAACGTAAAGTAGCAGGGTATGCCAGGGTGAATTTGATAGATTTTCGGTACAGTGCTTGGCAAATCGGCTGAAAGGCTTTTCTACGCCGTGTTACCTCTTGCGAGTAGTCTGCAAAGACCAACAGCTTGTGGCCATCAACTTGGAACGTTTTGGCGTTTCGGAACGACTTGAGGATGTTTTGCCGGTCCATATAGTTCAAATATCTCACTATAACCGGTCGAGGTGTCTTCCTGTCATTAGAAGGGGCCCCTAGACGGTGAGCCCTCTCGGCCGTGCACGTGTTGTGGATCCCCAAGGCCAAAGGGAGGCGTGTAGTGACTATGTCCATAAGTGTGTCAGCTCCATAGGTTTCAGGGAGGCCTATAACCCGGAGGTTGTTCCTCCTAGAACGATTCTCCAAATCGTCTAATTTGTCCAGCAGGTATCTCTGGGTCTGTCTGGCTTGCTGGTCCATGGAGAATGAGCCCTGCAGCTCATCCTCAACGTCGGACAGCCTGTGCTCCAGTTCCTGCAGCCTGTGTGAGTGATCCCCCAGTTCCTTGCGGAGCTGTGCCATCCCTGAGGCTATAGCTTTGTCTACTGCCTCGGTGATTGTTGGTGATAGCAGCGTTGCTACTGCTTGGGCCAGGGATGCGATCTGAGTGTCAGGAAAGGGCGATGGAGGCTGACCTTGCCGGACCGCGGGAGATGAAGGCGCGGCGTCCGCCATTATGGCCTCGGAGTAGGCCGGAGATGGAGCCGCGGGCTCAATTTGTGGCGGTGCGGCGGAGCCGTTCTGGCGGAGGAAGCGATCCATCCCACAGTGTCCCCAGAGGGTGGGGAGCGGGTTGTGCGGTCGGACGAGTCACCCAGACCGGGTGGAAAGGCTAATGTAGCGGGTAGTTGCCGGAGCCGATGTCCCTCACAGCCTCTTACATGGGCGCCGGAACCGGAAGTGGTGTTTTTTTTTTAACGCGTAATGGCGGCGATCTGCGTTTTTTTTGCGGGACTGCGACATTGCGGCGGACAGATCGGACCCTTGACTGACATTTTTGTCACTTTTGGGGTTACCAGTGACATTACTGCAGTAATCAGTGCTATACATATGCACTGTTACTGTAAAAATGACACTGGCAGTGAAGGGGTTAACTTTATTTGAGAGGGAGGGGTTATGTGTGTCCCTAGGGGCGTGATTCTAACTGTGATTGGATGTGGCTTGAGGTGTAAGAACTGAGATCAACAGTCCTACATAGTAGAACCGTATGATCACTGTTTCTACACAGGGGAGAATGACAGGAGACTTAGTTTACACAAGCTGCCTGCCTTTCTCCCTCTGCACCGACGATCGCCGACTGAGCGGCGAACATCGGGTCCGCCGGTCACACGCACGGACTTGCCTGGCCGGGGCTGACTGCCGACGTATATAGTCGTGCGGCGGTCGGCAACCGGTTAAGGCTGAAATTGTAATTTAACCACTTTACCCCCAGCCCTATTTCGGACACTTTTTGTTTACAAGTTAAAACCAGTATTTTTTCCTAGAAAACTACTTAGAACCCCCAAACATTATATATATTTTTTTAGCAAAGACTCTGGAGAATAAAATGTCAGTCATTGCAAATATTTTTGTCACGCGGTATTTGCGCAGCGGTCTTTAAAACGCCATTTTTTTGGAAATAAATTGAAAAATCACATTTCACTGCATTTAAAAAATACTAAACAGTAAAGTTAGCCCATTTTTTTTGTATATTGTGAAAGATGATGTCACGCCGAGTAAATAGATACCAAACATGTTACGGTTTAAAATTGCGCCCCCCCGTGGGATGGCGACAAACTACGGTCAATAGAGATCTCAATCTGTGACGCTTTAAATTTATTTAACGGTTACCAGTTTAGAGTTAGAGTGTAGCTCTTTTTTTTTTAATTATTGCCCATGCTCTGGCGATCGCGGCGATACCTCACATGTGTGGTTTGAACAGCGATTTCATTTGCGGCTCGACTTGCGTATAAGTTTTTTTTTGTGCGCGAGCTAACGGTGACGGGGGCGGCTAAATTTTTTTTTTTTCCTATTTATCTTTTCTTTTTTTTTTAACTTTATTACAGGTTTTTAGAAAAAAAAAAAATCTGATCACTTTTATTGCTGTCACAAGCAATGTAAACATCCCTTGTGACACCAATATGTAGTGACAGGTACACTTTATGGAGGGATCGAGGGTCTAAAAGACCCCAAACCCCTCCACTACACTTCCCTGTATGCAAAACGCCAAAAATGGCATTTTTGCATACAGCCGTTTTTCAAATCTGCCGCCTTTTGCAGCAGAGTAACCCGGATGTGACGTCATGGACGCCGCCTCCGGGTTACGTCATCGGAGACCCGATCGATGCCGTTTCCGGCATTCATCGGGACTCCATCCAGCCGGTGGACGCGCCGGCTGGGTGCTCGGGGCTCCCGGTGGGACGGGAGCCCCGAGCAAAGCCGCGGAAAGCGGCGGGAGGGGGGGGGACGTCCCCTCCCGCCCCCCCGGATAACGATCGAGCGGCTCCCGAGCCGCATCGATCATTACCGACGGAAAGCCGACCGTCGGCTTCAAACAACGGTACCGGGATGATGCCTCTAGCTAGAGGCATCATCCCGGTATAACCACTCAAAGTCAGCCGAAGTAGATCTACGTGGCTGGTCGTTAAGTGGTTAAAATGGTTCTTTCAATATATGCTTTTCCAAGTTTTAATGCATACCAATTTTTTTTTTTTGTAAGCGAAGCCTTGTACTCATAAATCCTATGTTTTTTTTATTTTTGATGAAGGGTAGTAGGTGCAGAATAAGTTTCCAATGGTCCTTGTAGTCCGGTTGTTTTTATTTCCAGGTAGTGCCTCTGCCTCTTACATTTTCTCCCTTGAATGCTTCTACTTGTCAGAGATCGGCCCCCAAACCCATTCAAAATGAAAGGCTTCCACAGAATATGTTCATCCCCTGCAAGGGGCAAGTAGTGTCCAGCGGCACTCCCCGGGTGACGGTCCTTCTCTGCCCTGCAGCCGACTGTGGAGGCCTGAGAACGTGTGCCTTTGATTTAAAAATTGCACCAGGCAGCGCCATTACGTAACTGCGCATGCGCCCGCCCCCGGCCGAGCTTGTACGAGCTTTCCCAAGCCTGGCAGCGTCAGAATGGCACATGCTCTGTTACGATGTCGGCCTGCAACCATTTTTTTTTTACGGGTATTTACGGACAGCCGGGACAAATTAAATTACCTGGGACAGGGTCCTATTTGTTGGGACTGTCCCTGCAAAAATGGGACAGTTGGCAGGTATGTAACTGTGCTGAAAAGTGTCCCTGGAATTTCTTTTCAAACGTTGGCAACTATGCAATTGCAGCAAATCCGCATTGCATGACTCCAGATCAACTTTCAGTGCGGGTTTTGGTTCATTAACATGACAGCTAATATTTCCAGACAGAGATCAGCATTGGCATCCTCCATGTTGCTGTGCACAGCTTTCCTGTACAGTGTACAGAGAGATAATTATTCCGGGTCTCTGCCTTGAGATCAGATGATTTGCATATTATCCCCCCCACCAGCTTCACAAACTGAGACAAAATCGTTAACAGATTCTATTTACAGATCTAAACATCTTTGCCTTTAGGAACTATAGAAGAGGTTTTATTTAGACAGAAGATCTTCTTTAAAAAGAACCAGAGAAAATAATTCACATTAAAGATTAACTGTGAGCAGATGGAAAAATGCCATTTAAACAGTAAATAAATATTCTGTATCACTAAAGAGGCAGTAAATGCTTATTATGCATACAGTACACTCAGGGCTGTCTTTAACACAGGGCAAAAGGGGCAGCTACCCTGGGCCCAGTCATAGCTCTGGGGCCCAAAGCAGCTCCCCCTTGAGCCTGCACTGCCCACAAAAAGTTGACAAGTGGATTCGGGAGGGCCCAAGAAAATATTTGCCCAGGGTCCAATCAATATTAAAGATGGCCCTGAGTACACTATATTACCAAAAGTATTGGGACGCCTGCCTTTACACGCACATGAACTTTAATGGCATTCCAGTCTTAGTCCGTAGGGTTCAATATTGAGTTGGCCCACCCTTTGCAGCTATAACAGCTTCAACTCTTCTGGGAAGGCTGTCCACAAGGTTTAGGAGTGTCTATGGGAATGTTTGACCATTCTTCCAGAAGCGCATTTGTGAGGTCAGGCACTGATGTTGAAGAGGCCTGTTTCGCAGTCTCCGCTCTAGTTCATCCCAAAGGTGTTCTATCGGGTTGAGGTCAGGCCAGTCAAGTACCTCCACCCCAAACTCACTCATCCATGTATTTATGGACCTTTCTTTGTGCACTGGTCCAAATTATTTGGTGGAGGGGGGGATTATGGTGTGGGGTTGTGTTTCAGGGGTTGGGCTTGGCCCCTTAGTTCCAGTGAAGGGAACTCTTAAGGCGTCAGCATACCAAGACATTTTGAACAATTTAATGCTCCCAACTTTGTGGGAACAGTTTGGGGATGGCCCCTTCCTGTTTTAACATGACTGTACACCAGGGCACAAAGCAATGTCTATAAAGCCCTGAATGAGCGATTTGAGGTGGAGGAACTTGACTCGCCTGATTTTTGTTTAAGATTGTTGTTGTTCCAGTTTGGGATGGCCCCTTCCTGTTCCAACATGGCTGCACACCTATGCACAAAGCAAGATCTATAAAGCCATGGATGAGCGATTTGGGGTGGAGGAACTTGACTCGCCTGATTTTTATTCAATAATTTATAACAGGGGGGAGTACCGCGCTTAAAAGGTGCTTAGTGCATGTTATTCATACTAATTACATTTAATAAATACATTTACTTTCAGTGCTTTCAAATGTTTATAATAAAATCCCTTGTGCTAAAATTATATAGATATTCTCCAGTGCATAAAATTATATAAATATTCTCCAGTGCATAAAATTTAAAAAAATTCTCATTAATAAATAAAATATTTCTTACAAGTGATGTAAATATGTGCTATAAACAATCCTTAAATATATCATATTTATAATATATATATTTAAGGATTGTTTATAGCACATATTTACATCACTTGTAAGAAATATTTTATTTATTAATGAGAATTTTTTTAAATTTTATGCACTGGAGAATATTTATATAATTTTATGCACTGGAGAATATCTATATAATTTTAGCACAAGGGATTTTATTATAAACATTTGAAAGCACTGAAAGTAAATGTATTTATTAAATGTAATTAGTATGAATAACATGCACTAAGCACCTTTTAAGCGCGGTACTCCCCCCTGTTATAAATTTCTGAATTGCGTAGGTTACCAATAACAGTACCTGCAGCTTTAAAGGAATTAAGGATTTATATAGAGTGACAGCGCGAGAATTTCACCAACCCAAAATGATTTTTATTCAAGATTGTCATTGATCCAATTTGGGATGGCCCCCTTCCTTTTCCAACATGACTGAGCACCAGCGCACAAAGAAAGGACCTTAAAGACCTGAAAGAGTGAGCTGGATGAGTCCTAATTTCAACCCAATAAAAACACCTTTGGGGTGAATTAGAGCGGAGACTGGGAGCCAGGCCTTCTGGACCTACATCAGTGCCTGACCTCACAAATGCACTTCTGGAAGAATGGTCAAACATTCCCATAGACACATTCCTAAACCTTGTGGACAACTTTCCCAGAAGACTTGAAGCTGTTATAGCTGCTAAGTGTGGACCATACAATATTGATCCTTACAGACTAAGACTGGGATGCCTTTAAAGTTTATGTGCGTGTAAATGCAGGCGTTCCAATACTTTTGGTAATATAATGTATATTGTGCAATAGTCATCCCACCACAGGGGGCACTGTGACCTGCAGAGCTCTTGCTGTAGACTCAACACTGCAACTCTGCTCTTGCTAGAGGCATAAAACAAAGTCTTACAGTTTGTTGAATTTAGAAAGCAGCCAAAGCTTGTGTAGAGAAGCCTATCCCCTGCCAGCATGCTGCAGAGAAGGACCCCTTGTGGAAGCAGCGGTCTCTCTGAAGAGTCAGCTCTGCAATTGGCAATGTTTATGCTCCCTGCTGATTGGAGAGCTCTCGCTCTAGCTCTGACTCGGCAAGGGATGTGCCAAACCTCTGCAGAGAGACCACTGCTTCTACGTAGGAAGCAAATAAAAAAACGATTTTTCAGCATGTATGCAGAAAATAGGCTTTTCTACTCAGGCTGTGGCTGCTTTCTGAAAATAAAATCCCAGCTAAAGCCTAGCTAGTCCTAAAAATGCCCCTCCCCCTCCTAACACCTATATTAACTAACCTGTGTAAGAAAAATGTATGTGCTCACATTTTCAGCCCACGTCAGGTCATCTGGTCACATGATTCCTTGTGTCAGCCAACAGAGGAATGGTGAGAACACTTAACAAATTTGATTTTTTTTTTGCTTTGGAACAGGCCCCCCAGGACAGTGCCCAACCCCCCATGTTTAATCATTTACCTATTGCTTTAGAACAGTGCTCTCCAAACTGCACCCTGGAGGCCAGATGTGGCCCTTTGCTTGCTTTTATCTGACTCATGGGGCAATATTTTTTCCTCTGACACCAACAATGGGGCAACATTTCCCCCACTGACACAAAAAAGGGGCACAATTCCTCCCAATGACACCAACAATGGTCTCCCAGTGACACCAATGATGGGGCATGATTCTTCCCACCCAATGACACCAACAATGGGGTACAATTCCTCCCAATGGCACCTACAATGGGGTACAATTCCTCATACTGACACCCAAAGATGGGGCATTGTTTACTCCCACTGATGCCGGGGTATTTTCTACTTCCGATGGTCACAGTCCAGCCCCTAACTAAAGTCTGAAGGACAGTAAACCGACCCTTTATCTAGAAAGTTTGGAAACCTCTGTTCTAGAAAACAGCCAGAACTAATTTCAGCGTTCAATGACTGTTGACCTAAATGGGGGTTCGGATTGTGCACTCAAGCTAATGTTTGCCAAAACCACCCCCAACCCAAGCCAGATACCTTTGGCTCATCCCTAGTAAGACACAAATCTGTCCAGATAGGGCGGCCAAAAGGTACTGGGATTGTTAAGGTGAACTCTTTCTCAGAAACTAACAACCAACCCAAGTGCCGACTGCAATACGTGTATATACATTGTGGTTTGCAAGTGTTTTTTTTACCGGGATTATGGCTGAAGATATCCTCTATAGCCCCAGTAACCATTTGCAGCCGGCAGCTGGCTCTCTCATGAAAGCATTCCAAGCCGCTGGAATGCATTCCGAAGCGGCAGGAGGGGACGTGTGTTGCACCCGCCCCCCCCCCCCCTTCTGCCCCTTGCCGGTGTTTCTTGGGCTTACCGTTTCCGCCGGTTCACCCGAGAAACGATCTGCCGGGGAAGCCAGCTACTCCTATAGGCAATCTAAGAGAAGATACTCTTTGATCAACTCTATGGCCTTGGAGGACCAGTGTGACGTCATGACGTCACTTCCAGTCCATGCTGAAAGTAAATTTTTTTTTAAAAGATAAAAAAAAGTGTTTTGATGTTTTGCTTTTAAAGATAAAGAAGAGATCTGGGGTTTTCTTGAACCCAGATCTTTTCATAAAGAGGTACTGTCATCCCCATTTTCCTTGTTTACATTCTTTATAATAGGAATTAAAGTGAAAAAAAAAATAATAATAATAAATATATATATATATATATATATATATATATATATATATATATATATATATATATATATATATATATATATATCAATATTAATAATACGACTACCATGTTTCCCCGAAAATAAGACCGGGTCATATAATAATTTTAGCTACAAAAAACACACTAAGGCTTATTTTCAGGGGAGGTCTTATTTATTTACCCCTCTCTATGTTCTAAAAAACCTGGAATAAAACAATAAAATGTTTTTTAAAAAGTTCCTGTGTCCCCTGTCTTCTCTCCCCTTGTCAGCTCAGGAGTTAGCATTATGACATTCTGTAATCCCAAAAATAAAGCTTGGTTAATGTATCGTAAAAATTCTGTAATCGGTTTTGTAAAAATATTATATAATGTGCAGTTTGTCTCCTTTTGTAACTTTATTGTGGCAAATACCTTATATACCGCACTGCTGGACGCTCACGTGACCGGCTGGAGATCTTCTTCCCCGCTCCAAGCACTGAAGAGGGAGAGGCAGCTGACCTCAGCTGGGAGGAGAGAAGATCTCCGGCGGGTCACGTGAG
Source organism: Pelophylax lessonae (assembly GCF_965119305.1). NCBI lineage: Eukaryota > Metazoa > Chordata > Amphibia > Anura > Ranidae > Pelophylax > Pelophylax lessonae. The sequence goes on from NC_138780.1 coordinate 197,871,571, forward strand.
AGCCCAGTAGTGCGGTAAATAAGGTATTTGCCACAATAAAGTTACAAAAGGAGATACACTGTACATTATATAACCCAGTGATGACGAACCTTGGCACCCCAGATGTTTTGGAACTACATTTCCCATGATGCTCAAGTACACTTGCGAGTTCATTAGCATCATGGGAAATGTAGTTCCAAAACATCTGGGGTGCCAAGGTTCGTCATCACTGATATAACCTTTTTACAAAATAGATTACATGTTTTTACAACGACTTTAACTAGGTCTTATTTTCGGGGAAACAGGGTACTACTAATAATACAATATATAATACTAATATATATATTTGTATATATATAAAGATGTGAACGTTAGAGGGAGAGCAATAATTCTAGCACTAGAATCCTCTGCAACTCTAAACAGGTAACCTGTAAAAGGTGTTTAACCACTTAAGCCCCAGAAGATTTTACCCCCTTCCTGACCAGGGCCTATTTTGCGATTCGGCACTGCGTGATTTTAACGGACAATTGCGCGGTCGTGCAACGCTGTGCCTAAACTAGTTTGAAGTCCTTTTTTCCCCACAAACAGAGCTTTCTTTTGGTGGTATTTGATCACCTGTGCAATTTTTTGATCACGCGCTATAAACAAAAAAAGAGCGACAATTTTGCAAAAATAACAATATTTTTCACATTTTTTATATGAAATTCCCCCCCCCCCAAAAAATGTAAAAAAGCCGACCGCTTACTCTCTCTCTCTCTCTCTATATATATATATATACGGAGGCAGAGTGGCTCCTACAGGCAAAACCACGTATCGGTATGTTGGTTGCCTGGCGGCAGCTAGGGGGCGGGGAACCCGATGCATGTGTCAGGCGGCTCCAATCCGATTGCCGCCTGACACCCGCGATCATTCCCCGCTGAGAGAGAAGGACGGGCAGCTGTTGTAAACACAGCTGACCGTTCTTCTCCCTGGAATGATCACAGAAACCCTGTGATCCTTCTATATAGGATCACAGGTCTCTATGGTCATTTCACAAGCCACGCCCCCCACAGTTAGAATCACCCCCCTAGGCTTACATTTAAACCCTTGATCACTTACTGTGTTAACCTCTTCCCTGCCAGTGTCATTAGTACAGTGACAGTGCATATTTTTAGCACTGATTACTGTAGTAATGTCACTGGTCCCCTTAAAAGTGTCAAAAATGTCAGTCAGGGGTCTGGAAAAAAAAAAAAAAAAAACCCCAGATCGCCGCCATTACTAGTAAAAATAAAAAAAAATTACATAAATCTTTCCCGTAGTTTGTAGACACGATAACTTTTGCGCAAACCAATCAAAATACGCTTATTGTCATTCTTTTTTACCAAAAATATGTAGCAGAAAAAAATGTTAAAACATTTTGATTTTTACATTTTTTTTTTTTGGGGGGGGGGGGGATCTTATATAGCAGAAAGAGAAAAATATTGTTTTTTTTTTTTTTTTTTGTTTATAGCGCAAGAAATAAAAATCGCAGAGGTGATCAAATACCACCAAAAGAAATCTCTATTTGTGGGGAAAAAGGGCATCAATTTTATTTGGGTACAGCGTCGCACGACCGCGCAATTGTCCGGTAAAGTAACGCAGTGCTGAATTGCTAAATAGGGCCTGGTTATTAGGGGGGCAAATCCTTCTGATCTTAAAGTGGTTAAATAGACAGTTTAATATCATTGCTGGAAGTGGATGTACATGGGCATACGCCAATGCCCGTGCACGCTGATTTACGCCAATGCCCGTACATGCTGATGTGCAGCAATGCCCGTGTGCGCTGATGTGCACCAATGCCCGTGCATGCTGATGTGCGCCAATGCCCGTGCACGCTGATTTATGCCGATGCCCGTGCACGCTGATGTGTGCCAATGCCCGTGCACGCTGATGCACACTTGTGCACACAAATGCGTTGATGTGTCAGTGCACACTTGTCTCTGTCTGTCTATGTAATCAAGGCAGACCGCTGTTCTGTCAGGGAGTAAAAGTGAAATCTTGCATCCACTCCCCCCCAGTTAGAAAGCACTCCGTAGGAGCATACTTACCCCTTGATCACCCCTGGTGTTAACCCCATTCCCTGCCAGTGTCATTTATACAGTGACAGTGCATTTTTTTTTTTTTTTTTTAGCACTGATCCCTGTATTGGTGTCACTGGTCCCCTAAAAGGGTCACAGATAGTGTCAGATCTGGCCGCCGTAATGTCGCAGTCCCGCTAAAAATCGCTGGTCGCCGCCATTACTAGTAAAAATGTAAATAAAAAAATAAACATTTTACTTAAATCTATCCCATAGTTTTTAGACGCAATAGCTTTCGTGCAAACCAATTAATATGCGCTTATTGGGATTTTTTTTTACCAAAAAAAGTAGCAGAATTAATTAATTAAAATAATTCCATAAATATATCCCACAGTTAGTAGACACGATAACTTTTGTACAAATCAGTTAATTTATGCTTATCTGGATTTTTTTTTTTTTTAACCAAAAATATGTAGCAGAATACATATTGGCCTAAACCGATGAATACATTTGATTTTAAACATTTTTTATTGGCTGGCTGTGTTTTATAGCATAACGTAAAAAATATATTTCTTTTTTCAATACTGTTGGTCTTTTTTTGTTTATAGCGCAAAAAAAAAAAAAAAAAAACGCAGATGTAATCAAATACCACCAAAAGAAAGTTCTATTTGAGGGAAAAAAAAGGACACCAATTTATTTCATTCAATTATTTGGGTACAGTGTCGCACAAACATGCAATTGCCAGTTAAAGTAACGCAATGCCAAACAACAGCCTGATTATGAAGGGGGTAAAAAAAAAGTAAAAAATATTTATTTTTTATTTTTAGATCTTTTTTTGTTTATAGTGCAAAAAATAAAAACCACAGGGGTGATCAAATAACACCAAAATAAATCTCTATTTGTGGGGGGAAAAAAGGACACCAAATTATTTCATTCAATTATTTGGATACAGTGTCGCACGACCGCAAAATGGCCTGTCAAAGTTACGCAGTTCCGTATCGCAAAAAACAGCTTGATCATGAAGGGGGTAAAAATATATATATATATATATATATATATATATATATATATATATATATATATAGTAAAAAAATATTATTTATTAAAAAGGACATCAATTTATTTCAATTATTTGGATACAGTGTTGCATGACCATGCAATTGCCAGTTAAAGTAATGCAGTGCCGTATCGCAAAAAAAAAAAAAAAAAGCCTGATCATGAAGGGGTAAAAAAAAAAAAAAAAAGTAAAAAAATAATATATATATTTATTTATTTTTTTAGATCTTTTTTTGTTTATAGTGCAAAAAATAAAAATCGCACAGGTGATCAAATACTAGCAAAAGAAAGCTCTATTTGTGGGGAAAAAACAGGACATCAATTTATTTAATTCAATTATTTGGATACAACTTCGTACGACCTCGCAATTGCCAGTTAAAGTAACGCAGTGCCATAGTGAAAAAAAAAAAAAATGGCCTGATCACGAAGAGGGTAAAAAAAAAAAAAAGTAAAGAATATAATTTTTCTTTTTTCGATCTTTTTTTTGTTTATAGTGCAAAAAAAAAAAAAAAAAACGCAGAGGTGATCTAATACCACCAAAAGAAAGCTCTATTTGTGGGGAAAAAAAGAACATAAATTTTATTTCATCCAATTATTTGGGTACATGCAATTTCCAGTTAAAGTTATGCAGTACCATGTTGCAAAAAATAGCCTGATCATGAAGGGGGTAACATATATATATATATATATACATATATATATATATATATATATATATATATATATATATATATATATATATATATATATATATATATATATATATATTATATTATATTTATATATATATATATATATATATATATATATATATAAATATATATATATATATATATATATTTTTTTTTTTTTTTATTTTTTTTTTTTAATCTTTTTTTGTTGTTAGTGCAAAAAATAAAAGCCACAGAGGTGATCAAATACCACCAAAATAAATCTATATTTGTGGGGAAAAAAAGGACATTGATTTATTTCAATCAATTATTTGGGCACAGTGTCGCACGACCACACAATTGCCAGTTAGATTAATGCAGTGCTGTATTGCAAACAACGGCCTGATCATGAAGGGGTTAAAAAAAAGTAAAAAAAAAAATATATATATATATATATATATATATTTTTTTTTTTTTTTTTTTTTTTTTATTTTTGATCTTTTTTGGTTTATAGTACAAAAAAAAAAAACACAGAGGTGATCAAATACCACCAAAATAAATCTATATTTGTGGGGAAAAAAAAGGACATTTATTTATTCATTTATTTCATTTAATTATTTGGGCACATCATCGCACCACCGCGCAATCATCAGTTAAAGAAATGCAGTGCCATATCACAAAAAAAAGGCCTGGTCAAGTAAAAAATATAATTTTTTTTTTTTTTTATCTTTTTTTTTTTTGTTTATAGTGCAAAAAATTTAAAATCGCAGAGGTGATCAACTACCACCAAAATAAATCTCTATTTGTGGGGAAAAAAAGGACATCAATTTATTTGGGTACAGCGTCGCACATCTGCGCAATTGCCAGTTAAAGCTGTATTGCAAAAAATGGCCTGGTCATTAAGGGGGGGGGGGGGGGTACATCGTCCAGGGGTGAAGTGGTTAGGTGAGAGAAAAGCTCTCCAATGATGGCAAGGACAGCAATTAAAGCTTGGGGTTATGGCTTTTAGCCATTCTGCTAAAAACTTGACAGTTTTTAAAGTTCTGAATAGATAAAATGCGTTGGGCTTTTTTTTTAGGTCTTTCTTTGAAGTTTTGCCTTGACTCCCTTTAAATGTCACTTGTCACGTGTCTCCCGCTCCGCAGACAAGATGATGGCAATGAAAGCAGACTTGTATGTCACCCTTCCTGGTAATTATGCTAATAATCTATGGATGGTAAATTTGATTTATACAGTTCTATTATGAATATTAATGCGCCTTAGGTTGGCATTTTCCATATCAGTGTATTTTTTTTTATTTTTTCTCTTATAACAGGAAGCCAATTATCCGCTGCGCTAAACACGTCTCCGTTACAGGTGTTCGGCATGTCTGGAGCCGAGATCCCTACCCAGTTTACATCATATGCAGATCTAAGCGGAACATTTTCTTTTGATTCAGAATGAGAATTCTCCCATATTAACACTTTTTTTTTCTGATTTCCGACATTTCAAGGTTTTTTTCTACTTAAAATAAGTTCATGAAGACTTCCCGTCACAATTATCCTTTATTACACCAAACGAAGGGAAATATTTGCAGAAATAGAGGAAACGCTACCTAACCACTTAAGCCCCGGAAGATTTTACCCCCTTCCTGACCAGGGGGTATTTTGCGATTCGGCACTGCGTGACTTTAACGGACAATTGCGCGGTCGTGCGACACTGTACCTAAACTAATTTGACGCCCTTTTTTTCCCACAAACAGAGCTTTCTTTTGGTGGTATTTGATCACCTGTGCGATTTTTTGATCATGCGCTATAAACAAAAAAAGAGCGTCAATTTTGCAAAAATAACAATATTTTTCACATTTTTTTATATGAAATTCCCCCCAAAAAAATGTAAAAATCAAAATTTTTTAACATTTTCGGGCCAATTTGTTTTAAAAAAAATCGCAAAAAGAGTATTTTGATTGGTTTGCGCAAAAATTATCGCGTTTACTAACAAAGGGAAAGATTTTTGGTGTTTTTTTTTTTTAACAAGTAATGGCGGTGATCTGCGATTTTTTTTTTTTGCGGGAATGCGACATTGCGGCGGACAGATCGGACCCTTGACTGACATTTTTGACACTTTTGGGGTTACCAGTGACATTACTGCAGTAATCAGTGCTATAAATATGCACTGTTACTGTAAAAATGACACTGGCAGGGAAGGGGTTAACTGTATTGGAGAGGGAGGGGTTAAGTGTATCCTAGGGGCGTGTTTCTAACTGTGATGGGACATGTCTACTATTGTAAAAACAGAGATCAATGGTTCTACATAGTAGAACCGTCTGATCTCCATTTTTACACAGGGGAGAATGACAGGAGGCTTGTTTACATTAGCCGCCTGCCTTTCTCCCTCTCTACCGACGATCGCCGAGTGACCGGTGGACATCGGGTTCACCGGTCACACGCACTGACTGCTTAGTGAACGAGCCGCAGCGGGCGCGCGCCTCAGCGGGCACGCGCTCGCCCACTATTGGCTCACAAGCCGGTGACAGGCTAGTGACGTATATATACGTCACTTTGCCTGGCCAGGGCTGACCGCCGCAGTATATTTACTTGCGGCGGTCGGCAAGTGGTTATCAAGTTTACATTTTTTCTCTTCCCCACTTCCAGGGAACGGTGCCGCGGTGAAGTTAGGTCCCCTCCTCCTACCCTCCGCCGCCAAGCCAATCCGAATGCGCAGTGCGCTTCGCGCATGCGCAGTAGGGACCGGCCCATGAAGCCGCAAGGCTTCACTGCCGGGTTCCCCTACTGGCAATGGCGACGGGAGCACCCGAAAGCCGATGGAAACATCGGCTGCGGTGCCGACATCGCTGGACTCCAGGACAGGTAAGTGCCGACATCGCTGGACTCCAGGACAGGTGAGTGCCGACATCGCTGGACTCCAGGACAGGTAAGTGCTGATATCGCTGGACTCCAGGACAGGTAAGTGCTGATATCGCTGGACTCCAGGACAGGGAAATGCTGACATCGCTGGACTCCAGAACAGGTAAGTGCTGACATCGCTGGACTACAGGACAGGTAAGTGCTGATATCGCTGCACTCCAGGACAGGTAAGTGCCGGCATCGCTGGACTCCAGGACAGGTAAGTGCCGGCATCGCTGGACTCCAGGACAGGAAAGTGCCGACATCGCTGGACTCCAGGACAGGTAAGTGTCGGCATCGCTGGACTCCAGGACAGGTAAGTGTCGGCATCGCTGGACTGCAGGACAGGTAAGTGCTGACATCGCTGGACTCCAGAACAGGTAAGTGCCGACATCGCTGGACTCCAGGACAGGTAAGTGTCGGCATCACTGGACTCCAGGACAGGTAAGTGCCAACATCGCTGGACTCCAGGACAGGTAAGTGCCGACATCACTGGACTCCAGGACAGGTAAGTGCTGACATCGCTGGACTCCAGGACAGGTAAGTGCAGACATCGCTGGACTCCAGGACAGGTAAGTGCCGACATCGCTGGACTCCAGGACAGGTAAGTGCTGACATCGCTGGACTCCAAGACAGGTAAGTGCTGACATCGCTGGACTCCAGGACAGGTAAGTTCTGACATCGCTGGACTCCAGGACAGGTAAGTGCTGACATCGCTGGACTCCAGGACAGGTAAGTGCCGACATCGCTGGACTCCAGGACAGGTAAGTGCTGACATCGCTGGACTCCAAGACAGGTAAGTGCTGACATCGCTGGACTCCAGGACAGGTAAGTTCTGACATCGCTGGACTCCAGGACAGGTAAGTGTCGGCATCGCTGGACTGCAGGACAGGTAAGTGCTGACATCGCTGGACTCCAGAACAGGTAAGTGCCGACATCGCTGGACTCCAGGACAGGTAAGTGCCGACATCGCTGGACTTCAGGACAGGTAAGTGCTGACATCGCTGGACTCCAGGACAGGTAAGTGCTGACATCGCTGGACTCCAGGACAGGTAAGTGCCGACATCGCTGGACTCCAGGACAGATAAGTGCTGACATCACTGGACTCCAGGACAGGTAAGTGCTGACATAGCTGGACTCCAGGACAGGTAAGTGCGGACATCGCTGGACTCCAGGACAGGTAAGTGCCGACATCGCTGGACTCCAGGACAGATAAGTGCTGACATCACTGGACTCCAGGACAGGTAAGTGCTGACATAGCTGGACTCCAGGACAGGTAAGTGCCGACATCGCTGGACTCCAGGACAGGTAAGTGCCGACATCGCTGGACTCCAGGACAGATAAGTGCTGACATCACTGGACTCCAGGACAGGTAAGTGCTGACATCGCTGGACTCCAGGACAGGTAAGTGCGGACATAGCTGGACTCCAGGACAGGTAAGTGCCGACATCGCTGGACTCCAGGACAGGTAAGTGCCGACATCGCTGGACTCCAGGACAGGTAAGTGCTGACATCGCTGGACTCCAGGACAGGTAAGTGCTGACATTTCTGGACCCAGGACAGGTAAGTGCCGACATCGCTGGACTCCAGGACAGGTAAGTGCCGAAATCGCTGGACTCCAGGACAGGTAAGTGCTGACATTGCTGGACTCCAGGACAGGTAAGTGCTGACATCACTGGACTCCAGGACAGGTAAGTGCTGACATCGCTGGACTCCAGGACAGGTAAGTGTCCTAATATAAAAATGTTGTGGTTATGAGTAAGCGATCTCCAGTATCGTGAAACGCGTCAACCTTTTGCATGTCCCTGTGATGTACTGTCTGCACTTTATCTATGGTGAGGAATAAATGCTTCAATGTTTTCAGAGACTTTATAGGCGTTTGTGGGAAACTGTGTCAAAAGGCTTTGCAAAGTCCAGGTACACCACATCCACAAGCTTACCTTTATCTAGGTGGCAGCTCACTTCATCATAGAAGGTTAATAGATTGGTTTGGCAAGAACAATATTTCATCGTAATTCATGCTGATTACTACTAATAATACCATTTTCATTACTAAAGTCTTGTATGTGGACCCTTAACATCCCCTCCAAAATCTTGCAGACTACTGATGTTAGGCTGACCGGCCTATAGTTACCCGGGATATATCTCGGCCCCTTTTTAAATATTGGTACCACGTTGGCTTTTTTCCTATCAGCTGGCACCATACACGTCTGTAGTCTATCCTTAAAGATCAAGAATAATGGTGTGGCAATCACCTGGCTGAGCTCTTTAAGAACCCTCGGGTGCAAGCCATCCGGTCCCGGTGATTTATTTATGTTAAGTTTCTCTAGTTTAGTTCTAAGTCTATCTTCTGTTAGCCATGGCGGTACTTCCTGAGGTGTGTTATTTAGCTTGGCCTTACAAGCTGGGTTAGCGTAGCCCCCCAATTCTTTTGTGAAGACTGAAGAGAAGAAATTATTTAACACTTTCACCTTCTCTCTGTCCTCTGTGGCCAGATTTCCTTGGTCGTATTTTATGGGGTGTTCTGGCCTCGCTTTCTTACTGTTTATATAATTAAATACTTTCTTGGGGTTCTTTTTACTCTCTTCCGCTATATGTCTCTCATGTTCTATTTTAGCCGCCTTGATTTCGTCTTTACATTTCTTATTACACTCTTTGTAATGCTTGAATGCTGCCAATCACCCCTCAGCCTTGTTTTTTTTTAAAGGCCTTTTCTTTAGTATTAATATGCATTTTTATGTTGGAGTTTAGCCACCCAGGGTAGTGTTGAGCGAACACGGACTGTATTATTCGTGTTCGTACCGAATAATTGGATTTTTTGTACCCGAACACGGACACGGACACTTTACTGTATGTTCGGGTAAAAATCCGTGTTCGGTCGTTTTATTTCCGGGTTTTGCATGCTTTGGCGCTCTTTTCATGGCGGGCTTTCAACAGCCAATCAACAATCGTTTAACTGGTGTGCCTTAAGCCATCCCAGCCATGCCTGCAAATGTCTCAGTAGCTGTGATTGGCCGTCTGAAGCATGTGACCAAGTCTTTATAAGTTCGAGGCAGCCGCAGCGGCGTCATTATGCTGCTTAGATTCAGGGACAGAGCACACATCAACGTGCTGGCTGCTGATTAGGGAAAGATAGGCAGGAAAAAACCATTTGTGTCCGGATAGAATTGAGGGACAGGTCGGAGTGTTTAGGCAGGGCGAGTTGTAGGCATTTTAGGGATAGAGTCTGCTGAATTATATAGGGTCAGTGTCTTCTACAAACTACAATCGATATTGCTGTGTGGGGGGTGGGGTCTGCACTCAATCCTGATCTACGATCTCTTCTCAATCCTGTTAGGGACAGAGTCTGCTGAATTTTAGGGAAACTGTGTTCTACAAACTACAATCGATATTGCTGTGTGGTGTGGGATTGGAGATAGGCAGGTGTCAGTGATCCACATCCATTTTTCTGTGTGTGAGCTGCAGTGAACACAATCTTTGTGGGGTGCAGTGAACACAATCTTTTTGGGCTGCAGTGAACACAATCTTTTTGGGCTGCAGTGAACACAATCTTTTTGGGCTGCAGTGAACACAATCTTTTTGGGCTGCAGTGAACACAATCTTTTTGGGGTGCAGTGAACAAAATCTTTTTGGGGTGCAGTGAACACAATCCTTTTTGGTGTGCAGTGAACACAATCTTTGTGGGGTGCAGTGAACAAAATCCTTTGTGGGGTGCAGTGAACACAATCTTTTTGGGGTGCAGTGAACAAAATCCTTTTTGGGGTGCAGTGAACAACATCCTTTTTGGGGTGCAGTGAACACAATCTTTTTGGGGTGCAGTGAACAAAATCCTTTGTGGGGTGCAGTGAACACAATCTTTTTGGGGTGCAGTGAACACAATCTTTTTGGGGTGGAGTGAACAACATCCTTTTTGGGGTGCAGTGAACAAAATCCTTTTTGGGGTGCAGTGAACAAAATCATTTTTGGGGTGCAGTGAACACAATCTTTTTGGGGTGCAGTGAACACAATCTTTGTGGGGTGCAGTGAACACAATCTTTTTGGGGTGGAGTGAACAACATCCTTTTTGGGGTGCAGTGAACAACATCCTTTTTGGGGTGCAGTGAACACAATCTTTTTGGGGTGCAGTGAACACAATCTTTGTGGGGTACAGTGAACAGAATCTTTGTGGGGTGCAGTGAACACAATCTTTGGGGGGTACAGTGAACACAATCTTTGTGAGGTGCAGTGAACACAATCTTTGTGGGGTGCAGTGAACACAATCATTGTGGGGTGCAGTGAACTCAATCTTTGTGGGGTACAGTGAACACAATCTCATACTGAAGGTTTGAGGGTGCTGCCTGTTCCATACTCCCCCTACTCCTCATCTAGCCTTTTAGGGGTACAAACAATAGTAATTGGGGCCTAGTGTGGTTGTGTACGTGTGATATACATACACTTTTTTGGGATCATATTTTCTATTCCGCTATTTAATCAAAAACCTTTGGGGATCAGTTAAATTGGGGGATAGTCTGTGTTGGTACGTGTGAGAGAGATCCACCTTTCCAAGTTGTTGGGGTTCATCTCATACTTCTGAAGGTTTGAGGGTGCTGCCTGTTCCATACTCCCCCTACTCCTAGCCTTTTAGGGGTACAAACAATAGTAATTGGGGCCTAGTGTGGTTGTGTACGTGTGATATACATACACTTTTTTGGGATCATATTTTCTATTCCGCTATTTAATCAAAAACCTCTGGGGATCAGTTAAATTGGGGGATAGTCTGTGTTGGTACGTGTGAGAGAGATCCACCTTTCCAAGTTGTTGGGGTTCATCTCATACTTCTGAAGGTTTGAGGGTGCTGCCTGTTCCATACTCCCCCTACTCCTAGCCTTTTAGGGGTACAAACAATAGTAATTGGGGCCTAGTGTGGTTGTGTACGTGTGATATACATACACTTTTTTGGGATCATATTTTCTATTCCGCTATTTAATCAAAAACCTCTGGGGATCAGTTAAATTGGGGGATAGTCTGTGTTGGTACGTGTGAGAGAGATCCACCTTTCCAAGTTGTTGGGGTTCATCTCATACTTCTGAAGGTTTGAGGGTGCTGCCTGTTCCATACTCCCCCTACTCCTAGCCTTTTAGGGGTACAAACAATAGTAATTGGGGCCTAGTGTGGTTGTGTACGTGTGATATACATACACTTTTTTGGGATCATATTTTCTATTCCGCTATTTAATCAAAAACCTTTGGGGATCAGTTAAATTGGGGGATAGTCTGTGTTGGTACGTGTGAGAGAGATCCACCTTTCCAAGTTGTTGAGGTTCATCTCATACTTCTGAAGGTTTGAGGGTGCTGCCTGTTCCATACTCCCCCTACTCCTAGCCTTTTAGGGGTACAAACAATAGTAATTGGGGCCTAGTGTGGTTGTGTACGTGTGATATACATACACTTTTTTGGGATCATATTTTCTATTCCGCTATTTAATCAAAAACCTTTGGGGATCAGTTAAATTGGGGGATAGTCTGTGTTGGTACGTGTGAGAGAGATCCACCTTTCCAAGTTGTTGGGGTTCATCTCATACTTCTGAAGGTTTGAGGGTGCTGCCTGTTACATACTCCCCCTACTCCTAGCCTTTTAGGGGTACAAACAATAGTAATTGGGGCCTAGTGTGGTTGTGTACGTGTGATATACATACACTTTTTTGGGATCATATTTTCTATTCCGCTATTTAATCAAAAACCTTTGGGGATCAGTTAAATTGGGGGATAGTCTGTGTTGGTACGTGTGAGAGAGATCCACCTTTCCAAGTTGTTGAGGTTCATCTCATACTTCTGAAGGTTTGAGGGTGCTGCCTGTTCCATACTCCCCCTACTCCTAGCCTTTTAGGGGTACAAACAATAGTAATTGGGGCCTAGTGTGGTTGTGTACGTGTGATATACATACACTTTTTTGGGATCATATTTTCTATTCCGCTATTTAATCAAAAACCTCTGGGGATCAGTTAAATTGGGGGATAGTCTGTGTTGGTACGTGTGAGAGAGATCCACCTTTCCAAGTTGTTGGGGTTCATCTCATACTTCTGAAGGTTTGAGGGTGCTGCCTGTTCCATACTCCCCCTACTCCTAGCCTTTTAGGGGTACAAACAATAGTAATTGGGGCCTAGTGTGGTTGTGTACGTGTGATATACATACACTTTTTTGGGATCATATTTTCTATTCCGCTATTTAATCAAAAACCTTTGGGGATCAGTTAAATTGGGGGATAGTCTGTGTTGGTACGTGTGAGAGAGATCCACCTTTCCAAGTTGTTGGGGTTCATCTCATACTTCTGAAGGTTTGAGGGTGCTGCCTGTTCCATACTCCCCCTACTCCTAGCCTTTTAGGGGTACAAACAATAGTAATTGGGGCCTAGTGTGGTTGTGTACGTGTGATATACATACACTTTTTTGGGATCATATTTTCTATTCCGCTATTTAATCAAAAACCTTTGGGGATCAGTTAAATTGGGGGATAGTCTGTGTTGGTACGTGTGAGAGAGATCCACCTTTCCAAGTTGTTGGGGTTCATCTCATACTTCTGAAGGTTTGAGGGTGCTGCCTGTTCCATACTCCCCCTACTCCTAGCCTTTTAGGGGTACAAACAATAGTAATTGGGGCCTAGTGTGGTTGTGTACGTGTGATATACATACACTTTTTTGGGATCATATTTTCTATTCCGCTATTTAATCAAAAACCTCTGGGGATCAGTTAAATTGGGGGATAGTCTGTGTTGGTACGTGTGAGAGAGATCCACCTTTCCAAGTTGTTGGGGTTCATCTCATACTTCTGAAGGTTTGAGGGTGCTGCCTGTTCCATACCCCCCCTACTCCTCATCTAGCCTTTTAGGGGTACAAACAATAGTAATTGGGGCCTAGTGTGGTTGTGTACGTGCGAGATACATACACTTTTTTTGATCATATTTCCTATTCCGCTATTCAATAAAAACCTTTGAGGATCAATTGAATTGCGGGATAGTCTGTGTCGGTACGTGTGAGAGAGATCCACCTTTCCAAGTTGTTGGGGTTCATCTCATACTTCTGAAGGTTTGAGGGTGCTGCCTGTTCCATACCCCCCCTACTCCTCATCTAGCCTTTTAGGGGTACAAACAATAGTAATTGGGGCCTAGTGTGGTTGTGTACGTGCGAGATACATACACTTTTTTTGATCATATTTCCTATTCCGCTATTCAATAAAAACCTTTGAGGATCAATTGAATTGCGGGATAGTCTGTGTCGGTACGTGTGAGAGAGATCCACCTTTCCAAGTTGTTGGGGTTCATCTCATACTTCTGAAGGTTTGAGGGTGCTGCCTGTTCCATACTCCCCCTACTCCTCATCTAGCCTTTTAGGGGTACAAACAATAGTAATTGGGGCCTAGTGTGGTTGTGTACGTGTGATATACATACACTTTTTTTGGATCATATTTTCTATTCCGCTATTTAATTTAACTGGGCCTCCATGCGAGACCTGTGTGCCTTGTTGCGCTGTTTTGAGTACTCCACCAACATGGCCAGTGGCAATGACGCCGTTCTCAGCTTAACTATCCCACTTCTATGCCTCCTTGAAAAAACAATTCGGGCGATGATGGAAGAGGATGTGGCACAGGATGAGGAGGAGGAGGAGGATGAAGAGGTAACATTTCCAAGGCTTTCAGGGCAGTCATTCGCAAGGGGCTCCGAGGGTGGGTTCCTGCACACGCAAACGCCAGGGACGCAATTGTCCAGCAGGGGCACAGTTCTGGAGGATGAGGAGGATGAGGAGGAGGAGGAGCTGGAGGAGGAGATGGAACCATGTTCACAGCAGGGTGGCACCCAGGCCAGCTCATGGCCATCACTGGTGCGTGGCTGGGGGGATACAGAGGACACGGACCATACACCTCCCACAGAGGACAGCCTTTCGTTGCCTCTGGGCAGCCTGGCACACATGAGCGATTACATGCTGCAGTGTCTCCACAACGACCGCCGAGTTGCCCACATTCTAACTTGTGCTGATTACTGGGTGGCCACGCTGCTGGATCCCCGTTACAAGGACAACGTACCGTCCTTAATTCACTCACTGGAGCGCGATCGCAAGATGCGCGAGTACAAGCGCACGCTGGTAGACGCCATGCTGCTGGCATTCCCATCTGACAGCGGGGCCACAGTGGAAGCACAAGGCAGAGGAGGAGGAGGAGGAGGTCGCCAACGCAACCAGGGCACCGCCAGCACCTCAGAAGGCAGGGTTAGCATGGCCGAAATGTGGAAAAGCTTTGTCAGCACGCCACAACAAACAGCAGCACCAGCAGCTCAGATGGAACGTCTTAGCAGGAGGCAGCATTTTACCAACATGGTGGAGCAGTATGTGTGCACACGCCTACATGTAGTGAATGACGGGTCTGCCCCCTTCAACTTCTGGGTCTCCAAATTGGGCACATGGCCTGAGCTTGCCCTTTACGCCTTGGAGGTGCTGGCGTGCCCTGCAGCCAGTGTATTATCTGAACGGGTATTTAGCACGGCTGGGGGCGTTATAACAGACAAGCGCAGCCGCCTGTCCAGAGACAATGTGGACAAGCTCACGTTCATTAAAATGAACCAGGCATGGATCCCACGGGACTTTTCCGTACCTTATGCAGAATAGCAATGGATACCGACCTTACCCACCCATTGTTCCATTTTTGCTCTTTCTCACTCTTTTGGGGTGTATCCTCATTTAAAATTTGTGAAAAGAAGCAGTGTTGGCTACCTCGTCCTCCTCCTCAGGGCCAGATTAATGTAGGGGCTATTGGAGCTGCAGCTCCAGGCCCCTACCTTTTATATAGGCCCCGGGTTGGCCATATTCACTGTTACCGCTCTTCTGTCACTTGTAAACACAGAAGTCTGGCTTCTATGCTCGCTTCCCCAGGCAGCACCCTCAGAACCTCCCCACACAGCGTGAAGGCCGGACAAGGAGGGACAGTTGGCGATGCATGGATGTGTTTATGGGCTTCAGAGACAGCATCCCATGTTGAATTAGGCATGCATGGCTGCACCCTTCCTCCTCTGGGTGCATGGCAAGGCACGGCCCTAAGGCCCTTCAAAATCCTCAGCACCAAGCCCATGATGCTGTTAATCCGGCCCTGGTCCTCCTCCACCGCCGCTTCCACCTACACCGCCCATAGGTGTGCGCAGCCTATTGCATTAAGGTGTGCACCCCAAAGTTGAAATACACATGCATGTGTTTGCCAGCAGGGAGAGTAATGTATCGGGGCCATGTACCTGTAGGCAAGGAGAAATAGAGCAGAGCAGGTCCCAGGGAGATCTTTCCCATCTCCTCACTGGCAATGCTATGTGCCCTAGGTGATTAGGGTGTGCCCAGGCACACCCAGCACACCCTGTGCGCACGCCTATGTCACCGCCACATCCACCACCACCTTAACCTCCCTCCTACTCCATATGGGCCTCGTCCTTCAGAGATGAAGAAGAACATTGTTTTATTTTTCTGTTTTTTTTTGTTGTTTTAAGTTATTTCCCTATCCACATTTGTTTGCAGAGCACTTGCCATGCTCTTAATTACGTTTTGCTGCCATTTGCAGCACTCTAGCCCTTTCCTTTGGTGTTTTAGAGCCATTTTAGTGCCTTAAAGTTCGGGTCCCCATTGACTTCAATGGGGTTCGGTGTCCGGGAAAAGTTCGGTAAAAGTCCGGGACACGGACCCGGACTTTTTTTTAAAGTTCGGCCGAACCCGTCGAACACGGACATCTAGGTGTTCGCTCAACCCTAACCCAGGGTTTAGTTTTGCCCTTTAAATGTATTTCCCTTTGGAATGCACTGGCCAATCCCTTTGTTTAGTATGCTCTTGAAGCACTCTATCACGTACCTGATCAGAGGCCGAGGTGCTGAGAGGGCTTCCCTTGTGGCTAAGTGCAAGGCACCCCTGGAGGTGGAGACAGGGAATGCTGTGCCCAAAGGAACAGGGGTCGCCAGCTGCGGCAAGCTCCGGTGAATAGGTGACTGCGGTGGTTGTAGACACGTAGTGCGTGCTGAAATGCAGGATGCCTTGAAGGTGACTGGAGAAGGTAGCCAGGCGTGCGACAAGAGCGAGGTCAAGATCAAGCCAAGGGGTCAAACACAGTTCATCAAGCAGAAGAGGAGTCCGTAGGAGCAAGCCGGGGGTCATACACGGGAACAGCAGACTGAAGCAGAGTGGGTAAACAAGCCGATGGTCGGAGCCAGGAGGAGAGACAAGACAGGTGAGACAAGCCGGGTCGGTAACAGGTAATCCAAGTAAACAGGAACAGGAACAGGAACTCAGGAACACAGGAAACAGGAAGCTGAAGTTCATCCAGCAACTAATGGCTGGAGCAGGCTGGTTTAAATAGGCCACTGGGCGTCGCTGCATTAGTGTGGGCGGAAGATCCAGCTCTCTTGTGGGAAGTTCCCTGACACACTCCCATTTTTCCTCCATGTTCTTTGTTCCCAGGGTTCTATCCCATTTGTTATTTTCTAGCAAAGAGCGCAGTTTTGGGAAATTGGCTCTTTTGAAATTCAGTGTCCTTATATTACCCCTCTGCTTCCTATTACTGTAATTAATACTGAAATGTATTGACCTATGGTCGCTGTTTCCTAAGTTACCCCGTATTTCTATATCCATGAGCAGGTCTGTATTGTTGGTAATCAGTAGGTCAAGTACCACATTGTTTCTTGTCAGTGGTTCACCATCTGACCCATAAAATTGTCCTGCAAAACATTTAGGAACTGCCGAGCCTTGGCTGAGGGTGCGGTTCCTTCTGCCCAGTCTATATCAGGATAATTAAAGTCCCCCATTATAATGATATTTCCCATCCTTGCTCCTAATCCAATCTGTAAAAGGAGGTCCGCCTCCCCCTCCTCCCTTTGGTTGGGGGGCCTATAGCATACGCCCAATATTACCTTCCCTATAGTGCCTTCCCTTTTATGTTCTACCCATCGGAATTCTGCCTCGTCCATAGCTCCATTATTAATATCATCCCTCATATTTACCTGTACACTGTTCTTAATATACAGACATACCCTTCCCCCTTTTTTACCTTCTCTATCTCTGCGATAAAGGGAATACCCCTGAATGGTCGCCATCCAATCATAAGAGTTGTCGAACCAAGTCTCTGTTATCCCCACAAAATCTAAGTCCTCCTCAAACATCAGCAGCTCCAGCTCTCGCATCTTGTTGGCCAGGCTTCTGGCATTGGTATACAAACCTCGTAATTTTGACCGGTTGCATACCATATCCTTATGTGATGTTTTTAGGCTGCCCTTGTGATTTTTTTCCCCATACCCACCTTGGATTTAGGAACTCTGAACACCCTACCACTAATGACCCCATTTGTGCCCTCTTAATCTTGCTCCCCGCTGGCTAATTCTACATCTGTACCCTCCCCCCCCCCCCGTCACCTAGTTTAAAAGCCCCTCTAACTTTTTGGCCATCCTCTCACCCAGTACGGCTGCACCCTCCCCATTTAGATGCAATCCGTCCCTACCAAAGAGCCGGTGGCTGACTGAGAAGTCGGCCCAGTTCTCCAGGAACCCACAAGCCTCCTTACTACACCAGCTCCTCAGCCACTCATTAACTTCCCTAATCTCCGGCTGCCTCTCTGGTGTGGCTCGAGGTACAGGTAGTATTTCTGAAAATACTACCTTGGAGGTCCTAGTCCTCAACTTAGTGCCTAAGTCCCTGAAATCGTTTAGGACTCTCCATCTTCCTCTGCCTATGTCATTGGTACCCACGTGTATCATGACAGCTGGGTCTTCCCCAGCCCCACCCAGTAATCTGTCCACCCGATCCGCAATGTGCCGAACCCGAGCGCCCGGCAAACAACAGACTGTTCGGCGCTCACGGTCTTTGTGACAGATTGCACTGTCTGTCCTTCTAATGATTGAGACACAGCTGATCACATAGTAAAAGGACTGCTGTTATTGGCCCTTTACCCTGATTTGTTATCATCTGGGATCACAGAGAATGCCTGCTGAGGGGGTATGGTTCTGGGAGGATGTCCATGGAAGCCCTACCACAACTAGATGACCATGCTGTAGCTGTCTTTTGGCCATAGCATGGTTGCGAAGCGATTAAAAAGCCTAAGCAACAATGATTTAAAGAGATTGTAAACCCCCCGTTACTATTTGTATGTATAGGTAAACCTATGATAGAGCTTACCTATAGGTACTGTAAATATCTCCTAAACTTGCACCGTTTAGGAGATATTTAGATTTCATGCAGCCGATGACATCACCGGCGCATACGCTCTGAAGAAACGGCCGCCCATGCCGTTTCTTCAGAGCCCTGTGCCGTGACCAGTGGCTCCAGCACGCATGTGCAGGACTGATGTCACGCGTCTCTGGCCAGTAGCACAGCCAGAGTCCGCAGACCCGGAAGGAAGACGGGTGAAGATGGATGCGGCCTCCAGCGGGGAAGACGCGGACTTCGTTTGCAGGTAAGTATCACATAATGTGCTAATATGCAAAGCATTTACTTTGCTGGTAACCAAAAATATATATATTTTTTCCCAGGCTTTACTTCCTCTTTAAGTAAGCAGTTATACTGATTATGCTAAATGTCATCTAGGTAACTATACAACAAAGACCCCTGTCACAAAAGGGTGATTTTTTTTTTCTTTTGTGGTATAGTTTGTCCCAATAACCATCACTTCTTTTGATCTTTTTCTGTTGCAGTTTCACATTCCCTTACAGGTCCTGTTCCTCCCCCAGCCTTTAAACAGACAATGAATTGAGAAGCAACAGAGTGATGAGCTCATTTCGGCACCACTCTGCTCTCTCCTCCTATCAGCATGCTTTGCAGCACACCTCATTGCCTCGTTGTGCAGCTTCTCCCTACCCTTCTCTGAGCTCTGCTGTACAGTGGCTGCAAGAGTCTAAAACCAGGTAAAATTTGAATGCTTTCACAGCTTGCTTTAAAAAAAAAAATACAAGAATGGATTAATGATTTTAGAGCTGAGTGTGTGTCTTTATATCTCCCTGGAATCCGGCTTTAAATGTTGGCACGTCTGCAGTAACTGCAGTTCAGCAAATTCTAAGCGGCTCGGAGTCTGGATGTTGCCAGAAATGTAAAAGGAGATTTCATCTTTGTATTCTTCTGTGGCTCGTATTATGCTGCTGTTTGGTATTCTGCACTTGAAGTAAAAATCGATAGACAGTGCTGCTATACCTGCCGGTATTTAGAGCAGATAATGGTATGAAGAGCTCTCCGCACCCTGCTGAAGCAAATCTGTACATTGTTAGTACATATGTGGCAAACACGAAGACATGCGTATTCACTCCACATGTGCAACGTAGCAAAAACCCAGCCATCCCCTTCCTGACCGGGGATATTTAACCACCTAAATGGTAAAACAAATCTTAATGCCTAAGCACAACTTTGCAACTTTGACATGTATTACTAGAATCAAACATATCACCACAACTACTTTGTGCATAAAGGTGAATTATACTGCATTTTTTTTTTTTTGGTAGTAAATGGTAATGAATATCTCCTGATTTTTTTAATATTAAAAAGGAAAACTGTCCCAAAATAGTAAAAAAAAAAAAAAAAAATATATATATATATATACACATATATATATATATATATATATATATATATATATATATATATATATATATATATATATATATATAATTTTTTTTTTTTACTATTTTGGGACAGTTTTCCTTTTTAATGTTAAAAAAAAAATCAGGAGATATCCATTACCATTTACTACCATAAATATTTTATTCTATCTTTTCATGTGACAACACTGAAGAAATGACACTTTGCTACAATGTAAAGTAGTGAGTGTACAGCTTGTATAACAGTGTAAATTTGCTGTCCCCTCAAAATAGCTCAACACACAGCCATTAATGTCTAAACCGCTGGCAACAAAAGTGAGTACACCCCTAAGTGAAAATGTCCAAATTGGGCCCAATCAGCCATTTTCTCTCCCCGGTGTCATGTGACTCATTGGTGTTTCAAGGTCTCAGGTGTGAATGGGGAGCAGGTGTGGTAAATTTGGTGTTATCGCTCTCACTCTCTCATACTGGTCACTGGAAGTTCAACATGGCACCTCATGGCAAAGAACTCTCTGAGGATCTGAAAAAAAGAATTGTTGCTCTACATAAAGATGGTCTAGGCTATAAGAAGATTGCCAAGACCCTGAAACCGAGCTGCAGCATGGTGGCCAAGGCCATATTGCGGTTTAACAGGACAGGTTCCACTCAGAACAGGCCTCACCATGGTCCACCAAAGAAGTTGAGTGCAGGTGCTCGGCATCATATCCAGAGGTTGTCTTTGGGAAATAGATGTATGAGTGCTGCCAGCATTGCTGCAGAGGTTGAAGGGGTGGGGGGTCAGCCTGTCAGTGCTCAGACCATACGCCGCACACTGCATCAAATTAGTCTGCATGGCTGTCATCCCAGAAGGAAGCCTCTTCTAAAGATGATGCACAAGAAAGCCCGCAAACAGTTTGCTAAAGACAAGCAGACTAAGGACATGGATTACTGGAACCATGTCCTGTGGTCTGATGAGACCAAGATAAACTTATTTGGTTCAGATAGTGTCAAGCGTGTGTGGCAGCAACCAGGTGAGGAATACAAAGACAAGTGTGTCTTGCCTACAGTCAAGCATGGTGGTGGGAGTGTCATGGTCTGGGGCTGCATGAGTGCTGCCGGCACTGGGGAGTTACAGTTGTACTCCCCAGTAGTAGGGAAATGACATTTCCCTACTGGATTGTATTTTTGGTTGTAAAATGACATCAGGACCCCCCCCCCAAAAAAACAAAGGGCATTAGACGCTGGGCACTGCCCTGATGAACCAATGCAAAAAAAAAAAAAAGTGAATGTTTCCGTACAGCTGATAGCATTTATTTTAATAATGAAACATTAGAAATGCAAAAATCCTTGAAATAACGTGCCTGGGGGAAGCCCTAAACCTGCCTGTGAAGTGGCACATCTCTATGATATATACAACCTGCCACAGCAAAAAGGGACATTTACATTTACAAAGAAAAACAATTGCCAAAGTGACATCTCCTGTTCTGTTTGGAAACAAAGTAATCACATCTACACTGGGGGAAAAAATTGTATTTGATCGCCTGCAGATTTGGTAAGTTTGCACACTTACAAAGCAATGAAGGGTCTATAATTTTTTATCATAGGTGTATTTTAAATGATAGAGACAGAATATCAACCAATAATAAAAAAAAAAAAAAAAGAAAACATATGATACAAATGTTAAAAATTAAAGTTTTGAAGTTCGAATATTACACATTTGTTTCATGTTTTGTATCCTGTTAACTTTGTTGATTTCAAATTGTGTAATTACTTATTTTTCAATAAAGTTTTTTATTGTGAAGAAAAAAAAAATTGAGTTGCAGTTTAGTGAGTAAAATAAGTATTTAATCCTCTACCAACCAACAATAATTCTGGCTCCTACAGACTGGCTACAGTATGTGCTCATGTGCTACACAGATTAGTCCTGTCAATGTAAGAAGGCGCTCCTAATGACAACTCGTTATGTGTATAAGAGCCCATTCACATTCGTGGTCCATTGAGTAGTACAGGACCCGTTCTTATTTTTTTTTTTTTTTTTTTTTTTACATTTTCCTTAAAGTTTATTGAAAAGCAAACATGTAATAACAAAGTTCACAGTATTTAAGAACAACTGGTACATTTAGGATTAAACAGGCTTATTTTGTACCAAAGTAAACGTCTTGTAACTATCGTAGATATGTAATAGCCTTCACTTTCTACTAGGAAAAGAGAAACAGTCATGTTGTATAACTTTAAACGAAGTAAATCTGAAGTTGAAAAATGCGAAAAACTTATCCTTAGTCTGGTGATTTATTGAACAACCAAAACTGCCGAAACAGCCCACCCCAAGTACTAAGTGGAGCTCCCCCGAAGGGAGACCCCATGAGAGAGGGCGAACTAAGCCAAAAGGCCATATCCACCCCCTCCCAAGACTCAAGGCTGGGCCCGAGGACCCACACACTCCAGTCGTGCAAATAAGGAAAACAAAGGTGATAAACTCCAAAGAAAAGGACAAACAAAACAAAGAAGTGGGGGAAGGGAAGTGGGGAAAGTGCAATGGTGCCATGTGAGGAACCAAGGCAGGCCTTCCAGCCGGAATAAAAAATTCCTCTGGTGCAAGCCAAAAGGCCTGTCCCAAGAGGCAGGTGTGAAAAAGGTGTGCATAGTGCAGTGACCAAGGTGCCGAAAAAACTCACAGCGAGCTGCCCCTCACCAGTGAGAAATTAAGGCACCCCTGGGCTGCCACCCCAGGGGCACTTACACTACGGGCTTTTTCAATCTCAGCCCCCGGCCAGACCGAGTGTAGCCTATCCCCACCAGCAGACATCAGAACCTGGACAGCTTAGAGAAAGCTTACCTACCACTGGGGACAGGCCTTTTGCAAGGCCAGATCAAAACCCAGGAGAGAAAGCCCTCCCCTCGCCATCCTGTTCCTCAGCCCATTACATCCAGGAGCAGTTCCACCGGCCACCCAGTCAGACCGGCTTTCCTGCCCCCTTCAAACTGGTTAGGACAGTTCAACCCATTCGAATCAGAAGGCGGCGGGCCCCACATGCTTTCCCAGATGACCTACTCCCCATACCTCAATACTTAGAGAGCTCCGGGTTTCGGTCATACTGGTACTAGCTAAGGCCCATACCAACTGATAAGAACAGATACTACACTTGATCTTAGCCAAAAGGCCGAGAAGCAATTTCCGCAATTTTGTTGATTCGCTTAATCCATGCCTGGAGGGATGGTATTTTTGTTGTGCCCCAGTGTACTGGAATGCTCATTTTGGCAGCATTAATTAGAGTTACTGCGAGGGATTTTGCGTGCATACGTGCTGGAGAAGATGTGCAGTGAAGGAGATATTGGGCTGGTTGGTATTCTAAATTAAGGGTAGTGATTTGCTTTATTCGATCATGAACAGTGGACCAAAAGGGTTGTATGATAGGACAATCCCAAAAGATATGTAGAAGAGTACCCGTGGCTTGGTTGCATCTCCAGCACTTGTTGGAGATATCTGCATGAAAATTATGTAAGAGCTCGGGAGTTCTGTACCATCGGGAAATAATTTTGTAAGAGTTCTCTTGAATAGATATATTCTGGGAACTCTTGTGTGTGCAATAATAAATATGGTCCCATTGTTCCGTTGAAATGCTTACGTTCAGTTCTGTTGACCATTTTTGTTGCGCCCTGCCCGAATCAGGTTCAAAATTGTCCCACAGTATGTTATATATTGTAGATATTATATGTCTTTGAGGTGTGTTGAGTGAGCAGATTCGTTCGAAGGGAGAGAGTGGACAATTGAGATTCGTTTCACGAGCTATTGTAGCAACAAAGTGCTGGAGTTGCATGTATGACCACCAGTTTAATCTGAAATGGTTCCATTTCACTTGAATGTGGGTAGATGATAGTAATTTGCCTGAGTGCAAAGGAGCCGTTCTAATAGGAGCGACACAAGTCACTCCGACTTAGAAAAAGGGTCCTGTACTACTTTGGGGCGATCTGGAGGCGACTTGCATAGACTTCCATTATGTGAAGTCTCTGCAAGTCGCGCCGAAGTCGCGGTGCACATCTGTGCACGCGACTTCACAGGTCGCCCCCCGAAGTCGTGTCGCCTCAATGTGAATGGGCTCTAAAAGACACCTCCTGTCCACAGAATTTTCTTCCATTCAAACCTCACCATCATAGGCAAGACCAAAGAGCTGTCAAAGGACGTCAGGGACAAGATTGTAGACCTGCACAAGGCTGGAATGGGCTACAAGACCATCAGCAAGAAACTTGGTGAGAAGGAGACAACTGTTGGAGTGATTATTCGCAAATGGAAGAAATACAAAATAACAATCAATCGCCCTCGGTCTGGAGTTTCATGCAAGATTTTGCCTGATGGTGTAAGGATGATCATGAGAAAAGTGAGGGATCAGCCCAGAACTACAACTTGTGAATCTCAGGGCAGTTGAGGCCACAGTCACCAAACCATTGGTAACACAATACACCTCCATGGATTGAAATCCTGCAGCGCCCGCAAGGTCCCCCTCCTCAGGGAGGCACGTGAACAGGCCCATCTGAAGTTTTCCAATGAACATCTAAAGGATTCAAAGAAGGATTGGGAGAAAGTGCTGTGGTCAGATGAGACAAAATTATGCTCTTTGGCATTAACTCGACTCACCATGTTTGGAAGAAGAAAAATGCTAACTATGACCCTAAGAATACCATCCCTACAGTCACCATCCTACAGTCACCTTCCCTACAGTCACCATCCTACAGTCACCATCCCTACAGTCACCATCCCTACAGTCACCATCCTACAGTCACCATCCCTACAGTCACCATCCCTACAGTCACCATCCTACAGTCACCATCCTACAGTCACCATCCCTACAGTCACCATCCTACAGTCACCATCCTACAGTCACCATCCTACAGTCACCTTCCCTACAGTCACCATCCCTACAGTCACCATCCCTACAGTCACCATCCCTACAGTCACCATCCTACAGTCACCATCCTACAGTCACCATCCCTACAGTCACCATCCTACAGTCACCATCCTACAGTCACCATCCTACAGTCACCATCCCTACAGTCACCATAATACAGTCACCATCCTACAGTCACCATCCTACAGTCACCATCCCTACAGTCAAGCACAAAGGTGGAAACATGATACTTTGGGGCTGTTTCTCTGCTAAAGGTACAGGCCGACTTTGCCGCATTGAGGGGACAATGGACGGGGCCATGTATTGTAAAATCTTGGATGAGAACCTTCTTTCCTCAGCCAAAACACAGAAGATGGGTCGTAGATGGGTCTTCCAGCATGACAATGACCCAAAGCATTCCACCAAGGCAACAAAGGAGTGGCTCAAGAAGAAGCAGATTAAGGTCATGGAATGGCCTAGTCAGTCTCCAGACCGTAATCCTATAGAAAATTTATGGAGGGAACTGAAGCGACAGCCAAGAAGCCTTAAGAAGATCTGTAAAGAAGAATGGACCACAATCCCTCCAGAGATGTGGGAAAATCTGCTAACCAACTACAAGAAATGTCTGACCTCTGTGCTTGACAACAAGGGTTTCTCCACCAAGTACTGAGTCATGTTTTGCTTAGGGATCAAATACTTATTTTGCTCACTGAACTCAATCCATAGCATTTCTATCATGTGTTTTTTCTGGATTTTTGGTTGATATTCTGTCTCTATCATTTAAATACACCTTTGGTAAAACCTATAGACCCTTCATTTCTTTGTTAGTGGGCAAACTTACAAAATCTGCAGGGGATCAAATCATTATTTTTTTAAACTGTATGTCTAGTATAGAGGTTTAAGGGGCACATAGGCAAAATTAAAAGTGGGGTACCCTGTACAAAAAAACATACCAGACCTTTATCCTTAATGAGGATCTGGTATGGATTTTAAGGGAGGGGGCCACATGCAAAAAACCTAAAAAAAAAGAAAAATTGTAATGATAATTAATGGGGCCCCCTCTCATAATAGCATACCAGACCCTTGAGGATTGAACTACTAAAACTGAGCGCAAAATCTGGTGCAGCTCGGCAGCCAATCAGCTTCTAACTTCAGCTTTTTCAATAAACCCTGAAAGCTGATTGGTTTCTTTGGAGAGCTACACCAGATTTTGCACTCTCCAGTTTTAGTAAATGATCCCCTTGGGGTCTGATAAGAGCATCTGCATCACACAAGCCGTGATTCTGCGATTACAAGAAATTCTGGTACCACCACGGAGCCCACCTATCTTACGTAACGCGTATCAACAGCCCTGAAAAAGGAAAAGGCAGTTCACCCCGAAACGCATTGGCTTGATCTGTATGTTTTTTATACTTTCTATAAATTATTG
Organism: Pelophylax lessonae; assembly: GCF_965119305.1. Classification (NCBI taxonomy): domain Eukaryota; kingdom Metazoa; phylum Chordata; class Amphibia; order Anura; family Ranidae; genus Pelophylax; species Pelophylax lessonae. Next base: position 197,898,035 of record NC_138780.1, read on the forward strand.
CAATCTCCCATCAAGCTGCTTTATTCCAGACACTGGGAGCTCCTCCTTCCCCATTCAAGAGATTTTAAAAAGTAAACCAATTTAGAAAACAAGAAAAAAAAAAAAAAAAAAGCATGATGTCCCCACAAAATCCATACCAGATCTTTGTCTGAGCATGCAATCTGGGACACTTTCATTTTTTTAATTATTTTAATATCTATTTATTTTTGAATATGTCTTTTTTTCTTTGTGCTTTGTTGACCAGATTGCAGGAACAGACTTACTCCTGCCTTATGACATAGGAGGATCCCAGAGATAGGTATGAGCCTGAGTCAGAAGCCTTTATCATTATATCGGGCATTAATCCACCTAATAAATTTTGTTGAGCGAATATCAAGGTAATCCTTCTTTTTGGGTGGACCGATTGAATAGATTTAAACTCTCTTTTGACTGGCAGTCTATGGCAATATCTATTTATACACCTTTGACGTTATGCTATGCCCTATGTATCCCTACTAGGACTACATTATTCATCTGTGCCATCAGTCCCTTGTGTGCTCCAGTTTTGGCTTTCCATGCACATTACCTACCTGATTTATTATATACACAGATATGGTTAAAAACTCTGGACAAATACACCCCCAGAAGAAGACCTTCGGTCGAAACGCGTAGGGGCTCTGGAGTCCATATGTCATGTTGTACATAAGTGATTTTTTTGAACTGTCTGTAACTTTATGCACTTTTATTGCTTGTTCAAATAATAACTTTTTTGTAATATTAATGTCTCTTTGATGCTATTATAGCATATTGTGTTTTTTTATTCTGATACAATAAAATCATTTTTTACATACATTTTTGCATCTACATTTCCCGTTCTATCCCCTTGGTATCGCAATGTCCCTTTCCCTGATTGCCAATCCCGTTTGGGATTGATTTTTCTATGTTCTATTTTGGGATAGATACCACATTTTATCACATAGAGTTGAACTATGTATTTTTTCCATCTATTTATTTGAAGTGTCACTAAACCCACATCATAAAAACCTATCAATAAATGGTGTATTCCATGCTGATCATACTCACTCAGTCACTGAGTTTTGTTTTCTGTATTCTGCAAAAAAACCTGGTTGATCCTGCTGCTCTCTACCTCCCCCTTCTGTCCATGTCCCCACTGCAGTTTTGGATTTTTCAGAGCAGTGTTGGCAGCTCTGCACATGCTCAGTTTTCAATGAGTTTCTATACAGAGCAGTGGCGGCTGGTGCTCAAAATTTTTGGGGGGGGGGCGCAAAAAGAAAAATGTAAAAGGTATTGCTTTGCGGCAAAAAAAGCGGTAAAAAAATTGCATGACTTTGAGGTCATGGTACAGGCATAGCACAGGTGATGGTATAGGCATGGCACATGTGATGGTATAGGCATGGCACAGGTGATGGCATAGGCATGGCACAGGTGATGGCACAGGTTATGGCATAGGCATGGCACAGGTGATGGTACAGGCATGGCACAGGTGAGGGCACAGTTTGGCTTCAATCACTTACCTTCTGATGGCGGCGGGATGGCGGGATTCCAGGAACCGAGACAAGCAGCGCCGTGGACGTCCTCCTCTTCAGTCTTCTGTCTTCCGGTCCGGGCGGCGGGAAGGAGATCGGGCGGTGACGGTGCGTGACTGACGCACGCACAGGCACCGCCCCCATTGCGAGTCAGCGATGTCCTGGATGATGATTGGCTGGAGACTGGACCAATCACAGCCAGGATATCACGAAGGTGGGGGTGGCTCAGCGCTTTTCCCTGCGCCCAGGTTATGCCCCCAGAAGGCAGCCAATGGGCGCCTCTTCTGGGTCGTAAACCCCACCCCCCCATAGCCACCAGGCCCAGCGCATAGGCCTGCGAACACAATTTTTTTTTCAAAACTTTATCTGTTCTTTTTGTCATTTTTTTTTCTTTTTTTTTAGGGGGGGGGGGGGTGGCGCTCTGGCGCCCCCTATGCACGGGCCGCCACTGATACAGAGCATTTCCTTTCTATCACATTTGAGCAGCCCATGTGACTATAGAGCAGCCTTTCTTTTTTTTAATCAAACAGGTTCCTTATTGCATGTAAGAAAGATAAGGTTCAGTACAAATAAATACAGTCCGGCAGTATTCAGATCGGTACAAAACATTGTAAGGGAAAAATACAGCACTTTCCACCCCAGCATTACATCCAGCCATGATATAGAGAAACTAAAGAAAAATAAATAAAAGGGGGCAATATGTCATCAAGGGGTACATTAAAAAAAAACACCTTCCAGCCAGCAATTAAGTGTAAACTGGTTATAACCTTTTAGTCAGATCAAAATAACAGCCTCAAGCCATGTTGAAGAGCATATGGGGATCATGTTGGGTGAACAGGGCACAGTAAAAGTCGTGTCTGTACAAGTTCATGTGGACTTAGACCCAGGGTAGCTAGCCAAGGTGCCCATAATTTTTAAAATTTTCCAGGACAACCTCTATGTTGATATACATAGAACTATCCTTTCAGCCACACCAGCCACACCAGTCACTGTCCAAAGCTTGCCGCTTCAACCTCCACAACATCTCCAAGATACGTCCCTTCCTAACCAATGATGCCACAAAGCTTCTAATCCACTCCCTGGTTATCTCTCGTCTCGATTACTGCAACTCTATTCTCATTGGCTTAACTTTAAAAAGACTACCCCCCTTCAGTCCATCATTAACGTTGTTGCCAGGCTCACCCACCTTGCAAACCGCTCTGTGTCTGCTACCCCTCTTTGCCAATCCCTCCATTGGCTGCCACTCAACCAACAAATTAAATTCAAGTTACTAACCATAACTTACAAAGCCATCCATAACTTGGCGCCCAGCTACATCACTAACCTGGTCTCAAAATACCAACCAACTCGTTCTCTTCGTTCCTCCCAGGACCTCCTGCTCTCTAGCTCCCTTGTAACCACTTCCCATGCTCGCCTCCAGGACTTCTCCCGAGCTTCTCCCATCCTCTGGAATGCTCTACCCCCATCTGTCCGACTATCTCTTAGGCTCCGTTCACATGTCAGCGTTTGGATCGCGGGCAGAACCGCCGCGGTTCCGCCCGCGATCCGGAGATTTATTGCAAATCGCGGGACGCCTAGCGTTGCCCGTTGATTTGCAATAGCCCCCCAAACGCCGAGCGATGTTGCCGCGATTTCCTCCTGCCGAATCGCGGCAACATCGCGCAAACAAAATCGCAGGACGCAATACGCTCCAAAGAAGCTCTTGTACTTTCGGCAGGCGGAAATCGCGGCAACATCGCTCGGCGTTTGGGGGGCTATTGCAAATCAACGGGCAACGCTAGGCGTCCCGCGATTTGCAATAATCTCCGGATCGCGGGCGGAACCGCGGCGGTTCTCCCTGCGATCCAAACGCTGACATGTGAATGCAGCCTTACTTTGTCTACTTTCAGACGATCCCTGAAAACACATCTCTTCAGAGAAACCTATCTGGCAACCACCTAGCAACTGTGTTTTTATTTTCTCCAACAGCCCATCCCCCACAGTTATTACTTCTTGTATCTCTTGACCGTCCCTCTTAGATTGTAAGCTCTAACGAGCAGGGCCCTCTGATTCCTACTGTATTAAAGTGTATTGTATTTGTAATGTCTACCCTCAAGTTGTAAAGCGCTGCGTAAACTGTCAGCGCTTTATAAATACTATATAATAATAATAATATATATTTTTCAAATATTAGGATATTTCCCATGTGTGTTATGCATAGTTGATGTGAAGGGGGATCAGATAACTTCCAGAGTAGAAGAATCATCTTCCGAGCCTGAAAAAAGGGAAGGATGAGATGCCACCCTCGTGGGTTCCTCAGGAATGTTATCACTTAGGATTCCCAGTAGACCGAACTTAGGCTCAAATGGTATCTGCGTTTGGAAATCCCTATTAGGTGTAGCTATAACTGTCAACCAGTAGTGGTGTAATTTGGGGCACCACCAGAGAAGATGGATACGATTTCCCCTGTCCAGTTTGCAACAATAGCAAATAGGGTCGGCCAGTACACCCATGCTGTGGAGGCGAGCAGGAGTGTAATGGGATCTTAAGATTATATAGAGCTGAGATAGCTTTTGTAAAGAGATTAGGGAGTTAGTAACCACCGCCTGCAAAGCTTCTTCCATTGGTCCCCAGACAGTTGACTCAAGTCTTCCTCCCATCAGTGCCATCTTAAGAGCATTAAAGGGTCCCTGGGCAATGCAGTGCACTGGGGCCCTGCCTACACAATCACCCACGAGAATAAAAATGCAAATTATCAATAAGGTGATATTTATTGGTACAGCTTCCAAGTTCGGCGGCTGGGTCTGGTGAACACACACACTGACGGGATTTAGACTCGACTGTCCTGTGTGTGCCTGTTCCCATGGAGGCAGACAGGCATTCCGGCAGTTGTGGGCTCCCCCTCCACGGCCCAAGTGGCCTTACAGAAGCGCAGGGCCGACAGGTGCTTTCCACCTGCAAATTTCGGCGGCGGGATGCACATGGGAATTGAGACTAATGCATGGCTGGGGCTGGGTTGCTGGGCAGGTGGGGCCACCCGGGCAAGTGGGGCCCCCAGGCAACTTCCCAGCCTGCCCATTCGGTAAGATGGCCCTGCCTCCCATTGCCCCGGGCCTTGGAAGGGTAGCCCTCCAATTATGTACTCAGCAACATACTAGAACATTGGGAAATAAGACCCTTTGCATGAGTGACTGAGGAAATTAAATGCTAGATAGGGGTTAGCAAAGGGATCCACACATCCCCCGTTCCCTGCTCCCTAACGTAATGCTGTAATTGAATGTAGTAGAATTTCATATGCGTTGGGAGGGAGAACTTCTCCTGGATGACCGAAAAAGGTGATAGCGTCCCATTCTGAAAAACATCAGTCTTGTCAGATGTCAGATTGTCAGAGTCAGATGAGTTACTCTGAACCTTTTTCATCCATCACCCGGAGCAAGTTTGCCTAATTCCTTATAAGATCTGATACCCCAGATTGGATTTTATGCAATGAACCCCTCCACCCACTGCAGTTGCCTTGATTTCCACCAAATTTTATGTAAGAGATTATATGCAGGAAACTGTCTATGTGGTTTGGCAAATAGACCCGCCTCCAGGCCTTCTGAGATGGAGTCCGCACCAGTACAATGCAGCTTAAGGCAAGCCGCTGAGGATGGTACAACAGGAGGGCTAGTGTAAGGTGCGGAAAACATCCCTACAAGGTACGTTAACTGAGCCGCCACATAATATAACCAGGGATTAGGTAGTGCCAGGCCCCCCTGTTCCTTTGGGTTCTGTAGTTGCTCTAAATTAATTCTAAGTGCTCGATTATTCCAAATCAGGGATCTGAAAATTGTATTAACCATTCTGAATTTTTTCAAAGGAATCACCACTGGTGAAGTATGCAATGGATAAAGCAATTGGGGGCATTATAATCATCCTAATTAAGTTGGTTCTACCGGCTACTGACAGCCGTAACTTACAAGTATTGACCCTTTCCCAAAATCTGGACAATAAAGGGTGTATGGTAAGGCGACAATTATTAAGCAAATTGGCGGTAACAAGTACCCCCAGGTATTTAAATGAGGATATGGTGGGGATGGGACAGGTGGTCAAACCCATCTGTTAACATTCTACGAGGAGGTGAGCTGTGAGCTAGATAGGGGGAGACCTGTGGATGTGGTGTATCTGGATTTTGCTAAGGCATTCAATACAGTTCCCCACAAATGCTTAATTTACAAACTAAGGTCTGCAGGCATAGACCACAAGGTTTGTTCTTGGATAGAAAACTGGTTAAAGGGGCGTGTCCAAAGGGTGGTAATAAATAACACATACTCAGATAGGACTGGAGTGGTAAGTGGGGGTCCCCGAAGGCTCAGTCCTGGGACCAATTTTGTTCAATTTATTCATAAATAGCATTGAGGAAGGGATCATTAGCTCAATCTCAGTTTTTGCAGATGACACAAACATAAGCAGGGCAATTAGTTCACATCATGATGTATAAATCTTACAGAAAGACCTGAACAAAATAACAGAGTGGGCAACTACATGGCAAATGAGGTTTAATGTGGAGAAGTGTAAGGTATTGGACTTGGAGACTAAAAACATAAATGCAAAATATGCTTGGGGGGGGGGGGACCTCTGGGGGAATCAAGGATGGAGAAAGAACTGGGAGTCTTAATAGAAGATATAGAAGATAGACTAAGCAATAGAATGCAATGTCAAGCTGCAGCTGCCAAAGCCGGCAGAATATTAGCATGCATAAGGAAGGGGATGTATTCCAGAGATAAAACTATAATCCTTCCACTTTATAAAACTCTGGTCCGACCACATCTGGAGTACTCTGTCCAGTTCTGGTCATCAATCCTCAGAAAGAATGTGATGGAACTAGAGAGAGTCCAGAGAAGGGAACTAAACTGATTAGGGGATTGGAAGACCTTAATTATGAGGAGCGTTTACAAGCGCTTGATTTATTCTCCCTGGAGAAGAGACGCCTGAGAGGGGACATGATATTGATTTACAATTACCTCAATGGTGATCTCAGCATAGAAAAAAAACTATTCAGTCGCAAGGAATGTAAGAGGGCTCGAGGCCATACAATGTGATTAGAGGAGAAGCGATTTGCTATGCAAGGGGTTTTTTACAGTCAGGGCAATAAGATTGTGGAACACTCTTCCACAAATGGTGGTAACTGCGGGGAGTATGGCTACTTTTAAAAGACTCTTGGGCGTACATCTCAAAGATCAAAACATTCAGGGGTATGGGTAATGAATACGTCCACACACACCTACACAGGTTGAACTGGATGGACTATTGTCTTTATTCAACCTCAACTACTATGTAACTATGTGGTTGAGACTATCTGGCCCTCACTGCCCTCCATTACTAAAAGCGCAGATTTTGTCCAGTTTATAGTAAGGCCAGAGAAATGTCCAAATCTGGAAATCGTAGCCATGGCAGCCTCCAGAGACACATCAGTGTCGCCCAGAAAGAGCAGCATGTCATCTGCGTAAAACATGAGCTTCTCATGGAGAACACCATAACGCAATCCTGAAATCAGTGGATTGGCATGAACCGGGGCACCAATGGCTCTATGGCAACTGCAAACAGCAAGGGGGAAAGAGGACACACCTGTGTAGTACCCTGTCCCAGCTTAAATACATCAGAATCCCTATCAGCATATATTATAGTGGCCTAAGGAGCATTGTACAGAAGCTGCACCCACAAGATAAACCATTTCAAAGCCAAATTTGGTCAGCACTGCCCATAAATACTTCCATTCTACACTATCGAACACTTTATTAGCATCCAGGGATAGTAGCGCCCTTTGTCCCATGTTGTCAGCGGTTGTTTGCATATTAAGAAATAACCTCTGGAGATTTAGGGATGTGGACTTTTGGGGCAAAAAATCCTGCTTGATCTGCCTGTATAATGAACAGAACTACCTCATTAAGTCGTTGAACTTTGCCAGGATTTAAACATCACTCTGCAATAATGATATCGGTCTGTAGGACCCTGGATCCAGTGGGTCCTTACCTGGTTTCAGAAGCAGAACAATATTAGCCCTGGACATAGATTCTGGGAGACACTTGTCATCTAATGCGGCATTAAAGACTTTTTGGAGGCGTGGTAAAATACATTCCCCATAGCTAGTTACACCTCAACAGGCATACCATCATTTAGGGGGCCTTGGACCCCGGGAAGGGAGCGGCAGCCCTCTGCACCTCGTCCAAGGTCAGCAGGGAGTCAAGTATGGAGCTTTGAGCCTGAGTGTGTGAAGTGTTAACTCATCCAAGTAAGCATGCAATTTATCCAGGGAATAGTGACACTGTGATTGGTAAAGGGATTCGTAGTACCTGTTTAGCTCTGCTGCAATGAGGTCAGGGCGATTTAAGATATGGCCCTCTGGAGCACGAAGTGCACCTATAGCAGGAGAAGCCTGGTGTGAGTGAGCTATCCTAGCCAATAAACGGCCTGTGTTCTCCCCAGAGCAGCCTTTTTCAACTGGGATGCCGCGGCACCCTGGTGTGCCGCAGAGTCCTCAAAGGTGCCGTGACAAAAGTATAAAACTGTACTTCGGATTTCAGTGCAACAAGTGACAGGTGGAGAGAGACAGAGCTCCCAGCTACACTCCGAAGATGTGTGTGTGTGTAAAATAGGCCAGTGATTCAGTGAAACTCTCCTCTCCAGTGCTTGCTGCCATATCAGCAGCAGTGTCTGCCATGTCTCAGTGTGTCATCTGAGCCCGATCACATTACCGTATCTTTCTCCCGGTGTGTGCTTCTGTGTCAGCAGCTGTGTATGCAGCTTCTCATCCTCTTCTGTGCCCAGTGTCAGCGGCAGAGTGTGCAGTGTTTCATTTGAATTGGGTGGGCAGTTTAGAGTAGGTTATTGTGCTCCCTCGTCTATACAAGCCAGCAGAGGCCTTCATGGTTTAGAATTTATCTGTCAACAACTGAGTTTGTCAGTCCCCAGCTCTTAAACATTGAATACTAGCTGGTTGAATGTACACTATATTGTCAAAAGTATTGGGACACCTGCCTTTACAAACACATGAACTTTAATGGCATTCCAGTCTTAGTCCGTAGGGTTCAATATTGAGTTGGCCCACCCTTTGCAGCGTCTCATCTTCTGGGAAGGCTGTCTACAAGGTTTAGGAGTGTGTATATGGGAATGCTTGACCATTCTTCACCCAAAGGTGTTCTATCAGGTTGAGGTCAGGACTCTGTGCAGGTCAGTCAAGTTCCTCCACCCCAAACTTGCTCATTCATGTCTTTATGGACCTTGCTTTGTGCACTGATGCACAGTCATGTTGGAACAGGAAGGGGCCATTCCCAAACTGTTCCCACAAAGTTGAGAGAATGAAATTGTCCAAAATCTCTTGGTATGCTGATGCCTTAAGAGTTTCCTTCACTGGAACTAAGGGACCAAGCCCAACCCCTGAAAAACAACCCCACACCATAATCCCCCCCTCCACCAAATGATTTGGACCAGTGCACAAAAGCAAGGTCCAGCACGCATCTAGTACATGCACATGCGCTTGTGCCTGCTAAAAAGCTGGTACCACAGTATCATGGGTTTTGGTGCAGCACAATATAGAAAAATAAATAAAGAGCCAAACACCCACCAGACCCTTTCCCAGTGCGGACTGCTGCCACCCCGAAGCTGTGTGAACTGGCTCCATTGAGAGCTGGTCACAGTCTCCTGTCATACGAATTCGATGCCGAAAAACCTGCATCCAATTTGCATAAGTGTGAACCCAGCCTAAAGGGTGCCTAGACTGAAAAAGGGTTGAAAAACACTGCTATAATGTCACACATGTGGGCGTATACAAAGTGGTTAATGACAGCTCACTCCCTCCCTTCTCCTCTATGCCCACTAATCATGCCCACTAACCAGTAAAACACAATGGGGGCAGGATATTACATGTAGATTGATGAAGGGTTCACCTCCCTCTTATTCTAATACACAGGCTGGAGGGGCGTGATACAGCCTGTGACTGGTAGAAATCCACTCTCACCATGTTTTTGCCACAAAATAATAAAGATTTGATTTCAAATATATATTTTTATGAACATTTATAACAGTTTAATGATATTACTTATTTTTACTCTGTATTCCAAATGCTATCTTTTTATTTTACACATGTGACTAGCAGCAGAGAACTAGAAGCTCCTCCTGCTTAGTTTTCCCTGCAGGCAGGCTGGGAAGGAGCCCGGTCATGTGACAGCTGTATGTCGATTAGGAAAAAGGTACTTATGTTTTAAAAAATAATTACAGTGCCATCATCCCCATACAGAAATAGAAGGTATAATGTAAATTAAAAAAGTGTGTGTTTAGTATCACTTTAATTTTTGTGTGTGGTGGGGGATTGATTTTTTATTTTTTTTTACATTGTGCCTTTCGTTTTTTTTTTTTTTGGATCAACGTTACTGCTATCACAAGGGATGAACAACATCCCTTTGGAAAGCATGTGCCCTTGCAGGTCTTCTTTTTGGAGAGATCTGGGGTCTATTATATCTCTCCTCTGGCCTCCAAAGCATCTGATCAAAATTAGCTTAAACCTCCACCATTTCCAGTACAAAGTGGCACAGAGGTGGGCAGCTGTGGAAGAGCACCTACTACTTACCTGAGAATGCCAGAGAGAATGAAATTGTGCTCAGTGCTGGTGAGGGCTGCAAGAGGAGACCCTGCCATGAGGCTGGGGTGGCCCATCTCCTCTGTGTCATATGGGCAGGGAGGGTTCTGTGTCGATTCCACTCAAAGGGGACCTTCCCTAGGAAACACAAAAGTCAGCCGGGGAAGTGAGGAGTGCAGAAAGCTTCCTCTACCAACTTCTCTGTTTCCCAGAAACACATTGGTGAACTCGCAGCAGTGCCGGACAGGGGCTGGTTGACAACTTTCAGCCCAGGGGGCAAGTACAAACCAGAGGCTCATGGTGCAGCGACTCGCCCTCCCCCCCCCTCCCACTCTCCTTCTTCCCAGTCTCCTCCTGACCCTCATTCCATGTTGAAGCTCTGCTCCAGGTACTCTTTACTCACCAGCCAAATCCGGGTTCCCGACCTGGCCAGCGGAGGCTGGTTGGGGGGAGCTGGGAAAGCTTGGTCGGGGCTGGCTGGGGGGGGGGGGGAGGAGAGTCTCCAGTGGGGCATGAAACCGGCCTCTGCTCAGACACAGTGTACACATCCAAGCTGGGCGGGGGGGCCTGCGCTCTGTCCTTGTCTTTATCCCACACTCAGTAGGTCAGTGGCGGGACTTTTTACTGCCCTTCACCAGGAATCCCTTAGGTATGTCTGTGGCAGAAGAGGTGCATCCTTTTTATGGGGCATCAGAGCAGCCCCCCTGCCCCCCGGCCCAGTCCTCCCCTGGTGCCGGAGCACGCTACGGCCAAAAAAAAAAAGAAAGCCCTTGTTACACTTACTTATTTAGCACATGCGCGCTTAACATGAGAAATATCTGTTACTTTATCCTCTGTAAATGTTATTACTGTTGTTCTTTTTGGAAGGGAAACTTTGTGAAAAATGACCCCATGCATGGACAGTCTAAAGCACAAGCAATTTGCCTTTTTCTAGTATATTACTTCACCACTCTTAAAATACTTGCTGCCATTAAACAGTTAAGCACTGAACGCTATTTCTGGACCAAAGAATATTTTCCGCTCCCATCCGGAGGTTTCTTACGTCTATGTTATGCTTATTTTAATTAAAACGTTGTCAACAGGACAGAAAGTGAAACCTTTTATCATCTGACCTTGCATAGACATTCCCCGGAGACTTGTTTGTTAAATGGGAATTATTTTCGCGGAGATTGATACACAGCTACAGAAAAGGGTGAGCAGGCTCAGCCTGGAATCCACTGTAGTGTGACCAAAGAGAATGATCCGCTTGACATGAGTTTCGGTGAAACGTTCAACTTCAAAGTAGTTCAGGCCAGAAGCATCCTGAGCCAGACTTTCAATCAAAATCAGGGACTTTGCAAAGTTAAATCATTTGAAATGCAGAGGGAAAAAAACTCCATCTGTTTTCTGTAACCCAAATTCTCTAAGATCTGGGCAACCTGGTGCCAAGCAGTTGGGAACTGAGTGTAGGAAATACCCCAGTTCAAGCAGCTCTGGCACTGATGCACAAGGGATAGAAGCAGCATACATTTACAAGGATCCTATCAGGTCTCACAATGTCCCTGGATACTTGGATTCCCTTTCCAGTATCAGCCAGACATTTCTCCTGTGAACTCTCCAGACCAGATCCTCAATGAAATCCCTTAATGAGTTCCAGCAGTTTCAGCAGAACAGGTCCCCTAGTTCTTAGCATAGCTGGGACCTCGATGAGTCTACGTAGAAGTAAAACAGGACTGCCCAGATGGGCATCATACCTCTAGGGTGGGACCTTCTCCACCTGGACAAGAACAAGGCTGCCTCAGGCCTCAGACTATTTATGTACTCCTCAGCTACCTACTGGGCATTCTCCCCAGGGATTGGTTGAGACCACATAGATATTCAGACTGTGGATCTCCCTCTTTCATCCACTATATTCTAAAACACTCAAGAAGGTAGGGGAAGCAGTCGAACCCGCAGCCAGTGAAGCTTAGAACAGATAAAAGCAATCACAAACTGCTGATTACAGGGGAGCCAAAAAACCCTTTACATTTCATTTTCACAGATGTCTTCCATGTGCTACAGAGCTTGAGAGATAATAACCTGTATTGTAAGTTGGAGAAGTACAAGACCCATCGTGAACAGGTTACATTTCTGGGTTATGTCATTTCTACTTCCGGTTTTTCGATGGAACCAGAGAAACTATCTGCAGTTCTACAGTGGCCTCGAGACCTGTAGGTCTACGTCCAATACAACGTTTTCTTGGCTTTGACAATTATCGGAAATGTATTTGTAATTTCTCTTCCCTGGTCGGACCCCTGACTGATATGATCAGGAAGTACAGCAACACACAGAATTGCTCTCTTGATTCCATTAAAGCCTTCGAGTCCCTCAAGAATGCCTATGTTTCAGCTCCTGTGCTGGCAGATGCTGATCCTAAGTTACCCTTCATTCTTGAGGTTGATGCGTCTGAGACTGGAGTAGGCCATCTTCTGTCTCAACATCCTACATCTGAGAGCGCTATGCATCCTTGTGGCTACTTTTCTAAGAAATTGTCTCCTGCAGAATGGGGAAAGAGAATTGCTAGCTATCATTTTAGCTCTTAAAGAATGGAGGCATCACCTCAAGGGTACCACTGTACTGGTCCTCATTTTGACTGACCATAAGAATTTAACATTCTTGTCGGAGGCTAAACGCTTATCTCCCAGAAGGGCACTATGGGCACTTTCAAGCTTAAATTACATATGGCACTTTTCCACTGCAAGTACCGTCTCGGCTCTACTCTGCCCTGCTTCGCCCGGTTTGCTTTTCCACTGCTGGTACCGCATGGTACGGTGTTAGAACGGTTCGGTACGGTACGGTATGGTTTGCTTTTCCACTAAAGTAGTACTAAAGTTAAGTGGGTGGGATAACAACGGGGTGGGCGGGATTCTCTGACCAATCAGTGGCTAGTAGTGACTGCATGCAAAGGATTGTGGGATATGGTATTGGGTATGGTACCTGTTGGAACCACAATCGAGTAGGTACTGTTTTTGAGAGCCGTACCATTCGGTTCCATGCATTGGAAAAGCGCTGCCGTACCGTACCGAACCGTTCTTACACTATACCATGCGGTACCAGCAGTGGAAAGCACAAAAGTGAGCCAAACCGCTTGGTTCCATGCAGTGGAAAAGCGCCAATAGTCTCATTCTAACCCGGTACGAAGAATGTAAGGGCTGATGCATTGTCACAACAGTTTTCCTCCTCCAAGATCGAGTCGGTTCCTCCTCCTGTGATACCTCCAGATTGCATGCTAGCCACTATTCACACTAGTCTCACTTCACCTTTGGGTGACAAAATTCTTGCTGCTCAGATCCATTCTCCTCCTGAAAAACCTTGTGACCGCTGCTTTGTCCCCGAGAATCTCCGCGCTGCTTTGCTCCAGACATACCTTTCTCCCAAGGCAGCTGGTCACCCTGGGAAGAATCAGCTCATCTGGTCCATTTCTAAACAATTCTGGTGGCCTAGTCTCCGCGATGATGTAACCGCCTTCGTAGTCGCTTGTTCCATGTGTGCTCAGAGTAAGAAACAGGGACACCTTCCAGTGGGTCTCCTACAACCCATACATAATAGAGAGAGAGACCGCCCTGCATCCTAACCACCAATCACTTGCTGGTTAAAATGAAAAGCAGCCAGCAACTCTCGCTCCCGTCCAAGGCAGAGCCGTGCCTCCCAAAGTCAGCTTAATACCAGCACTCTACCCACTATTACCCACCCCCAATGCAGAACTGTACCTCCCTCGCCCGGCATATTAGCAATGTGACTTCCACCCTCCGCTTGATCTAAGGTAGGAGAGTGAGGGTAGAGGACACTACGGGGGGGGGGGGGGGTGATGTGAGAGGAGGCAGTACTGGAGGGGTGAGGCTGGCTGGATACCCAGAGGACACTACTGTTGGGGGTAAAGGGGGTGGGGGGTTAGTGCAGTGGGGGCTGTAAAGTTAGGCAGTGCTGTGTGTGTGTGTGTGTGTGGGGGGGGGGGTGCAGGGAGCCAGTGATGTGAAGAGGGGCAGTGCTGTAGGGGGTAGGGGAGATGTAAAGGGGTTGGTGGTAGGTAATGTGAAGGGCGGGCAATGCTGTGGGGTGGTGATGTGGAGGGGGTTGGGGTAGGGAATGTGAAGGAGAGCAGTGCTGTGGGGGGGTGATGTATAGGGGGGTGGGGGCAGGTGATGTGAAGAGGGGCATTGCTGATTGTGGGAGGGGTGATGTGGAAGGGGGTCGTGGCAGGTAATGTGAAGGGCAGTGCTGTGGGGGGCAAATGATGTGAAGGGGCAGAGCACACTACTGTGTAGAGGGGGGTTTATGATGTGGCGGGGGGGTGGGTGATGTAAAGAGGGCAGTTCTGGGGGGGGGGGGGGGGCTGACAACACCATATTGAAGGGAAAACTGCGATGTGAAGTGGGGGACTGATGCGCAAAAGGACTGAGGACGCTGATGTAAGAATGGGATTGTGATATAAGGAGGGCTGCGATGTACAGGAGTCTTAGCACAAACGTGCGATTCGGACCTCTGCTGGAAGAAAATTTCACAAATCGGACCTCTGCAAAATTTAATTCAATATCCCAGCCCTAGAGAATAAATTGGGTGTGCAATTTTTAGGCACCCGGTGTTTGCGCAGCAGTTTTTCAAACGCAATTTTTGGGGAAAAAATACACTTTTTTGTATTGTAATGTAAAAAATAAATAAAAAAATATAGAATATAACCATCTTCAGAAATTCAAATTTTATATAGAATAAATTTGAATAGAAAAGAATAGAAAGATAGAATAGAAAATACTATAATAAAAAAATAGAAAAATAAAAGAATTAAAAGAAAAAAAAAAAAACACTAGAAAAGATTATAAATATTTTCCAAAATCCAAATAGAATTAATTCAAATTTAAATAGAATAGAAAATGAAGATAGTTATATTCTTTCTACTCTATTCTATTGTTTTTTTTTTTTTTTTATATATTATTCTGTTGTTTTCTAATATATTCTTTTCCATTTAATTCAAATTGATTTTATTTGAATTTTGGGAAATTGTTATATTCTTTCTATTCTATTGTTTTTTTTTCTCTACTATATTCTGTTCTTTTATCTTCTATTCCATTTTGTTCTGTTTTTCTCTACTATATTCTGTTCTGTTCTTTTATTTTCTATTTCATTTGGTTCTCTTTTTCTCTACTTTTATTTTCTATTCCAGTTTTTTCTGTTTTTCTCTACTATATTCTGGTCTTTTATTTTCTATTCCATTTTGTTCAGTTTTTCTCTACTATATTCTGTTCTTTTATCTTCTATTCCATTTTGTTCTGTTTTTTTTCTACTATAGTCTGTTCTTTTATCTTCTATTCCATTTTGTTCTGTTTTTCTCTACTATAGTCTGTTCTTTTATCTTCTATTCCATTTTGTTCTGTTTTTCTCTACTATATTCTGTTCTTTTATCTTCTATTCCATTTTCTTCTGTTTTTCTCTACTATATTCTGTTCTTTTAACTTCTATTCCATTTTCTTCTGTTTTTCTCTACTATATTCTGTTCTTTTATCTTCTATTCCATTTTCTTCTGTTTTTCTCTACTATATTATGTTCTTTTATTTTCTATTCAATTTTGTTCAGTTTTTCTCTACTATATTCTGTTCTTTTATCTTCTATTCCATTTTCTTCTGTTTTTCTCTACTATATTATGTTCTTTTATTTTCTATTCAATTTTGTTCAGTTTTTCTCTACTATATTCTGTTCTTTTATCTTCTATTCCATTTTGTTCTGTTTTTTTCTACTATATGCTGTTCTTTTATCTTCTATTCCATTTTGTTCTGTTTTTCTCTACTATATTCTTTTCTTTTATCTTCTATTCCATGTTGTTCTGTTTTTCTCTACTATAGTCTGTTCTTTTATCTTCTATTCCATTTTGTTCTGTTTTTCTCTACTATATTCTGTTCTTTTATCTTCTATTCCATTTTCTTCTGTTTTTCTCTACTAAATTCTGTTCTTTTATCTTCTATTCCATTTTCTTCTGTTTTTCTCTACTATATTCTGTTCTTTTATCTTCTATTCCATTTTCTTCTGTTTTTCTCTACTATATTCTGTTCTTTTATCTTCTATTCCATTTTTTTTTCTGTTTTTCTCTACTATATTCTGTTCTTTTATCTTCTATTCCATTTTGTTCTGTTTTTTCTCTACTATATTCTGTTCTTTTATCTTCTATTCCATTTTGTTCTGTTTTTCTCTACTATATTCTGTTCTTTTATCTTCTATTCCATTTTGTTCTGTTTTTCTCTACTAAATTCTGTTCTTTTATCTTCTATTCCATTTTGTTCTGTTTTTCTCTACTATATTCTGTTCTTTTATCTTCTATTCCATTTTGTTCTGTTTTTCTCTACTATATTCTGTTCTTTTATATTCTATTCCATTTTGTTCTGTTTTTCTCTACTATATTCTGTTCTTTTATTTTCTATTCCATTTTGTTCTGTTTTTCTCTAATATATTCTACTCTTATTTTCTGTTATATTCTTTTGTATGCTATTATATATTTTTTCTCTTGTGTTCCTTTATCTTCTTTTTTATTTTATTATCTTTGAAAATCGGAAAACAACTCGAGAAAACTCTGAATGAAAACTCTGAATGAAAACTAAGAAAACTTTGAAAGAAAACTCTGAACGAAAACTCTGAAAACTCTGAATGAAAACTCTGAATGAAAACTCTGAATGAAAACTCTGTATGAAAACTAAGAAAACTCTGAAAGAAAACTCTGAAAACTCTGAATGAAAACTCTGAAAACTCTGAATGAAAACTCTGAATGATAACTCTGAATGATAACTCTGAATGATAACTCTGAATGATAACTCTGAATGATAACTCTGAATGAAAACTCTGAAAACTCTTCAAAATGGATTTGAAAACTATTCAAATTTGAATTCAGAAAATTTGAATCAATTCAAATACAAAAAAGGAAAAATCCAGAAAATGAATTAAATGAATTTAACTAAAACTAAAATTATGCAAATAACAAATCAAAAGGAAATAAAACAATTTTTTCCTGTTCTGCACATGAGGCAGTATAGCTGGATGCCTTATCTAGTTTTACATTTTTTTGGGAACCTTGGACTGTGCGCGGGATCATCGATTTCCAACCATGAAGAGCCGAGGACAGCATAGAAAATATGTCTGCAGTGAATTTTTTGAGATTCGGATTAAAGTTCAACCGACGTCCCGCTTGCGGTGACAATGTTTCCTGGATATCATTAGCTGTTTTCCAAAAACCTTTATGCTCAGAGTTATTTTTTTTATTTATTTTTTTAAAACTTTCAAAGCAGCTTATAGCTAAACGCTTCCCCCAGTAACGCGGTGAGATATTATCACTCCAAACTGATGAATCAGTCCAATAACATGGGATTCAGCCGGTGGCATTGTGTGTCCTTGTCACTGCAGAATTTTTATTTCATTTGAGGGGAATGCTGCATTGCTTTGTTCATTTGAGAAAGAACTATCATATTGCTTTATGGCGGCAATAATACAGAATAAATCACATTCCCCTCCGTCCCGGAACAGCCCGCTTTCCTTTGTGAGAAGCATTAGTCAATTTTTGCTATCGCTCCCGTCTTGTAGACTCTTAGTTAAAGCTGAACTCCAGGCAAGCAGCTAAACACACACAGATGAAATACATAGATGGGGAGTTGTTTTATCTGCCAAAAGATTTGTATTTCTGTCCATCCGTTTATGAGATTAATACAGTTCTGCCACTGGCTTGCACACAGGGTGTGATAGGTGTGCCTGGGCACACTCTAATCACCCTGTGCGCTGCAGATTCCTCCTTTTTAGACCCCTGATATTTCACCAAAGCCCCCGAACGGCTCCTAAAAAAAATTGTTGAAAAAAGATAAATAAAAAAATAAAATTAAAAAAAAAATAATAAACAAAAATAGACAAAATCTGCAGAACCCCTGTGCTGCCAAAGGTGGACTTCAGTGGCATAATCATAATCAAATCAAAAAAAATTGTAGAAAAAAAAAATCAAAAAAAAAAAAAATCTGCAGAACGCCTGTGCTGCCTGATATTTCACCAAAGCCCCTGAACGGCTCCTAAAAAAAAAATTGTAGAAAAATAAAAATAAAATTAAAAAAAAATAAATAAAATAAACAAAAATAGACAAAATCTGCAGAACCCCTGTGCTGCCAAAGTTGGACTTCAGTGGCATAATCATGAGACTGGACTCATTTTTTCTAATCACTCCATGTGCTGCAGATTCCTCCTTTTTAGACCCCTGATATTTCATCAAAGCCCCGGGACTGCTCCTAAAAAAAAAAAAAAAAAAAAAAATTGTAGAAAACAAAAAAAAAAAATAATAATAATAAACAAAATCTGCAGAACCCCTGTGCTGCCTGATATTTCACCAAAGCCCCTGAATGGCTCCTAAAAAAAAATTGTAGAAAAATAAAAAAAAAAAAAATAAAATTAAAAAAAAAAAAAATAAAATAAACAAAAATAGACAAAATCTGCAGAACCCCTGTGCTGCCAAAGGTGGACTTCAGTGGCATAATCATGAGACTGGACTCATTTTTTCTAATCACTCCATGTGCTGCAGATTCCTCCTTTTTAGACCCCTGATATTTCATCAAAGCCCTGGGACTGCTCCTAAAAAAAAAAAAAAAAATTGTAGAAAAAAATAAATAAAAAAATAAAATAAAAAAAAAATAATAAACAAAATCTGCAGAACCCCTGTGCTGCCAAAGGTGAACTTCAGTGGCATAATCATGAGACCGGACTCATTTTTTCTAATCACTCCATGTGCTGCAGATTCCTCCTTTTTAGACCCCTGATATTTCATCAAAGCCTCAGAACTGCTCCTAAGGGTCCTTTCACACGGCCGCTCCGTGTGTCCACAAATCATTCCATCCGTTTGCGGATGATTTGCGGACATAATGTAAGTGAATGGCACTGCGGGAGTCAGCGGAATACCATCCTCTGACACCCAATTTTCCTCCTGTCAGTTCTGTTCCGTTTTTACAAATGAAACAGAACCCCATTTTTTCTTCCGTGTAAAAAACGGAAAGGAAGGAAAATCGGATGTCAGCGGTGTCATCCGCTGACATCCGCAGTGCCATATACTTACATTATGTCCGTATATCATCCGCAAACGGATGGGATGATATGCGGGCACACGGAGCGGATGACAGAAATGTCATCTGCTCCGTGGAAAAAAAAAAAAAAGTCCCGCAGCGGACAGGACCCTTAAAAAAAAAAAAAAATATAGAAAAAATAAATAAATAAATAAATAATAAACAAAAATCTGCAGAACCCCTGTGCTTCCAAAGGCAGACTTCAATGGCATAAGCATGAGACCAGACCCATTGTTTCTAAGCACTCCGTGTGCTGCAGATTCCTCCGGTTTAGACCCCTGATATTTCACCAAAGCCCCCAAACGGCTCCTAAAAAAATTATAGAAAAAAGATAAATAAAAAAATAAAATAAAAAAAAATAATAAAAAAAAATAGACAAAATCTGCAGAACCCCTGTGCTGCCAAAGGTGGACTTTTCTAATCACTCCATGTGCTGCAGATTCCTCCTTTTTAGACCCCTGATATTTCATCAAAGCCCCGGGAACTGCTCCTAAAAAAAAAAAAAAAAAAAAAAAAAAATTGTAGAAAAAAAAAAATAAAAAAAATAAAATAAAAAAAAAAATAATAAACAAAATCTGCAGAACCCCTGTGCTGCCAAAGGCGGACTTCAATGGAATAAGCATGAGACTGGACCCATTGTTTCTAAGCTCTCCGTGTGCTGCAGATTCCTCCGGTTTAGACCCCTGATATTTCACCAAAGCCCCCTAACGGGGTCCTAAAAAACTAGTAAAAAAAAAAAAAAATTTAAAAATATTAAACAAAATCTGCAGAACCCCTGTGCTGCCAAAGGTGGACTTTACTGGCATAAGCATGAGACCGGACCCATTGTTAAAGCGGTAGTATCCCGCTTTTTGACACTTTTACCTACAGGTAAGCCTATAATAAGGCTTACCTGTAGGTACAAATAATATCTCCTATGGTTTAGGAGATATTTACAGTGCGTGCAAGCAGCCGCTCGCGCGAGCGGCGCATGCGCTCTGAAGGTCCGGGGGGACCTTCAATTAATTTGCCGGGAGCTTGCCGGAAAAATCACTCCCGCGCGCATGCGCGAGAGTGACGTCATCGCGGCTCCGGCCAATCATCGCGCCGGAGCCGTCTCTTCCGGCCAATCACCGTGCCAGAGCCGCCGAACCCGGAAGAGACGGCGAGGGATCATGGCAGCGCCCGCAGCGATGTCCGGGGGTCCGTGTCGGGGCTTCGTTCTAAGGTAAGTAATACATAATGGGCTAGTATGCGATGCATACTAGCCCATTATGCCTTTGTCTTGCAGGTTTTTTTTTTTTTTTTTTTTTTTGTTTCTAGGGTTTACAACCGCTTTAATAGACAATATCAAAATGTAATTTATACATATAATGAAAAACACATAATACATAACACAAAACATAACACATAATAATAACACAGCCATAGGCTTGCGCACAGGGTGGGCTAGGTGTGCCTGAGCACACTCTAATCACCCCGTGTTCTGCAGATTCTTCCTGTTTGGACCCCTGATTATTTCACCAAAGCCCCTTAACGGGCTCATAAAAAAAAATTGTAGAAAAAAAAAATTAAAAATAATAACAAACAAAAATAAACAAAATATGCAGAACCCCTGTACTGATAATGGCGGACTTTACTGGCAAAGGAAATGAGACCCATTGGTAATAGACAATAGCAAAATGTAATTTATACATATAATGAAAAACACATAATTGGTATCACATCGGTACAGTAGAATATATATGTATAAGATCACTGTAAAAACAGTAGGACGTAGGATGAGGTCCTAGTACAACATATCCCTAATTCCCATCCGGGATGGAATATTCCCCCAAATGTAAGGGGTGCATGTATTGTACCAAAATACCTCCACTGGTCACAGGCCGGCGCGTTTTGTTAACAACCGTAGCTTCCTCAAGACCACTTGTGAGAGGGATTCCTATTGGCAATATCAGCTGAATCCATGGTTGGCTGTCTAAAACAAAGATCAACATATCTTGCATATATACTGTACGTGGCCTAGATGGATTTTTCCATTCAGGTAAGAATTATTTCTAATGTCAGGGTTCTGTTCAATCCAATGCTTGCATCAAGTGTCTCCAGTGACCCAATGCACTCCAGCCTGCACCCAGTGTCTCCAGTGACCCCATGCACTCCAGCCTGCACCCAGTGACCTCACACTCTAGCTTGCATCCAGTGTCTCCAGTGACCCCATGCACTCCAGCTTGCATCTAGTGTCTCCAATGACCCCATACACTCCAACCTGCACCCAGTGTCCCCATGCACTCCAGCTTGCATCTAGTGTCTCCAGTAACCCCATGCACTCCAGTTTACATCCAGCATCCCATGCACTCCAGCCGGTTCTCGGTACCTTCTTGCACTTAGGTCTGCATCCAGTTCTCCTGTGTGACCCCATGCACTCCGGCTTGCATCCAGCATCTCCAGTGGCCCCATGCACTCCGGCTTGCATCCAGCATCTCCAGTGGCCCCATGCACTCCAGCTTGCAACCAGCATCCCCAATGGCCCCATGCACTCCAGCTTGCATCCAGCATCCCCAGTGGCCCCATGCACTCCAGCTTGCATCCAGCATCCCCAGTGGCCCCATGCACTCCAGCTTGCATCCAGCATCCCCAGTGGCAACATCCTCTCCAGCTTGCATCCAGCGTCTCCAGTGGCCCCATGCACTCCAGCTTCCATCCAGTGTCCCCATGCATTCCAGCTTCCATCCAGTGTCCCCATGCACTCCAGCTTCCATCCAGTGTCTCCAGTGACCCAATGTACTCCATCTTGCATCCAGTGTCCCCGTGCCCTCTTACACTCCAACCTGCATCCAGTTTTCCTGTGACCTGTGCACTTCAGCCTACATCAAGTGTCCCCATGCACTCCAGGTAATCCCTACAATTGGATAGAGATTACAAAAAAACTAACAGGGATGCTAACAATCCCCTACTCTATCCAAATAAGTTTAGGCTTTAGATACTATTAGATACTATTTAATTCAATGCTAGCATATTCATCTCTCTGGCTCCAGGATCCTCTGCAGGAAAGACCTTATCCACGCCTGTGTCCTAGCACTGGAATCTAATGTTCCTATATAATTATAACCATTTTCTCACAATAACTTTAAAAGAAGAAGAAGAAAGGTGTTCTTAATAGACTTTAAAGTACATTTTCTCCATCCACAGCTGTTAGGACAGCCATTAAACCCTTTTATTATAACCTTTGTGAAAGGCTTGGTTCCCACTGTGTCTTCCTATTAGTTGATTTGGATAACCTGCTCAACCTTTTTCAATCAGGACCGGCTTCACACAGTTCAATCCTCAGAAATGTGAAGACCTTCCATTGAGGAGGCAAATGACCTTTCACATTTGCGAAGCCCTTAACTGGCTCTCAGCTCCTCCACTTTTCCTTACCAATGTTGGTACCGTAGACCACCAATGTTTTCCAGAGCAACTAGGAATTTTTGCAGCTTTTTTTTTTTTTTTACTTTGCTCTGCATTTACTATGTTTAACCACTTTACCACCGGAGGATTTTCCTGCTTTACGTCCAGGCCACTTTTTGCAACTTGGCACTGTGCTACTTTAACTGACAATTGCGCGTCATGCAACGCCGTACCCAAACAAAATTTACGTCCTTTGTTTTCCCACAAACAGAGCTTTCTTTTGGTGGTATTTGATCACCTCTGCGCTTTTCATTTTTTGCGATATTAATAAAAAAAGAGCGAAAATTTTGCGAAAAAATTGACATTTTCTACTTTGACAGTTAAAAAATATCCAATATATTCAATTTTTGTCATATATTTAGGCCAAAATGTATTTAGCTACATGTCTTTGACCAAAAATTCTCAATGAGCGTATTTTTAACTGCTTTAAGACCGGAAGATTTTACCCCCTTCCTGACCAGGCTATATTTTGCGATTCGGCACTGCGTTACTTTAACGGACAATTGCGCAGTCGTGCGAAGCTGTACCCAAATTAAATTTATGTCCTTTTTTTCCCCCACAAATAGAGATTTCTTTTGGTGGTATTTGATCACCTGTGCAATTTTAAATTTTTGAAAAAAAGAGCGACAATTTTGAAAAAAAAAAAAAACAATATTTTTCACATTCTGATATATAACATCCCCCCCAAAAAAAATTAAAAATCAAATTTTTTTAACATTTTAGGCCAATTTGTTTTCAACTACATATTTTTGGTAAAAAAAAAAATCACAATAAGCGTATTTTGATTGGTTTGCGCAAAAGTTATTGCGTTTACTAACTAAGGGAAAGATTTGTCATTTTTATTGTTTATTTTTTTTTTTACTAGTAATGGCGGCGATCTGCGATTTTTTTTTTTTGCGGGACTGCGACATTTCGGCGGACAGATCAGACCCCTAACTGACATTTTTGACACTTTTGGGGGTACCAGTGACATTACTACAGTAATCAGTGCTATAAATATGCACTGTTACTGTAATAATGACACTGGCAGGGTAGGGGTTAACTTTATTGGTGATCAAGGGGTTAAATATATGCCTGGTGCTAACTGAAGTGTGTGGGGGGAGGGGACTGTGTGACACAGACACAGATCGCAGGTTCAGCTATGCTGAATCCTGCAATCTGACCCTGCCTGTCACATAGGAGATCCGCCCGCTTTGTTTACACAAGCGGGCAGATTTACTCACTCGATCCCCGACGAGTGATCACCGCCTCTCCTCCCCTGGCCCGACTCCTGCTGTGTCTGAATACAGTGGGAGCGAGCCTCCGAGAAGGGGCTCCAGCGGCGCGAGAAGAGGAGGAGTCCAGTGACGTAGGTCTACGTCGCTGGACGATAACAAGCCACTTTGACGCAGTACCAGCTCAGTGAGCGGTCGGCAAGTAAAGGCATTGTACTTGTTCAAATGCTTTCATTGCTTTAACTCGGTATTAATGTTGTTACACCGATCAGCCATAATTTTATTATCTCTTTATTGCCCCAATCATCATATCGATTTTGTTATATATTATTGTTAT
This sequence comes from Pelophylax lessonae, assembly GCF_965119305.1. NCBI lineage: Eukaryota > Metazoa > Chordata > Amphibia > Anura > Ranidae > Pelophylax > Pelophylax lessonae. The sequence goes on from NC_138780.1 coordinate 197,922,217, forward strand.
GGTTTTTGTTTTTTGCTAGATTAACAGGTTCCTAACTAGGGATCGACTGATTATCGGCAAAGCCGATATATCGAGGGCCGATATGCACTTTCCCTGATATATCGGAATAGGCCCCGGAGTGCTTGTACCGATGTGATGCCTGCAGTTAGAGGCATCACCCCGGTACCGGCGTCTATAGCCGAGGGTCGGCTGTCTTGTAATGACATCCGATGCGGCTGAGAAGCCACTTGGCTGTCATTACAAGGAGCGGGAGGGGACGCCCCCCTCCCGCTGCCTTCCGCAGCTCGCCCGGGTCTCCCGTCCCACCGGGAGACCCGGGCAACCAGCCTGCACAGCCGCCGAAGATCCGATCAAAGCCGTATTTGGCTTTGATCGGGTCTCCATGCAAAAACCCGGAAGTGATGTCATGACATCACTTCCGGGGGAATTGGCGCCAGATTCAAAAAAAATGACAGCATTCAAAACAGCCAAACTTGGCGTTTGTGAAAAAGTAGTCTACTAAAAAGAGGCTACCTATAGCGCTTGCTTATAAATGTACAACTTGATAATAAATTAAATAAATATTTGTGTCTGGTGATAAATAATCCTAAATAAATATAACATATAATTGTTAAAAACTTCTAATACCTTATAAATTATTAATAATTATTAATTATTTTAATACCTTATGGTATTAGAAGTTTTTAACAATTCTATGTTATATTTATTTAGGATTATTTATTACCAGACACAAATATTTATTTAATTTATTATCAAGTTGTACATTTATAAGCAAGCGCTATAGGTAGCCTCTTTTTAGTAGACTACTTTTTCACAATCTACCCATTATTCTATAGCAGCTGCTAAAACGCACACATATTTATACACAACTTTATTATACAATTTAATTTAATTTATTTGGAAACACCAGGCGCGGGGTATATACCTCGGTATATTTCCTTTATAAACTTGGCGTTTGGAATGCTTTTAAGTGCAGAGGAGATTTTTGGGGTCTTTTAGACCCCCCAGATCCCTCCACAAGAGTACCTGTCAAGAAAAAATAGAAATGTACGAAAATATCGGCGCATATTTGCCGATACCGATATGCATTGGCCAAAATATCGGTATCGGCAATGAAAAAACGATATCGGTCAATCACTATTCCTAACACCAACTGGGGCTTCTAGGAGCTCAGTGTTATTATACTGGTATCCCTGTATAACAGGGGTCTCCAAATATTTTAAACAAAGGGCCGGTTTATTATCCTTCAGACTTTAGGAGGGCCGGATTGTGGCCCGCAGGGGCAGTAAATGTCCCGGGCTCGGAATCAATGAGAATAAATATGGCCTCAGGTTTGGTGGTCAATAGGAGAAAGGTGCAGTGCCCCTATTAGTAGGGGGAATAGTATCCCATCATTGGTATCAGTGGAAGAATTATAAGAATAGTGTCTCATATCAGTGGGAGGAATAGTGCCCCGAGGGCCAGATAAAGACTAGCAAAGGGCCACATCTGGCCCTTGGGCCGCAGTTTGGAGACCCCTGCTGTATAACAACCCTATACTTCCATAGTTTTATTCAACCTTGGGATTATAATCATTATTATTTTTTTTTATATATATATTTTATATAATATATATTTTTTAATTGTGAATGTTTTTCTGTGCATGTCATTTCTTGCGTTTATTTTGATGTCCTTTTTTTTAACCACTCGCCTACCGCAGGTATACTGCGGCAGGCTGGCTCGTCTGCACGAACCGACGTATGGGTTACGTCGGTTCGCGGGGGCACGCCCGCCCCCATTAAGAAGCAGGGAAGCCAATCCATGGGACTGGCAGCCATGATTGCCACCCGACACCTGCGATCGTTCCCCGCTGAGAGAGAACAACGGTCTGCTGTTGTAAACACAGAAGACCGTTGTTCCCTCTGAAATGAACACATTTATATCTATATAGGATCACAGGTCTCTGTGGTCATTTCACAAGCCCCTCCCCCCACAGTTAGTAAACACTCCCCTAGGCTCACACTTAACCCTTTGATCACCCCTAGGTTAACCCCTTCCCTGCCAGTGTCATTAGTACAGTGACAGTACGTATTGTTAGCACTGATTACTGTAGTAATGTCACTGGTCCCCCCAAAAGTGTCAAAAATGGCAGTTAGGGGTCCGATCTGTCCACCGCAATGTCGCAGTCCCGCTAAAAATTGCAGATTTCCCAAAACAGAGAAAATCTTACATTTTTGAGCTCAGGTTCAATTTCAACAAGCCAGTTTGTGTTAACTAATACATGTAAACCATATATGGTTTGAATCTCGTCCCAGTTCAGCAGACAGCGGCCAAGATTCTGTGTGGACAGGCTGAATGTACATTACAAGCAGCCTGCTGGATTTTTCTTGCGATTATAGCTAGCAGCTGCTACAGCTGCTAGCAATAATTACTGTCTTCTCCCAGCAGGGGCAGATTTCCCTGCCTGCCCCCTTTGCAGGGTACAGCCAATTGCTTGGCAGGAGGAATTTCCCCAACAGCACTGTCTGTGTTTATTGGGGAACCCTGCAAATTTATTTCCTGCAACCCGTGGTTGCAGGAAAGAATTTTGCACCGTCTATGGCCTATACATGCAGTTTGTTTAGTTCCCGAATTGAAACTCAGGTGAATTTTTAATTTTTCAGAGATTTGGTTGTATCCAAATATTCAAATTACAATAGAAACACGTTTAAAAGAATCCAAAAAAATGAAAAAAACATTTGGCTGAAATTAGAATTCAAATCAAATTTGAAAACAAATTTTAAATCGAAATAGAGTTCGAAAACAAGAATAGAATAAAATAGAATAGAAAAGATGAGAATATAAAGAATAGAGTAAAACAGAACATAATATAATATAAAATAAAATAATAGAATATAAAAGAAGGGAATAGAATAGAATAGAGTAAAACAGAATAAAATAGAAAACAAAAGAATAGAACAGAATCAGAATAGAAAAGAAAATAATACAATAGAAAAGTATAGAGTAAAATAGAACAAATTAGAATAGAAATAAAAGAACGCAATAAGATAGAATAGAAAATAAAGGAATAGAAAAGAAAATAATAAAATAGAATACATTAGAATAGAATCATCATAAATGGAGAACTCCTGTCACATCTCATTTGAAAGTCACCGTCATCCTGGAAGAACAGAAGCCTGGGTTGGCGCGGCGTCCTGGAAGAACAGAAGCCTGGGTTGGCGCGGCGTCCTGGAAGAACAGAAGCCGGGGTTGGTGCGGCGTCATGGAAGAACAGAAGCCTGGGTTGGCCCGAAGTACTGGAAGAACAGAAGCCTGGGTTGGCCCGGAGTCCTGGAAGAACAGAAGCCTGGGTTGGCGCGGCATCCTGGAAGAACAGAAGCCCGAGTTGGCGCGGCATCCTGGAAGAACAGAAGCCCGAGTTGGCGCGGCATCCTGGAAGAACAGAAGCCCGGGTTGGCGCGGCGTCCTGGAAGAACAGAAGCCCGGGTTGGCACGGCGTCCTGGAAGAGCAGAAGCCTGGGTTGGCGCGGCGTTCTGGAAAAACAGAAGCCTGGGTTGGCGCGGCGTCCTGGAAGAACAGAAGCTTGGGTTGGCGCGGCGTCCTGGAAGAACAGAAGCTTGAGTTGGCCCGGAGTCCTGGAAGAACAGAAGCCTGGGTTGGCACAGTGTCCTGGAAGAACAGAAGCCTGGGTTGGCGCAGCGTCCTGGAAGAACAGAAGCATGGGTTGGCGCGGTGTCCTGGAAGAAAAGAAGCCTGGGTTGGCACGGTGTCCTGGAAGAACAGAAGCCTGGGTTGGCGCGGTGTCCTGAAAAAACAGAAGCCCGGGTTGGCACGGTGTCCTGGAAGAACAGAAGCCTGGGTTGGCGCGGTGTCCTGGAAAAACAGAAGCCCGGGTTGGCACGGTGTCCTGGAAGAACAGAAGCCTGGGTTGGCACGGCGTCCTGGAAGAACAGAAATCTGGGTTGGCCCGGCGTCCTGGAAGAAAAGAAGCCTGGGTTGGCACGGCATCCTGGAAGAACAAAAGCCTGGGTTGGCGCAGTGTCCTGGAAGAACAGAAGCCTGGGTTGGCGCAGCGTCCTGGAAAAACAGAAGCCTGGGTTGGCGCGGCGTCCTGGAAAAACAGAAGCTCGGGTTAGCACGGTGTCCTGGAAGAACAGAAGCCTGGGGTGGTGTGGCGTCCTGGAATAACAGAAACCTTGGTTGGCGAGGCGTCCTGGAAGAACAGAAGCCTGGGTTGGCGCAGCATCTTGCACTCTTCAGCACATCAGCGTCTCCAATAAACCACAATGTATTTTTTCTTTCCCATCCTCCATCAAATGTTTATTTAAAACGACTGAAGTTTTGTGCTCAGCACTCGGTGGGAATAGAAAGAACCCTCAATGTCATTTTAAAAGCCGGTCGCCTGTCACCAGCCTCTCTTCCTCCTCCAATGAGCCCTCCAGACGGGAGGTTCAATTTTGACTGTTTTTTATTTTCTTTTTCTTTTTTTTGTTGCAGTTTCTTTTTTAAGAGCATTCCGCTGCTCAAGAAGAGAGAATTGTGCCGTATCAATTTAACTTCACAACAAAGATTTATGGGGTCAAAACGTTCCGCATTTCTCGCTGCCAGGCGTGAAAAGAAGTTTTTTGTTTCGGATTTTACTTTGATGAATGAGATTCTTTCTTTTTTTTTTTTTTGTTCAAATTATGGACTCAATTTAAGTAAGCTCGCCACCGCTGGGCATTAAAGTAGTGAACCTAGGATACTGCAACATGAAAGATGATAAAAGTTCTCTAGAATGTTCCAAACTTCCATTTAAGTCAAGATGGTAAAAACTGGTTAGATTATTGTTCTGTCTAAACCTATTATATTCTGTGTTGTATTGAACTACACCAGGTTATTATTGTTCTAAAGTATGCTGACATCTAGTGGTGGTTTACAGCCAATATAACTTGTTTAGTTTTGTGATTTGGTGTCTCCCTCTGTCCTCCCCTCCTATTTAAGCCTGGTTCACACCAATGCATACCTCCCACATTTTTGAGATGGGAACAAGTAACACCCATTAGCAAAAGTATGTAGGCATAGGACACACCTCCCTGCCGTGCCCCTTAACCGGTTAAGGACCGCCCCCTCCTGTGTGAACCGACGTAGGTATACGTCAGTCGCGCACCACCAGCGGCGCGCTCCCGCCCCCACTCGGCAGCGGGGACTCCGATGCATGGGGCAGGTGACTCCGATTAACGCCTGACAACTGCGATCACTCCCCGCTGAGAGAGAGAAGAACGGTCAGCTGTTGTAAACACAGCCGATCGTTCTTCTCGCTGGAATGATCACAGAGTGCCTGTGATCCTTCTATATAGGAACACATGTCTCTATGGTCATTTCAGAAGCCACGCCACCCCCCCCCCCCACAGTTAGAATCACATCACTAGGCATACATTTAACCCCTTGATCACCCACAGTGTTAACCCCTTCCCTGCCAGTGTCATTATTACAGTAACAGTGCATATTTTTAGCACTGATTACTGTAGTAATGTAACTGGTCCCCCCCAAAAGTGTCAAAAATGTCAGTTAGGGGTCCGATCTGTCCGCCGCAATGTCGCAGTCCTGCTAAAAATCTCCGATCGCCACCATTACTAGTAAAAAAAAAAATTAAAAATGACATAAATCTTTCCCCTAGTTTGTAGATGCGATAACTTTTGCGCAAACCAATCAAAATAAGCTTATTGGGATTTTTTTTTTACCAAAAATATGTAGCAGAATACAAATTTGCCTAAAATGATGAAAACATTAGATTTAAAAAAAAATTTTTGGGAAATGTTATATAGCAGAAAGTGAAAAATATTGGGCTTTTTTTTAGAATTGTCGCTCATTTTTTGTTTATAGCGCAAAAAAAATAAAAATTGCAGAGGTGATCAATTACCACCAAAAGAAAGCTCTATTTGTGGGAAAAAAGGACATCGATTTCATTTGGTTACAGCGCCGCACGACTGCACAATTATCAGTTAAAGTGATGCAGTGCCGAATCGCTAAATATGGCCTGGTCATTAAGGGGGGAAATCTTCCGGTCCAGAAGTGGTTAAAAGCCCATACATAAGGGTTATATTAAGGGCAAAACAAAAAAATGCAGATATGTAATGTAAAAATATAAAAATCTAATTTTTTAACATTTTAGGCCAATTTGTTTTCTGCTACATATTTTTGTTAAAAAAAAAAGGCAATAAGCGTATTTTGATTGGTTTGCGCAAAAGTTATCGCGTCTACTAACTACCGGAATGATTTATGTTATTTTTATTTATTTATTTTTTACTAGTAATGGCGGCGATCTGCGATTTTTTGCGGGACTGCGACATTGCAGCGGACAGATCGGACCCCTGACTGACATTTTTGACACTTTTGGGGGTACCAGTGACATCACTACAGTAATCAGTGCTAAAAATATACACTGTTACTGTAATAATGACACTGGCAGGGAAGGGGTTAACATTGTGGGTCATCAAGGGGTTAAATGTGAGCCTAGGGGAGTGATTCTAACTATGGGGGGGGCGTGGTTTCTTAGATGACCATAGAGACATGTGATCCTGTATAGAAGGATCACAGGCGCTCTGTGATCATTCCAGGGAGAAGAACAGTGGGTCATCAAGGGGTTAAATGTGAGCCTAGGGGTGTGATTCTAAATGTGGGGGGGGGGAGGTGTGGCTTCTAAAATTACCATAGAGACCTTTGATCCTATAGGATCACAGGCGCTCTGTGATCATTCCAGGGAGAAGAACGGTCAGCTGTGTTTACAACAGCTGACCGTTCTTCTCTCTCAGCGGGGAGCGATCGCGGGTGTCAGGCGGCAATCGGAACCGCCTGCCCGCTGCATTGGCTTCCCTGCTGACGAGCGGGGGCGGGAGCACACCGCCGGCAGCGCGTTCTCGCCCCCTAGCCTCCCGAGAGCGAGCGCCGTACATGCAGTGCTGTATTTAGGTTTTGTGCTGCCCTAGGCCTGTGTAAACTTGTGCACCCCCTAATTTAAATATAACCCACCCCTTCCTGTAAAGGCCACACCCCCTTCCTGTTTTTGACCCGCCCTGTCATCTGTAAACCACAGACCACAACCACAGTCTATCAGTGCCCATCAGTGCAGCCTCATCAGTTCCCATAAGTGCAGCCTCATCAGTGCCCATAAGTTCAGCCTCATCAGTGCCCATTAGTGCAGCCTCATCAGTGCCCAGCAGTGCAGCCTCATCAGTGCCCAGCAGTGCAGCCTCATCAGTGCTGCCTTATTAGTGATTTGCCTCCTGGACCCTGCCCTCCAGCCCAATTCGCCCCATAAGACTGGCACTATACTAAAAGTGTAATACAAGTCGGCGGGGGCCCCTTTTGTGTGGGAGCTGGGAGTAGACTGTTTTTTTTTTTCGTGTGGGGTGCAGCTTTTTTGCTGCCCCCCTGAAAAGTGCCGCCCTAGGCTAGGCTAAGATACAGCACTGCGTACATGTACGGCGATTGGCCTGGGAGTGGCTGCCTGCCACAGTACATCTGTGGCGGGCGGTCGTAAAGCGGTTAAGGGGGTAAAACCTTCCGGAGCTGAAGTGGTTATGAAGACAATCTGAGGCTGCAGCGTAGACATCCAGTATGCTGCTTTGTTGCTTCGAAGCATAAAGAGTATAAATGTGTATATAATAATAAATGATCCGATACGATGGGGAATCCATCACCTGGTGCACACGTCTGCAGGACATAACGTTCTTGGTGTATACTCGTCTCCAGCTATGGCAAGATCTCAAGTCTATGGAATGGACATGATTATCCCGCCAAGACGAGGAAATTAAAATGCAGCAAGACTTCAGACAGAAGATATGAAATACTTTTTGTAATCCAAAGTTTGGTATCGAAAATCAATTAAGAAATGGTTATTGTTCTCCCAGTGTGAGATATATTCTACAATCCGGCAAATTAAAACAACTTGTCCCCAATCTGCTTATCGAGCTTCTCGCAGAGGAATATTACTTCATCGATAAATGCAATCGGCTGTTCATAGTGAAATTTCACACCGTCTGATCCCACATGAAACAATGAAATTGTCTTCTTTCCCGTCAATCAACCCTGAGCTCTGCACTGCCAGAGTGCAATTAGATGCGATAACAAGTTCATCTGTCCTTGTTTGAAAAAAGCTGCACAGCGGTCTGTTGCAACGTTTGAGGTGTAGCACTATAAAGCCTTCAGAACAGAAGATATTTACGGGTCCTAGGGGTGTAACTACAGGGGTTGCAGGGGTCTCAATTGCAACCGGGCCCCATGCTCCAGGGGGCCTGTGCGGCTACCCGGTACACCTGGATAGGAGGGGCGGAGGGGGCAGCATGTAGCAGGGGAGGACTGGGCCAGGGGGCAGGGGGGAAATTGCCCCCTGGGCCGCTCTGATGCCCCATAAAAAGGCTGCACTGCTTGTGCCACAGACATGCCTAAAGGATTCCTGAGTGCGGGTTGAAGACAAGAACTAAGCAGTGCAGGCCTCCCCCCAGCATTGATGGTGTAAACTGTGTCCGAGCAGAGGCTGGTTCCATGCTCCACTGGAGACTCTTCTGCCCCGGCCAGCCCCCTAACATTCCCCTGCTGGCCAGGTCGGAAACCTGGATTCAGCCGGTAAGTAGAGAGTATCTTGAGCATGGCTACAGCTTGGAATGGGAGTCAGAAGGAGGGTTGGAAGAGTGAGAGGGGGATGAGGAAGAGTGTGAGGGGGGGCCGAGTCGCTGCACCATGGGCGTCTGGTTTGTACTTGCCCCCCTGGGCCGAAAATTGCCAGTATGCCCCTGGCATGTAGAGAAATCACTGCCCTCCTTTTTCCTCCTGTAGCTGCAGGAGGAAAATGGAGGAGATTGGTTCCTCTGTATGCTGCCCCCGCCACTCCTCCTATCCAGTTCCCTTGTGTTCTGCTGTCTCTGGGCCCCTGTGTGCTCCCCTGGTCCCGCCCCCCCACTCCCCCCTCTGTGCTCCCTCCCCTCTCCTGCCGGCTGCTGCAGGGGATGTGTCACAATAGAGAACCAGGAAGGGGTCGGTAAATATGTAATTTACCAGCTCCTTCCTCTTCTGAATGGACAGAGTCATAGTCAGTCACATTGTAATAAAAAATAAAATAAAATGATAAAAAATAATACAATTAAAATACCAAAAAAATAAAAACTACTGACACCAGTGGGTGAACTTCCAGGATGGCAAAGGTCACACTTGCAACCTGGCATTCCACCCCCGTGGGGAGGCTCCAAGATGGCAGGAAGGGGGCCCACTGCAGAACTTGTGAAAGGGTCCCTCTGCGGGACCCTAATAAAGGGCCCCGCAACGAGACAGCTGATCATGTGGTAAAGGGCCAGGATTGATCTCATGGACTTACTGATCACAGAGCGCGCCGCCCACGCCACCCAGGCGATTTGGGCCCACGCTTTCGGCTATAGCGTAGGAAGAGGTTAAGCTGAAAAGGCATTGTATTGAATAGGAATGTGCCGCAACCATGTGCAATGTTTTTTTTTAGAGGTTAAAACAGGTGGTAAGGAGATGATTTTTCCTCGCCGCCTGTCAGACACCCTCTGAAAAATGATTCAACACGGAACTCTATTCAGGGGGCGACGCATGAAAAAAATAGAGCCTTCTTATAATAGAAGGCATTCACATATTTCTTTCTATCACTTATCCTAAGAATGAGAGGATTATTCCTCATTTCAGGACAGTAGGTGGATTCATGCAGATCATTCATTTATGCCCCATTAGCCAGATGCACATCCAGAACTGCTGATGTATTGTGCAAATATTGTTTTATAATAAATGTATTCTAAACTGCAAAAAAGATATATATATATATATATATATATATATATATATATATATATATATATATATATATTTTTTTTTTTTAAGTGATTGTAAAGGTGTTTTACCTTCATGCTTTCTATGCACGAAGGTAAAAAAAAAAAACCTTCTGTTTGCAGCAGCCCCCCTCAATACTTACCTAAGCCCCATCCTGATCCAGCAACGTGCACATGAGCCTTGGCTCACCAGTTACTCACTCTCACCTAAAAATTGGCTCCAGAGGCGAGTCCAGAGGGTGAGGATTAATGGGGAGTACTCGGATTGGGCGGGTGTGGAAAGTGGGGTCCCCCAAGGATCTGTCCTGGGACCAATCCTGTTTAATTTATTCATCAATGATCTAGAGGAAGGGATATTGAGTACAATCTCAGTATTTGCGGATGATACTAAGCTAAGCATGCCAATATCTTCTATGCAGGATTTGGAAACCTTAGAAGCGGACCTGAACAAAATAATGGGGTGGGCAACTACATGGCAGATGAGGTTCAATGTTGAAAAATTTAAGGTAATGCATTTGGGTGCCAGAAATATGAATGCAAGTTAAATATGAATGCAAGTGAGCTCAGTGAGGATATAATGCTTTCAATCCTCACTCACTGAGAGGAGGCGGGGCGGAGGCGGGGCAGAGCACGGCCTCAATCCAATACATACAGTACAGCTCAGGACACCTGTGTAATAATGCGAGATTTCATTCCATGAGATCCATCCCACCAGCCCTTGCGAATCGCCGAATGACGTAATCAGCGATCGGTGGCCGGACCCGGAAGTGAGGAGAGGATGAATAAAGAAGAAAATAAGGTATTTCCTAGCAAAAAAAAAAAAAGTTTCCATTGGTATAAGTAGTTTTAAAGGGGATTACATACATCTAAAGTTACTAAAATGGGTGGAACTCCACTTTAAACTGCGTAAAGGGTTCTTCACTGTCAGAGCAGTAAGGATGTGGAATTCTCTTCCACAAGCAGTGGTATCAGCAGGGAGCATTGATAGTTTCAAAAATCTATTAGATGGGCACCTTAGAGACCACAACATACAGGGGTATACAATGTACAACATACAGGGGTATACAATGTACAACATACAGGGGTATACAATGTACAACATAGAGGGGTATACAATGTACAACATACAGGGGTATACAATGTACAACATACAGGGGTATACAATGTACAACATACAGGGGTATACAATGTACAACATACAGGGGTATACAATGTACAACATACAGGGTTATACAATGTACAACATACAGGGGTATACAATGTACAACATAGAGGGGTATACAATGTACAACATACAGGGGTATACAATGTACAACATACAGGGGTATACAATGTACAACATACAGGGGTATACAATGTACAACATACAGGGGTATACAATGTACAACATACAGGGTTATACAATGTACAACATACAGGGGTATACAATGTACGGTTAACAGCAAACACACACACACACACATCATAGGTTGAATTGGATGGACAGGTGTCTTTTATCAACCTCACTAACTATGCAACTCCTCATTGGTTGAGGCAGCAGAGGGAGTCATTGGCTCCCGCTGCTGTCAATCACAGCCAGGGAGGCAATCAGGAGAGGAAGTGGCAGAGCCGAGCTGCGGGTCTGTGTGTGAATGGACACACAGAGCTGCTGCTCCAGAGCAAGCCTTCTTGGTTGCCCCCAGAGCAAGCTGCTTGCCCTGGGGGCAGGAGAGGCCAGGAGAGCTGGCAGGGGACCCGAGAAGAGGAGGATTTGTGCTGCTCTATGTAAAATCTTTACACAGAGCAGGCAAATATGAAAATGTTTTTTACTTTTCTTTCTTTTTTAAACAAGACTTTAATATCACTTCAAGCTCTGCGGTGAGCCTTCAAAACTAAACACCAGGTGCAATAAAAAAGTGGGCACACAAAAGTGAAGCATACAAAAAAAAGTGCACAGGGGATAACACATGGTCCCAGGGGCGTAACTACAGGGGTTGCAGGGGTTGCAATCGCAACCGGGCCCCATGCTCAAGGGGGCCCATTTGGCTCCCCTGTACATCTGAATAGGAGGGGTGGCGGGGGCAGCATGTAGAGAAATCACTGTCCTCCTTTTTCCTTCTGTAGCTACAGGAGGAAAATGGAGGAGATTGGTTCCTCTGTACGCTGCCCCCCGCCACTTCTCCTATCCAGTTCACTTGTGTTCTGCTGTCTCTGGGCCCCTGTGTGCTCCCCTGGTCCCCCCCTTCTGTGCTGCCCCCCTTCAGAATTCTCCCTTCCCTCACCGTAATAAAGGGCCCCGCAACTAGAGTAAAGGGCCCCTGGGGTCCAGGGGGCCCTTCATGGTTTCTTGCACCGGGGCCCTGAAGGTTCTAGTTAAGCCTCTGCGTGGTCCACCTCTTAAGAGAAAGGACACTGACCCTGATCCCCCAGGATGCAAGACTAGGGTACTATTGGTCACTCCTAGTCTCTGAAGCAGCCAGCAAAGGGAAAGGAAACTGGTCAGGCAAAGGTCCAGCTCCTATCCACCTTTAATCCATGACCCACCAGTGGCCTACACAGAGATGAGATTGCTCCATGCTGGATGATTGACAAAGGGGCTAAGAACCAAGCTACAGGCAGTGAGACCTGATAAGTATACAACTATCTTGATGGACACTTGTTTATCAAGCGCTTTATATATGAACTGTTTGCTTTCTTTTATACCCAGTGAACTAATGCTGAACATTTGGACAGGTTTATTACTTTCCTTTCCTGCCATATTTCCTGCCAGTATCTGGATATTCTTTACAGTGCAAGGGAGGCTTTCTAGGCATTTGTCATCATAGATGAAACCTGTACCTGGGCTCAACCCAGAGTGGACTATTGTATAAAGCTGTACGCTTTAAGCCTGGGAAAACCAACCTTCTCTAGACCAAAGCACCTTTTCTCCATCTGGGTCATTCCAAGACATCATATACAGCTTGGAATACACAATTTGAATCTTAATACTCATCGTTACAGCACAATTATGGATGTCTAGGACATAGTCCTTTCATATACACTTTACTGCAGTCCCATATCCTCCTAAGCAATCTCATTTTGGGAGTATCCCTGGGACACCAGTCTCTTAGACCTACTAAATCAATGCCCCCATACACAGACTTTGCAGAGTCAGGGGGAAGAGCATTTTCTTCTATATATTTTTTCTATGTATACTTTTTTTTTCCATTTGTTGGGTTAGATAAAACTATACTATTTTAATATATGTCCTTTTTGATATAATAAATATTGTTTCAGTCAATCCAGTGAGTTAATGTAATTTTGATTGATACCAGAGGTGGTTTGAGCAAAATCAGGCATTTTATTCTTAGTTTTTGTGGTAATCTTGTTCCACCTGGCCGAAATCAGGCAGACCCCATTTTTCAGTAGATCTTCAAGGGCACCTAAGTACTACGTAGAGCTTCCCTGAAGGGAGACACCACGGTAGATGAGAACCTGACTATAAGGCCACACACCCTCCCCCAAGATATTAAGGGCAAGTCTGAGGACCTACACCTTACTAATCAGGAATGAGTAAAGTCCGGCCACATCTGGAGTATGCTGTCCAGTTCTGGGCACCGGTCCTCAGGAAGGATGTGCTGTAATTGGTCCAGAGTCCAGAGAAGGGCAACAAAAATAATTAGGAGAATGGAGGACATCAGCTATGAGGAAAGACTACAAGCACTGGACTTATTCTCTCTGGAGAAGAGACGATTGAGGGGGGATATGATATCAATGTACAAATACTGTACTGGTGACCCTGGCATAAGGAACAAACTATTCCGAGAAAGGAGATACAATAAGACATGTGGCCATTCACTAAAACTAGAGGAAAGGCGGTTTAACCTTAAAATGTGTAAGGGGTTCTTCACTGTAAGAGCAGTAAGGATGTGGAATTCTCTTCCGCAAGCAGTCGTATCAGCAGGGAGCATTGATAGTTTCAAAAAACTATTAGATGGGCGCCTTAGAGACCACAACATACAGGGCTATACAATGTACAACATACAGGGGTATACAATGTACAACATACAGGGGTATACAATGTACAACATACAGGGGTATACAATGTACAACATACAGGGGTATACAATGTACATCATACAGGGGTATACAATGTACATCATACAGGGGTATACAATGTACAACATACAGGGGTATACAATGTACAACATACAGGGGTATACAATGTAAGGTTAAAAGCAAACACACACACACATCATAGGTTGAACTGGATGGACTGATGTCTTTTTTCAACCTCACTAACTATGTAACTATGTAAGTTTATAGGTACAGTGCCAAAAAGTGCAAATTAAATAAGTGCTTGGAGAGCTAAAGAGCAAGACAATGGCTAGCCTTTCAGCTGACATAAAAATCCCTCCCGCCTGAGCCAAAAGGCCCAACCCAAGAGGGAGGTGTGATAACAAAAGGTGCGGTGACCATGATGGCATACTTATTTAAACATAAACACTTTTGTAGCCAGGTGCTGGACCACAGGAACAAGGAGAAGGAGATATTTCCCCTTTTACAATGAGTTTACTTTTACTTTCTCCTGAGATACTGATGTTATGCTGCACCATTCTCCTCTGGCCAGCAGGGGGAGAGTTAAAGTCAAGCCAGTCTATAGACTTCTATGCAGAGTACTGAGAATGCTAGGAGTTGTAGTTTGGGATAGCAGCCATTTAATAGGACCCATAGATTCTTTGGACTACACATCCCAATAGACAATGTGCAGTAGGAGGAGTGGAGAGAGGATTTTTATTAAACTGCTCAACAAAGTTCTTCCTCTTGGCGTTGAGGAAAGAGAGCAGATCATCTCTGAGTATTCACCTGCCAGTGTGGGTGGTAGCCTGAGACTGAGAGTGGGGACACCCGGGGGAGCACAGCACCTCTTACTGTGCATCACAGATCCTGCACTACAGATCACTGGCGGCTTTAAGGAAGAAACTGAAGGAAGCCCCCTCCTACCATGAGCGTCCACAACAGCATCCTGGCTATGGTTAGATGGGCCCCATGAGATGCCTCCATCCTCATACAATATACAAAGAAACATGAATTGCCCATGGGACTTTAGATGAGGCGCAAGACACTCAATGATAGAAAAAGTAAAGATTTATTGGTAAATACAATTTCCAACAGATCAACAGTGACATAATTGCTATATGGTCAAGCAGATTGTTCAACATATACATAATACTTCCGTAGTCAGGTACAGTGTTTCAATGGATTCTGAGCTCAGGTGGGGTCCCGAAAGAAGGGGCAGCTGCCCCTCCTCTGTAGAAGCTGCCATGCGGCCTCAGGTGGTCGACCTGAGGTACTTAAAGGCCAGAGAGGAGCTGAATCCAGATGCCCTGCAGAGCTGACTGGAAGGGAGACACTGGAAAGGATCTGATTCTGCCTACAGTAAGTACAGATCTGTGTTGTGGGGCCTGTTCTGAGAGGGCCACCCCTTCTGTTGGATTAGTCAGTGGACAGGTGTCAGTCAAGGGGATGCTAGAGAGTGTCCTGAAGATAATGTAGTTGCATCAAGTCCCAAAAGATGGACAGTGTTTCCAAATGGGTGACAGTTAGAATAATTATTTGGGTTATTCTGAAAAAAATATAAATTTTAGAGAAAGAGGCCAAAAATGTAGCATCTCAGTTTATCTTGTTTTTTTTTTTTTTTTTTTTTTATGGTCAAGCAGATTGGTCAACATATACATAATACTTCCGTAGTCAGGTACAGTGTTTCAAAGGATTCTGAGCTCAGGTGCAGCTCAGTTTGTCTGAAGTGTTTCACACTGGTCCAATAGGGAGGCATATTGGACAGTGGGAAGAAACATGACAAATGAGTGCACAGGCATTTAGTGCAGCCCTGGTGACTGGCAGAGGAAAGTGCCTTGGTGCATGCTGGGATACTGTATAAAAGCCAGGACCACATGTACTCAGTGTCTTTAATCTGGATAGCAGGGTCCCGGAAGAAGGGGCAGCTGCTCCTCCTCTGTAGAAGCTGCCATGCGGCCTCAGGTGGTCAACCTGAGGGCCTTGAGGCCAGAGAGGAGCTGAACCCAGATGCCCTGCAGAGCTGACTGGAAATGAGACACTGGAAAGCATCTGATTCTGCCTACAGTAAGTACAGATCTGTGTCATGGGGCCTGTTCTGAGAGGGCCACCCTTTCTGCTGGATTAGTCAGTGGACAGGTGTCAGTCAAGGGGATGCTAGAGAATAGATGAAGATAATGTAGTTGCATCAAGTCCCAAAAGATGGACAGTGTTTCCAAATGGGTGACAGTTAGAATAATTATTTGGATTACTCTAAAAAAATATATATTTTAGAGAAAGAGGCCAAAAATGTAGCATCTCAGTTTATCTTGTTTTTTTTTTTTTTTCTATGCTACTTTTAGTACACTTCCTCTCCAAGTCAAAAATATCACCTTACGTACATCTGCATCGATTGCGCACTCTTCTTCCCGCTGTGCTTGTAATATAAAAAGCTGATTACATTTTTAGATCCCAATCATCAGTTATTTTGCATGGCATTGGAAGAGGTTAATAACTTTGTACGCTGCTGGACTCTAAATAGACTAATTAAGATGTTAAATCTGTACGATTATAGGCGTTCGATGCACTGCTGGAATAATATATTGACCTGAAGATAAGCCCTTGTTCCACAAGCACTGAGGTGTATGACAGTTGGACTTATTTATAGAATTTTATACGTTTACAGCCAAGCTACGAATGAAAACATTTTGCATGCTGTACACTTGTTAGCTAAATGTCCTAAATGTCTACCGTTGTCCTTATTGTCTTTATTGTTTGAAGAGTTCAAAATGCTGAACCTGCCAAACCGAGGAAGTCTAGGAAAGAGCAAAACTGAATTTTTATTTGCTTTAACCACTTAAGCCCCGGAAGATTTTACCCCCTTCCTGACCAGGGCCTATTTTGCGATTCGGCACTGCATGACTTTAACGGACAATTGCGTGGTTGTGCGACGCTGTACCTAAACAAATTTGACGTCCTTTTTTTCCCACAAACAGAGCTTTCTTTTGGTGGTATTTGATCACCTGTGCGATTTTTTTGATCATGCGCTATAAACAGAAAAAGAGCGTCAATTTTGCAAAAATAACAATATTTTTCACATTTTTTTATATGAAATTCCCCCAAAAAAAATGTAAAAATCAAAATGTTTTAACATTTAAGGCCAATTTGTTTTATGCTACATATTTTTGGTAAAAAAAAAAAACGCAAAAAGCGTATTTTGATTGGTTTGCGCAAAAGTTATTGCATTTACTAATTAAGGGAAAGATTTTTGTCATTTTTGTTGTTTTTTTTAACGCATAATGGCGGCGATCTGCGATTTTTTTGCGGGACTGCGACATTGCGGCGGCCAGATCAGACCCTTGACTGACATTTTTGACACTTTTGGGGTACCAGTGACATTACTACAGTAATCAGTGCTATACATATGCACTGTTACTGTAAAAATGATACTGGCAGTGAAGGGGTTAACTTTTGAGAGGGAGGGGTTAAGTGTGTCCCTAGGGGCGTGCTTCTAACTGTGATTGGATGTGGCTTGAGGTGTAAGAACAGTGATCAACGGTCCTACATAGCAGGACCATATGATCTCCATTCTTACACAGGGGAGAATGACAGGCAGCTTTGTTTACATTAGCTGCCTGCCTTTCTCCCGCTCTAACGGACAATCGTGAGTGCCCGGCGGACATCGGGTCCGCCGGGCACACGCGCGGGGGGTCCGTGACCAACCGGGAGCGTGCATCCGGTAGCGCGTGCTCGCTCCCCAGAGCCTCACAGGCTAGTGACGTACCCCTACGTCACTTTGCCTGTGAGGGGCTGACTGCCGCCGTAAATAGTCGTGCGGCAGTCGGCAAGTGGTTAAAACCTTGGCAAAAATTTAGATTTCAACCAAATTTTACCATTTTTGGTTAACAAGGAGTCAACGAGAAAGGCAAAACTGAGAGTTTCAATTTTGGTAAAATTTTGCTTTCCACTAAATCGATTTTGTCAAAATCCCTTTGCTCATCCCTATGGAAGACCTGTATGTTACATGGTTTAGGTAACACCCTCTGTAATTATCATAGAATAGAAGACACAGGATAAATTGTGTTGATTAGCAGTAAAATTATCCATTTAGGCATTGGAAATATTTTTTTTTGTCACTATTATCTCACCTATTTAGTCGGTATTCACCACAATTAATAAAAATCCCATCTTGTGGTGTTATACCTTATAACGAGATACCTCACGCATTACTACCGTAAGCCCCATACCATAGCTAAATACAAGACGGACATTCACCAACAATTTGCAATTAACCACTTGCTTACTGGGCACTTTTACCCCCTTCCTGCCCAGGCCACTTTTCAGCTTTCAGCGCTGTCACACTTTGAATGACAATTGCTCGGTCATGCAACTATGCACACATGAAAAATGTTCATCATTTTTTTCACACAAATAGAGCTTTCTTTTGGTGGTATTTAATCACCACTGGAGTTTTAAATTTTTGCTTAAAAAACAAAAAAAAGACAAAATGTTTTTTCATATTTTGTTATAAAGATTTGCAAACAGGTCTCCTTTACTGATGGGCACTGATAAGGTGGCACTGATGGGCACTAATAGGCTGCACTTATGGGTACTAATAGACTGCACTGATGGGCACTTATAGGGGGCACTGATGGGCACTTATAGGGGGCACTGATGAGTTGGCACTGATGAGGCTGCCCTGATAGGTGGCACTGTTGGGCATTGATAGGTGGCATTGTTGGGCACTGATAGACAGCACTTGTAGGCACTGATTGGCAGCACTGATGGGCAATAATAGATGGCACTGGTGGGCACTGATAGGTGGCACTGGTGGGCACTGATTAGCAGTACTAATGGGCATTGATAGGTGGCACTGGTGGGCACTAAGGGGACTGATGTCCCTCTAACAGAAGCCGGTTAACAGCTTTCTTCTTTTCTTCACGCTGACAGCGCCCCCTGGAAACCAGCTTTTGTTTACTTCCGTGATCAGCTGTCATTGGTTGACAGCTGATCACTTGGTAAAAGGCCTGCTGTGATTGGCCCTTTACCCTGCTCTGTGATCACAAAGCGCACCCCGCACGTGCCTCCTGGGGCACGTTGGCAGCGTGAGAACAGGAGGAAGTCTATGTACCCCCAGCATTTTAAGCCCGCGATGTAACCATCTTTCAAATCGAGTGCAAAGTTAGTAAATTAGCAGTCTTTAAATACCTCCATAAAGCCTCATGATGGGCCACCCATTGGAAAGTTTCCTTAAAAATCTTTCATAGATGGTACTTGGCACCTTATAAACTTTCAAAAATGTATGAAACAGAATCTCTGTGTTGCTTGCGAACCTGCGGTCAGATTTAATGCATGTCCTATGGAAATGAAAAAATGTAACTAGTTTCTGGAAGGTGGTTTTCTCCCTTATTAGTTACAGGCATTGTTGTCAAACAATCCCCCCCAGTTAGCTTTATTAGGTCTTTCCATCCGGACCTTCCCTAAGCAATTTAGAGCTTTAATCTATCATATCCTGTTTGCAGCACATTTAACAATCACCAATAAATGGGAATATACGGATGCCCCTAATATATCTCAAGTGATCCACAGAGTCAACACCCATTGTTCCTCTGAAATAGCCTTTGCTTTCACTCAAATTAAGCCTACTGTATTTTATAATACTTGGAATGACTAGATGATGACTAGGATTTTATGGCAAAGCATTGGTGTAATTAATATTAGCTACCATTGGCCAATTCCTATTGTACAATTTTGAAAATTGAGTATTATTGAGTCATTTATGGTGAAATGTACAGTATGTTATATTGTTTTTTTCTGTTATTCTCTATTTTTCTCATTTATATATGGTTATATATGTAGCTTTTATTGTAGTATTTTCTTTATTACTATATAGGTGCATCACAGCCATTTTGTTCAGTATCCTTCGCTTGTATTGTAATACACTGCTTGACCTTCAATAATAATTTATTGAAAAAGAAAAAATTTTGCCAAAATTAGCATCAAATTTTGCCATGTCAAACACTTAGGTAAGATTTACTTAAAAAAAAAAATCACACCTTTAATACTTATATTATTTATATAGCTTTGTATTTATTTACATTTCATTTTACATTTATTTTACATTTATTTTACATTTATATTTATATAGCTTTGTATTCTTTTTGTTGGTGTTTAATAACTATTTATTGAAAATAAAGGGGAATACAAGTACGGTACAATACTAACAAATAAAGTAAGTGACGCAGACCGCAACACATATGGATAAACAAGTAAAAAAGCAATACAACAACATTGTGTGTCATAGGACGTATTATTGAATCCTGGCGATAGCCAACAAAAGGTCGTATGTCCCGTTTATTCAAGAGAGAAGATATGGAGAAAAAGAGGATAAGATGAAAAAGATAGAGAAAAAAGAAGAGGAAACGGGGAAAGGGGTGGGGGAAGGAAATGGAGGCTGACCAGTGGATGCAACAAAAAGGTTAGGCAATGATAATAAGGCCGATATGGCCTAAGCAATTGTGCAAGCATATACATTAGGGAGCGTGAGTCATAATTTCTGCATATTCCGAAGAGAAGGTAAAGGCGAGCCAGCAGGCCCATATCTTATGAAAGATGTGGGCTTATTCTTTAAGATCAAAGGAGAGATCTTCCATATGCTCAGCTGATTGTAACCAGAGACATATAGTGGGAACAGTCTGTTTCCAGAATTTGGGAATCAACAATTTTGCTGCGTTTTGCAAATGAGGGGGGTGATAGATTTTTTCTATCGGCCTATTGGCTCGCCCGAGAAATGAAATAGTAAAGCCCAAGGATCGTCAGGCACCGCACTGCCTTGTATGATGTTAATCCAATGTAAGATCGAGGTTTAATATGGGCGGATCAATGGACAGGACCACCAGAGGTGGGCATGTGAGGCAATCTCTCCACAGCCCCTCCAACAGAGATTAGAGTAATTTGGAAAGATGGAATGCAGCTTCTCCGGGGAGTAATGCCATCCATAGCTTTGTATTCTAACATCTTTTTTTTTCTGTTGCCAATGCTGATTAGAAGATCACATGGATTTTTTTTTTTATAAACAAAGAGGGTTAGCATTGGGATTAGCATTAGGGTTAGAGTAAAGATAAGAGTTAGAGTTACCATTGGGGTAAGCAATTGGGTTTCTCAGTTCCTCAAAATTTCAACATTATTTTCCAAGCTAAAAAAGGGCCTTTTATGGCAGAAGAACACATCTGGTGTCATAGTTAGAGTTCAGGCTTGGAGACCAGTACCTATAGCAAAAGAGGGGCTCCCACCGACCAGCTGGATAAGTACAGAAAATAAACAGGTCACCCTGGCAGATAACGTTGGCTCACCTGAGGTGTGGAGTCTAAGCATTAGCCAGTGTTTACTAGAACTTTAGAGCTCTTGATGGTGGAGATGGGTTTCGCTGAGTGTTTAACCAGGTAGTGTTCCTCAGAATTGCCCCACCAGGAGGTGAGCAAGCCAGGGTCCAATAGCAGATATAGCAGGTAGGGATCAAGCAGAAGCAAAGACAGTAAAAAAAAAAACAAAGAACAGTGGTTGCAGGTCGGGATGAAGCGAAAGTGTAGTCGAAAAAAAAGCCAAACGTCAGTAACGAGTGGTAGCAGAGATATGGATGGAAGCAGGAGTGATAAGAGTGAGATATTGGCTTAAGGGAGCACAATAATTTGGCAAACTAGAAGTGCAGAGACATGGTGTAAATCAGGAAGTTCATGGGAGGTGCAAAGAGGTTCACCAAAAAAGAGAGACGAGGCAAGACAATCCAAACTAGCACACATGGGGCGGCCAAGCATCTCAGGTGGCTCAGCAAGAAGAGACATCGCCAGACACAGCAGAGGCTGCAGGTTCAGGCCTGGGTCCTGACATCTGGGAAAGATGAAGGGAGTTTCTGTACCCCTTAAGAGCCACCTGAAGCCTGTATTATCCTTAAAAACCATCAAAACCCAATTTTGCCTCTCCCTGGAGCTAAGAAAATATAAATCAAAGAAAGGAAATTTTGCCAGAATGTCCTTTTAGCCAGATTTTTTTTTTTTTTTTTTTTTAACCAAACATTTCCAATTTTGCTCATTCTAACACAAGATGGAATTGTGTAATAAGAGGCTGCAGTCCAACTCAGAAGCCAAATGGAAAAATGATTAAAGGTAAACTGAGTGAACAGTCTGAACACTATAAACCGAGATAGGAAAGGAAGGGATACCCCCCATGTAGAGATGCGAACAGCAGTAAACACCTTCGTTTTGTAGAGTGGGCAGAACAGTAAAACCATCTTAGAACAGAAGGTATTCACATGTCTCATTCCATCACATATCCCATTCCATCAAATATTACCTAAAATAGGAAGATTATTCTTCAGGAAAGTGGATGGAGCCATGCAAGAGAGTCCGCCATCAAAAAGATAGATAAATAAGAGGCAAATTCACTTACATTTTACATAAAGATTCAGCAAATACCGGTTCCCTCTCCATCTGAGTGCGTAAGCGCTGGCCTTTTAAACCTCCCACTCCGGTGGCGTCTAACGTAGCCGGCCGAGTGCAGAGGTAGCTCAGCGCCAATGCGCATGCGTCCTCCAGCGGGCTCCAGAGAAGGGCCTACAAATCCAAGAATGCATGTCGCTCTGTTCATGTTATCACAAGCAGCACTACCATAGATGGTACATACAAATAAAAGAAAATTCTGGGAGATGTCAAAACACCAAGCTAAAGCAGAGACATTCACATCCAGGGCGGGCCCAAATTAAACTCAACCCAGATAGTAATGGGGAGAAGGTGACAAAGGCCCAACTAAATGGTTGGCGCAGGCATCAGGCACTAATAATCGGGTCTCACTGAAATAAGGTCAGTTAATGCCCGGAGTGTCCGTAGGGTTGCAAATGTCACCATGCCGGCCCCCCCTGGGTAGAGAGAATGGTAAACATGGGGGCAAATGGAATAGTTAGGAGGAAATGTTGGAGGGAGAAAACAAGGGTGGTAAAAGATAGTTCAATGGATGAATAGGAAAAAATTACTCATCCGTCTGAACACCAAAATCTGTACATGGAAAAAGATACACTGAGAACCAACACAAAAAAACAAGTTCATTGTTAAAAGTACATCAATGTATGGATAATTCTGGACAAACAAAGTATCAACCAAACAATGCAGATAATATTAAGTTGTATTTAATAACTTCCAACAAAACAAAAATAAAAATAAAAAAAGTAAGCTAATCAATAGACGATATAGCTGAGGATCAAAAATACATTGGTACATAAATAACCATCATTCCTAGGAGGGGATATCAATAGCTGCATCAAGTAAATCAAGATTTAAAATTTTGCATGCCTGTGAAATGGCAACAAACTACAGTACCTAAAAATTGTTCATAGGTGACACTCTAAACGCTTGCCGACCGCCGCAAGTAGATATACTACGGCGGTCAGCCCCGGCCAGGCAAAGTGACGTATATATACGTCACTAGCCTGTCACCAGTTTGTGAGCCAATAGCGCCCCGGCTCGTTTACTGAAGAACTACATAGAATATCTACGCCTATCCCTGGTGCAGCAAAGAACAGGGGCGTAATAAAATACAAAAACATGTGCCACGTCCTGAATATCAGAATGCAAAAAAGGGGGGGAGGAATAAATGGACTTTGAAGGCACCGTAATAAAAAAACAACACTTTATTTTAAATACGCATTAAGACCACAAAAGTGTGTATCGACCGATCAACATGGACAATTTCATTGATCAGAGGATACAAATGATAGGTGAGTGGGGAGGACCTCACACCTAAAACATACAATGCAACGGACATACAAGATTGCATTTGAATGATGTACAAAGGAGAAATAGGGCGCTATACGCTGCACACAAGCCGCACCACGGTGCAGGCAACGCAGAGCGTCCTGTACAATAAGATAACAGCTTCCACAAGGAAATAAACCAATATATCCAATTGCTCTACATGTTTCGCCTGGTGTTCAGACTTCATCCGGAGCGGTTTGGAATATAGCTTCTGTGTGGTAGGATACAATGGGATTAGTATAGCAACATACCATCAGTAAAATGAACATTGATGTTGCAAGTTGAATATGTCCAAGCAATTAACATGTCGCCAGTTAGAACACTAGCTGGCAAGTTGCTAGAGTGTTCTCATGATTAACATCTAAAATAGTACAGCTGGCACAGAGGGAAAGGGAGATGGTAGACTCACCTCCAGTCATGGTCAAACTGGGTGGGCTATGGGTCACTGATACAAGGGTCTCGGGAGTAGAGGGGTCACTATGGGGAACAAGGGAGAAAGTAGCAAGACATAAAGAATCATATAAGTCAGGTAACAATACCTACCCATAGGAAGATGTTGCTGGAGCCAACCAGTAGGCGCCAGAAGCATAATAAACCAATCGTGTAATTAGTAATCACGAGGGGTGACCTGTTGAGGTAGCTGGAGGAGCACGCACTGCTTATGGTCAGATTAAAAGAGAATCAGGTGGTCACAATATAGAGTAAGCCTGTGGTAAGGAGTGAGATGTCATAGGGCCAGTTAGAGTAGCAGATGACGGCATCCAAAAGATATAACAGGGGGTAATTATAGCGGCAAATAGCAATATCCCCAAGCCAAGAAAATGTCCCACGAAAATGGAGATGCAGAAAGCATAAATAGTAGCAATGACAAGAACCAGCACCCACAGGGTTAATGAACCTAATCAGAAAAGTAGATTAGATATATGGAGCACCAATACCTACAGGGAAAAATCACAGGAGGGAAGTGCCGAATGTCTAAGGACAGAGGCCGTGAAGGGTGGCCAATGTCGGTGTTAAAGTTAGTATATACTTACCTGTCCCATATATAGCCGGACATAAGGCATAAGGTAAAGTAGCAGGCAGTTCCTCCAAAGCAAAGAGAGCTAGCAACAGATATACAATCAAAAACTAGACTAGAACTTTAAATAGACAGAGCGGCGAAGTAAGGAGATAAAGATTTACCATGCAGCGCGTCCTCCAAATGTTCCTCAAAGATACAGATCAGTGACCCCCGGATGGGGAATGACCGCCATAACGGAGGCTGGATATCTGCCTCCTTTATAGCTCAATTGTTCCCGGGTCAGTGAGTCACCCGGAAGTGACGTCAGTCTGACCCCGGCCGTCCAGCCCACGCATGCGCCAAATAGCCGTGCGTAAAAGGGTAGGAAACGCCGGACTGGCAGGGCGTGGGAGGGGAGGAGCCCACCAGAAGCCCGAAGGTCTAATGGGCTCATATGCCACATCGAAAGCCTCCAAAGGAAGCGTTGCAATGTGGCTCCCCGGCCGCACAGTGAAACCTAATAAACTCGAGTAGACCGTTGACAATGAAGCAGCGCCACCCAGTGGAACCAGGACATAACAACATCCCCCAATGACAGCAGCACCTATAGAAAGAAAAAAAAGAAAAACAGGGATATGTTGAATTAAATATCAGATCCATGAATAAATGATGTTAAATATAGAAAAGTAAATACATAAAATTCAGCCATGGCAGAAGCCCAACCATATGGGCCTCTGCAATGAGAAGGAACAACCTTCAAACTGAGGAAATATATATCAAAAATGAGGGCGCAAAAAATGCGCACCAGGTCCAATAAACCATATATGAATCACAGGAATAATCCAAGCACAAAGAACCTGGTCAGGGACTGGGGACAACCAAGTGTCGGCAGTCAGTGACCAGGAACAAAAATGATTCACAATGGGTATAATAATTGAACATGAGTGATACCGTAGTAACCTTAAGGTAAAAAAGCTGCAAAAGCCAGTATGGCGACTGGCGGGTGCTTCCACCCAAAATTGTTTAACTACATAGAATATCTACGCCTATCCCTGGTGCAGCAAAGAACAGGGGCGTAATAAAATACAAAAACATGTGCCACGTCCTGAATATCAGAATGCAAAAAAGGGGGGGAGGAATAAATGGACTTTGAAGGCACCGTAATAAAAAAACAACACTTTATTTTAAATACGCATTAAGACCACAAAAGTGTGTATCGACCGATCAACATGGACAATTTCATTGATCAGAGGATACAAATGATAGGTGAGTGGGGAGGACCTCACACCTAAAACATACAATGCAACGGACATACAAGATTGCATTTGAATGATGTACAAAGGAGAAATAGGGCGCTATACGCTGCACACAAGCCGCACCACGGTGCAGGCAACGCAGAGCGTCCTGTACAATAAGATAACAGCTTCCACAAGGAAATAAACCAATATATCCAATTGCTCTACATGTTTCGCCTGGTGTTCAGACTTCATCCGGAGCGGTTTGGAATATAGCTTCTGTGTGGTAGGATACAATGGGATGTATCTTATTGTACAGGACGCTCTGCGTTGCCTGCACCGTGGTGCGGCTTGTGTGCAGCGTATAGCGCCCTATTTCTCCTTTGTACATCATTCAAATGCAATCTTGTATGTCCGTTGCATTGTATGTTTTAGGTGTGAGGTCCTCCCCACTCACCTATCATTTGTATCCTCTGATCAATGAAATTGTCCATGTTGATCGGTCGATACACACTTTTGTGGTCTTAATGCGTATTTAAAATAAAGTGTTGTTTTTTTATTACGGTGCCTTCAAAGTCCATTTATTCCTCCCCCCCTTTTTTGCATTCTGATATTCAGGACGTGGCACATGTTTTTGTATTTTATTACGCCCCTGTTCTTTGCTGCACCAGGGATAGGCGTAGATATTCTATGTAGTTAAACAATTTTGGGTGGAAGCACCCGCCAGTCGCCATACTGGCTTTTGCAGCTTTTTTACCTTAAGGTTACTACGGTATCACTCATGTTCAATTATTATACCCATTGTGAATCATTTTTGTTCCTGGTCACTGACTGCCGACACTTGGTTGTCCCCAGTCCCTGACCAGGTTCTTTGTGCTTGGATTATTCCTGTGATTCATATATGGTTTATTGGACCTGGTGCGCATTTTTTGCGCCCTCATTTTTGATATATATTTCCTCAGTTTGAAGGTTGTTCCTTCTCATTGCAGAGGCCCATATGGTTGGGCTTCTGCCATGGCTGAATTTTATGTATTTACTTTTCTATATTTAACATCATTTATTCATGGATCTGATATTTAATTCAACATATCCCTGTTTTTCTTTTTTTTCTTTCTATAGGTGCTGCTGTCATTGGGGGATGTTGTTATGTCCTGGTTCCACTGGGTGGCGCTGCTTCATTGTCAACGGTCTACTCGAGTTTATTAGGTTTCACTGTGCGGCCGGGGAGCCACATTGCAACGCTTCCTTTGGAGGCTTTCGATGTGGCATATGAGCCCATTAGACCTTCGGGCTTCTGGTGGGCTCCTCCCCTCCCACGCCCTGCCAGTCCGGCGTTTCCTACCCTTTTACGCACGGCTATTTGGCGCATGCGTGGGCTGGACGGCCGGGGTCAGACTGACGTCACTTCCGGGTGACTCACTGACCCGGGAACAATTGAGCTATAAAGGAGGCAGATATCCAGCCTCCGTTATGGCGGTCATTCCCCATCCGGGGGTCACTGATCTGTATCTTTGAGGAACATTTGGAGGACGCGCTGCATGGTAAATCTTTATCTCCTTACTTCGCCGCTCTGTCTATTTAAAGTTCTAGTCTAGTTTTTGATTGTATATCTGTTGCTAGCTCTCTTTGCTTTGGAGGAACTGCCTGCTACTTTACCTTATGCCTTATGTCCGGCTATATATGGGACAGGTAAGTATATACTAACTTTAACACCGACATTGGCCACCCTTCACGGCCTCTGTCCTTAGACATTCGGCACTTCCCTCCTGTGATTTTTCCCTGTAGGTATTGGTGCTCCATATATCTAATCTACTTTTCTGATTAGGTTCATTAACCCTGTGGGTGCTGGTTCTTGTCATTGCTACTATTTATGCTTTCTGCATCTCCATTTTCGTGGGACATTTTCTTGGCTTGGGGATATTGCTATTTGCCGCTATAATTACCCCCTGTTATATCTTTTGGATGCCGTCATCTGCTACTCTAACTGGCCCTATGACATCTCACTCCTTACCACAGGCTTACTCTATATTGTGACCACCTGATTCTCTTTTAATCTGACCATAAGCAGTGCGTGCTCCTCCAGCTACCTCAACAGGTCACCCCTCGTGATTACTAATTACACGATTGGTTTATTATGCTTCTGGCGCCTACTGGTTGGCTCCAGCAACATCTTCCTATGGGTAGGTATTGTTACCTGACTTATATGATTCTTTATGTCTTGCTACTTTCTCCCTTGTTCCCCATAGTGACCCCTCTACTCCCGAGACCCTTGTATCAGTGACCCATAGCCCACCCAGTTTGACCATGACTGGAGGTGAGTCTACCATCTCCCTTTCCCTCTGTGCCAGCTGTACTATTTTAGATGTTAATCATGAGAACACTCTAGCAACTTGCCAGCTAGTGTTCTAACTGGCGACATGTTAATTGCTTGGACATATTCAACTTGCAACATCAATGTTCATTTTACTGATGGTATGTTGCTATACTAATCCCATTGTATCCTACCACACAGAAGCTATATTCCAAACCGCTCCGGATGAAGTCTGAACACCAGGCGAAACATGTAGAGCAATTGGATATATTGGTTTATTTCCTTGTGGAAGCTGTTATCTTATTGTACAGGACGCTCTGCGTTGCCTGCACCGTGGTGCGGCTTGTGTGCAGCGTATAGCGCCCTATTTCTCCTTTGTACATCATTCAAATGCAATCTTGTATGTCCGTTGCATTGTATGTTTTAGGTGTGAGGTCCTCCCCACTCACCTATCATTTGTATCCTCTGATCAATGAAATTGTCCATGTTGATCGGTCGATACACACTTTTGTGGTCTTAATGCGTATTTAAAATAAAGTGTTGTTTTTTTATTACGGTGCCTTCAAAGTCCATTTATTCCTCCCCCCCTTTTTTGCATTCGTTTACTGAAGAGTCCGCACGTGTGACCGGCAGACCCGATGTCCGCCGGTCACACTACGATCGTCGGTAGAGCGGGAGAAAGGCGGAGCGGCTTATGTAAACAAGCCGCCTGTCATTCTCCCCTGTGTTAAAATGGAGATCAGACGGTTCTACTATGTAGAACCATTGATCTCTGTTTTTACAATAGTAGACCTGTCCCACTACAGTTAGAAACACGCCCCTAGGACACACTTAACCCCTCCCTCTCCAATACAGTTAACCCCTTCCCTGCCAGTGTCATTTTTACAGTAACAGTGCATATGTATAGCACTGATTACTGCAGTAATGTCACTGGTACCCCCAAAAGTGTCAAAAATGTCAGTCAAGGGTCCTATCTGTCCACCGCAATGTCGCAGTACCGCAAAAAAAAATCGTAGATCGCCGCCATTACTCGTTAAAAAAAAACACCAAAAATGACAAAAATCTTTCCCTTTGTTAGTAAACGCGATAACTTTTGCACAAACCAATCAAAATACGCTTTTTGCGATTTTTTTTACCAAAAATATGTAGCATAAAACAAATTGGCCAAA
Organism: Pelophylax lessonae; assembly: GCF_965119305.1. NCBI lineage: Eukaryota > Metazoa > Chordata > Amphibia > Anura > Ranidae > Pelophylax > Pelophylax lessonae. Next base: position 197,951,550 of record NC_138780.1, read on the forward strand.
AATGTTAAAAAATGTTGAATTTTACTTTTTTTTTTTTTTGGGAATTTCATATAAAAAAAGTGAAAAATATTGTTGTTTTTGCAAAATTTACGCTTTTTTTTTGTTTATAGCGCATGATCAAAAAATCGCACAGGTGATCAAATACCACCAAAGGAAAGCTCTGTTTGTGGGGAAAAAAGGACGTCAATTTAATTTTGGTACAGCATCGCACGACCGCGCAATTGTCCGTTAAAGTCACGCAGTGCCGAATGGCAAAATAGGGCCTGGTCAGGAAGGGGGCTTAAGTGGTTAAAAGCCTTTACTGGTTATCACCAGTTTAGAGTTAATAATGGATGATGGCTCTAGAACTGTTGCTCTCTCCGATGTTCATGGCGATATCTCACATGTGTGGTACGATTGCTGTTTAGATATGCATGCCAGACCATGATCATTGTGTTTGGCAGTGCTTTTAAATTATTTTAAATAATTTACATTCATTTATTTTTTTTTAAAGCAAAAGCCAGCCCATTTAGAGGCCCAACATGTTTCAAGGCAAAGTGCTTCCTCAGGGTCTTGAGCAATTATTCAATGTAAAATGAAAAAGTAATACAAACCATATACTGTATTCAAAACATATATATGGTAGTAATAGTTTACTTTCCTGATTGATACCAGACCCAGAACCATCCCCAAGTGTAGACAAGGTGGCAAAGTGGATGTAGGGACACATGCATATATGCAACCCACCACCAGGGAGCATCAAATGGCTGCAATAACATCCAACAACAATAGGAAACAGCTGCACAAGCATAGACTGATCTATGGTTCATAATAGAAGTGTGTGTTGGGGGGGGGGGGTTAATGAGGGGAAATGGAAAGCCACATGGAAACACTATAATGCAAGACATTGTGAGAACAATGGAGTAGATCAAGGGTCTTCAAACTATGGCCCTCCAGCTGTTCAGGAACTACAATTCCCATCATGCCTAGTCATGTCTGTGAATGTCAGAGTTTTACAATGCCTCATGGGATGTGTTTTTCCGCAACAGCTGGAGGGCCGTAGTTTGAGGATCCCTGGAGTAGATGGATATATAAGCTTACATTGAGTGTATCATTGAGTGTATCAGGCACAAAACCTTCCAGGTTCTTAGGGAAGACTGTTGATACAGTATTTTTTTTTCTTTTGTGAATTAACTTTTAATTGAGTTTTGCAAACATTGGAGAACACCTGCCTCCTAGAAAAAGAGCAGGTGAATATAGTAAATTCTCTGTGGATACCATTGTTCTCACAATGTCTTGCATTGTAGAGTTTCCATGTAGCTTTCCCTTTCCCCTCTTTTTTTTTTACTCCCTCCACTTCTATTATGAACCATAGATCAGGCTATGCCTGTGCAGCTGTTTCCTATTATTGTTGGATGTTATTACTGCGGCCCTTGGATGCTCCCTAGTGGTGGGTTGCGTGTATGCATGTGTCCCCACATCCACGTTGCCACCTTGTCTACACTTGGGGATTTATGGCATAAATCCTGAAAGTTAACTATTACTACCAAATATAGGTTTTGAATATATGCTTTGTATTAGTTTTTCATTTTACATTTTTATCCATATAGAATAATTTCTCAAACCCCTGCCACAAAAATTGTAGGGCCCCTACAAGCTACGCTAATACGCCAATCCTTTTTGAACACCTGCAGCCCTCTAACCTTTGGCTGATATATGAATACCCTTCTAGGATTAAAACAAGCATTAACAGGCACATTAGCTTCAGGCCCAAAATAAGTCCATATAAAGTCTATGGCAAGGTCCTTGGGAAAAGGAGCGTTATTTGATGGTGTACAAAAATTAGAAAATCCAAAGACTTAGGGCTACCATCAGATGGGGACAAGCCAATGTTCCAGTAGACTGTGAACAAACAAATAGAGAGGCGCCTCTAAGAGTAGACTGTAATACTTTAATGCACAATTACAATAGTAACTCACATGGAGTATATGTAGATGAGCATAGTAAGTGGTAGGAAAGTACATAAATAGATCAAAATACTCAAAATAGGCTACTGTTAGGGTCAGTGGACCCACACCCATCCTAGAAAGGGCCCAACAAAGAGAGAGGCACCTCTAAGAGTAGACTGTAATACTTTAATGCAAAATTACAATAGTAACTCACATGGAGTAGATGTAGATGAGCATAGTAGGACAGTCAGGTAGATCATCCGGTGGACGTGTAATCATCCCCTAACACCATGTGGACTGTACCCACTGGTGATCGTAGGGCCAGCTGTACGGTAGATTGAGACCCAAAGCGAGGCTTGAATAGCAGAAGGTCTGGCGGCGAGGCTGGATGACGTCACCGGGATGCAACGCGTTTCCTAGAGTAGTACGGCAGCAGCGCTCCTTCTTCAAAGCAAGATCCTGCTATGAAGAAGGAGCGCGGCTGCCATACAGCCGGCCCTACGTCAACAGCGGGGTACAGTCCACATGGTGCTGCTCTGCTAGGGAATGATCCCCCTGACTGTCCTACTATGCTCATCTACATCTACTCCATGTGAGTTACTATTGTAATTGTGCATTAAAGCATTACAGTATACTCTTAGAGGTGCCTCTCTCTTTTGTTGGCCCTTTCTAGGGTGGGTGTGGGTCCACTCCACTGACCCTAACAGTAGCCTATTTTGAGTATTTTGATCTATTTATGTACTTTTAGCTATTATATGTTTTTTAAGATATGAAATAAAAGTTTTTATATTGTATACAAACCTTTGTATGTTGTGGTGCCTAAAAAGTCCATTGTCGTTTCATTACAGAAAGTCTGGATTTGAGAGAATGTGGCACTTTTCTACTGGTTTATGCATCCACAGTACCACCCTGTGATGATGTAACACATCCATTGAAACCAGAAGTGATGAAAACATTGTCACTTTCGGGATCATTCACCACAGAGGAGATCGGGGAATGAATCTTCCTCCATCTCCTTGGTGGTAAGCCATAATGACTGCTTACTACAGACCATGGGTGGTGGTGGGATGGAGGTTGACCCTTCCAAGGGCCGTAAAAGTAATCACTTTTACAAAACAGCTGAAAAAAAAACGATACCAACCATAATATCCACTTGGTGCAGTGCTGTATTTTGGCCTAAGCCAAACAGGCCCAGGCCTCGGGCGGCCCTGTGCAGGGGGGGCAGCAAAATAACCACCCCCACCTCCATCTGAGACTCTATTAGAACCACTTGGCTTCTAGCAACCAGTGACGTCACAGCTGTGACTCCCTTGCCCTGCCTATAGTTCAAAGTGGAGGAGGATTTACCTTCCTCCTACTCCGTGCCTAGTGCTCGTGGGGCCCACAGTGTCCCACCAGTCTGGTGACAGTGGGGTGCAGGGCAACGGAGCAAAATCCACCAATCCGCCGCCGACAGCAGCCACTGCTGCTGAACTGTGGCGTCTTCACACGCCAAGCAGGCAGCCGGCCGACCCTGGAAGACCGAAAGCCCGGGAGTAAGAAGACCTCCTCTGCCACGGCACCACCCTTACCTGAGCAGCAGTGAGGGCATGATCCCTGGCGCTACCCAGAGCCTGCACTCCTTCTCAAACCTCCTCTCCGCTCCCAGCTAGGACATCAACAGGAAGACAGGCTGACCGAGGGCCCAGAGGATGAGGACGGGTGGGAGGTAGGTGCATCACACACCCCTACCCACAGACAGGGGGGCACAGGAGGGACTGCAGGCAGGGCTAGGAGGTCTCGCACTCTCTCATCTCTCTCTCTCTTGTGCTCTCTTTCACGCTCTCTCTCCCCCTCCTCTCACACTCTCTCTCACCCCCTCCTCTCCCTCTCTCTCACCCCCTCCTCTCGCGCGCGCTCTCTATCTCATCCCCTCCTCTCGCGCGCACTCTCTCTCTCATCCCCTCCTCTCACGCACTCTCTCTCTCTCATCCCCTCCTCTTGCGTGCGCTCTCTCTCATCCCCTCCTCTCGCGTACGCTCTCTTTCATCCCCTCCTCTCGCGCACTCTCTCTCTCTCATCCCCTCCTCTCGCGCGCACTCTCTCTCTCATCCCCTCCTCTCACGCACTCTCTCATCCCCTCCTCTTGCGTGCGCTCTCTCTCATCCCCTCCTCTCGCGTACGCTCTCTCTCATCCCCTCCTCTCGCATGCACTCTCTCATCCCCTCCTCTCGAGCGCGCTCTCTCTCTCATCCCCTCCTCTCGCGCGCACTCGCGCGCACTCTCTCTCATCCTCTCCTCTCTCGCGCGCGCGCTCTCTCTCTCTCTCTCATCCCCTCCTCTTGCGCGCGCCCTCTGTCATCCCCTCCTCTCGCGCGCGCTCTCTCTCTTTCTCATCCTCTCCTCTCGCACACACTCTCTCATCCCCTCCTCTCACGCGCGCTCTCTCTCTCATCCCCTCCTCTCGCGCGCACTCTCTCTTATCCCCTCCTCTCGCACGCGCCCTCTCTCATCCCCTCCTCTCAGGCGCGCTCTCTCTCTCATCCCCTCCTCTCTCGCGCGCACTCTCTCATCCCCTCCTCTCGCGTGTGCTCTCTCTCTCATCCTCTCCTCTCACGAGATTTCAGGGATTCTTGCTGGAACTTGTAATCCTTCAATTTTGGAGGGAGTCATATCCGTTAAACAGGAAGGGGTGGGGCAAATTTACATAGGAGGGGAGGGGGGCGCCCCAATTTTAGTCTTGCCTAGGGCAGCACAAAACCAAAATACTCCCCTGACTTGGTGACGGACATTTTTACAGACAGAAGTTTGTAAAAATGTCCGTCACCAAGTAAGTAGTTATTATCCTAGTCACGTTTACAGCCCGGCTATTACAAACTATAGAAAACTTTTTAGCCTTTGTCTTAATGCACAGATATTTTAGTTGAATTACCACGCAGCAGGGAGTGCCTGGCTAACGTCTATCGTTACAAAGGGGAACATACAATATTGAAAGTTAAGGAATGCTAAGATAAATCACAACTGACATTCGAAAATAATATTCAGCATGAAAATCGCATTTACCCATAGGGCCCATTAAAGCAGAATAAATGGGGAAAGCTTGCCATATTAAGAGTAAGAATTAATTAAAAAATGCTTGAGAGTAAACAGCTTGATCCTGAAATACTCCGATGTAACAGCGAAATGTGTTTTAATAGGCTCCACATTATCTGTGCAAATAGAAAACAATGTTAATTCATTCATGGCTCATCAACGCACTCTTCATTAACGCTCATTTAATGGCCGGCCAAGCCGCCACAGTCATAGGCTCATATACAGCATTTCATGCTGGCCACCGTGGCGAGAAAATGAATTCTTCTCTCGACATGATACATACACGCCATGGAAACAGAGGATCCCACATTCATGGCACGTATCCAAAACTTGAAGAGTCTTTAAAGCCCCATTGAACTTTCAGTTTAAATCAACTAAATACATTCCAGGTGCATCGAATCAACTGGTGTGCAAAGGCTTACAGTTTGTCTTTAGAGAGTAGACAATTGCAATTTGTTTCAGTCTGAATATAAATTTGGACAAATTTTTGGTTATTCGGGGGATTCGGATGTATCCGAATCTCCGAATGAAACATTAACTCGTTTTATTGAAATTTGTTTAGTTTTGTTTTATATATTTATTTTCTAACAAATTCCAACTCTTTGTAACAATTCGAATGATCGGCCGGTTCCAATTCTCGTCCTTAACCACTTGCTGACCCCGCCGTAGTTTTACTGCGGCAGGCTGGCTTGGCTGCGCCAAACGACTACGTTGGTCGCGCACGTGATTCCGGGGGACGGTGGCGGTGCGTTCCGCAGTGGGAATGCTGATCCACGGGACCGGCGGCCACGATTGCCCTCAAGTTCCTCCTGTATTGAATTGTATTGTAACTGTATTGTCTTCCCTCACATTGTAAAGCGCTGCGCAAACTGTTGGCGCTATATAAATCCTGTATAATAATAATAATTGTCACGATTGCTTCCCACTGAGAGAGAACGACGGTCAGCTGTTGTTAACACAGCAGACCGTTGTTCTCTCTGAAATGATCACAAAGCGCTTGTGGGCCTTCTATATAGGATCACAGGTTTCAATGGTCATTTCACAAGCCCATCCCCCATAAAGTTAGAAAACACTCCCCTAGGCTCACACTTAACCCTTTGATCACCACTGTGTTAACCCCTTCCCTGCCAGTGTCATTATTACAGTAACAGTGCATATTTTTAGCACTGATTACTGTAGTAATGTCACAGATTTTTGACAAAAGAGTAAAAAATGGCAGTTAAGGGTCCAATCTGTCCACCGCAATGTGGCAGTCCCACTAAAAATTGCAGATCGCCACCATTACTAGTAAAAAGAATATATACTGTATATATATATATATATCGAAATAAAAATTACATAAATCTTTCCATTTCGCTTATTGCTATTTTTTTTGTTTTTACCAAAAATATGTAGCGGAATACAGATTGGCATAAAATGATGAAAAATTCTGATTTTTAATTTTTTTTTTTTTAGGAATGTTATATAGCAGAAAGTGAAAAATATTAATTTTTTTCATAATTGTCGCTCTTTTTTTTTGTTTATAGCGCAAAAAATAAAAATTACACAGGTGATCAAATACCCCCAAAAGAAAGCTCTATTTGTGGGAAAAAAAGAGCATCAATTTTATTTCGGTACAGTGTGGCACGACCGCGCAATTTTCCGTTTAAAATAGCGCAGTGCCGAATCGCAAAAAATGGCCTGGTCATTAAGGGGGCAAATCCTTATGGTCCAGAAATGGTTAACAACCAAATGACCCATCAGCTGTCAGTGGGCTTCCCTGCTGACAGATGAAATTTTAATAAAAGAATGTTGGCGAAGAAAATTGCACCAAAAAACAGCGTGGACCCTCACATCCCCCCCCCCCCCCTTTCAAACCATGCAAGGCCCTTAGGGTCCTAAAAAGAATGCCAGCAATGAAAAATGCATAAAAAAACAGCGTGGGATCCCCCCACCACCCCAAATCCACACCAGGTCTGAAAAGAATGCCAGCAATGAAAAATGCTGGAAAAAAAACAGTGTGGGGTCCCACCCAATCCCAATCTTCAGGCCGCTTGCTCTTCCCCTCCCTTTCCTGGCCTGCAAGCTCGGATAAGGGTCTGGTATGCAGGGTCACTGATAGGGGGGAACCACCAGTCCTCTTGTAGGGGGCCCGAACACACAGGGGGGCCCACATAGGGAGGGGGATAAGTGATGAACGACATTTACAGAAATCTTCCTCCAGCAGCTGAATGCTGATCTCTCCCCCTCTCCCTGCTGCCAGCTTTTATCCGCTGAGAAAGAATCAGTTGTCCCTCTCTAATCCACCTCCCTGTGTGGGTCCCCTCTCCCTCCCAGCCCTGGATCTAATGCTAGCTCTGCTCCTGAGTTTGTTATCTCTGTAACTTTGTTTCTCTCCCTGCAGTTCTTCCTATACTCCTTGTCCCAGCCTGTATATTTTTGTCATATCTCTCCCCCATTGCTCTGTCCTCCTGACACAGTCACAGCTGATCAGCTGCATTCCCATAGGGGGAAGAATTTACTGTTACACCGGTTCCATAGCTGCCTGTTACCTTGTCCCAGTGCAGTTTAGTGAACTTTATGTAGCTGGGCTTCCCACTCCTCTCCCCCAGACTGCTTCCTGACCTATGCAACTTTGCTTCTTCTCCTCTACTCTGTCAGTTCCCTCTGCATCCATGTATCAACTCCATCTATTCACCCATTTACCAACTGATCTGGCAGTAGTAAACTCAATTTTTTATCTTGTATTTACAGGTAAGCCTATAATAGGACTTACCTGTAGGTACAGTGAATATCTCCAAAATGTAGCAGCCGGTGATAGGACCAGCGCATGTGCACTGTGCTCCCAATGGATGACATACCATCCATCAAGAGAGCTGTGCTGTGATCATGACACCTGCGCGCATGCGTGTGAGTTACATCAACGCCATAGGTGTGCACAGCCTATTGCATTAGGGTGTGCACCCCAAAGCTCAAAAATATTTGCATATGTGTGCATTTGTATATATACTGACGGTGTCAGTAGGGAAGAGATTGGTGTCAGTAGAGCTGTGGACAGTGTCAGCAGTTTTTATTTTTAGTATTTTTTTTACAATTTTTTTTTTAGGATCCCCGTTAGGGAGCTTTGGTGAAATATCAGGGGACTAAACAGGGGGAATCTGCACCACACATGGTGATTTGGGTGTGCCCAGGCCAACAACTGGAGCTCAAGAACCAGAGAGAAGACCAGATGGAGATATAATCCTTGTTAGTAGTGACAGCACATCGCTGAATAGATCTGTTTTTTAGGTTAGAAAAATATAATTAGGGGCTCATTCCCACAGGTACTCTGGCTGTGTGAAGGAAGGGGTTGGGCTGGAGCCGCCTGTCATTCTATGGGGATGCAGCGCTGGTATGAACACAGCCGCAGGCTCTAATTGGACAGGTGTTCAGGTGAGCGTCCCCCAAATGCACACTGTCTGTGTGCGGGTCATACACCTGCATCCCCACGCCTGTCAAATTAGGACCTGCAGCTGTGTTCGTACAGATCCCCGTACACCTGCACCGCTGCGCCTGTCAGATTAGGACCTGTGGCTGTGTTCATACAGATCCCTGTACACCTGCACCACTGCGCCTGTCAGATTAGGACCTGTGGCTTTGTTCATACAGATCCCTGTACACCTGCACCACTGCGCCTGTCAGATTAGGACCTGTGGCTTTGTTCATACAGATCCCTGTACACCTGCACCACTGCGCCTGTCAGATTAGGACCTGTGGCTGTGTTCATACAGATCCCTGTACACCTGCACCGCTGCGCCTGTCAGATTAGGACCTGTGGCTGTGTTCATACAGATCCCTGTACACCTGCACCACTGCGCCTGTCAGATTAGGACCTGTGGCTGTGTTCATACAGATCCCTGTACACCTGCACCACTGCGCCTGTCAGATTAGGACCTGTGGCTGTGTTCATACAGATCCCTGTACACCTGCACCACTGCGCCTGTCAGATTAGGACCTGTGGCTGTGTTCATACAGATCCCTGTACACCTGCACCACTGCGCCTGTCAGATTAGGACCTGCGGCTGTGTTCATACAGATCCCTGTACACCTGCACCGCTGCGCCTGTCAGATTAGGACCTGTGGCTGTGTTCATACAGATCCCTGTACACCTGCACCGCTGCGCCTGTCAGATTAGGACCTGTGGCTGTGTTCATACAGATCCCTGTACACCTGCACCACTGCGCCTGTCAGATTAGGACCTGCGGCTGTGTTCATACAGATCCCCGTACACCTGCACCGCTGCGCCTGTCATATTAGGACCTGCAGCTGTGTTCATACAGATCCCTGTACACCTGCACCACTGCGCCTGTCAGATTAGGACCTGCAGCTGTGTTCGTACAGATGCCCGTACACCTGCCCCGCTGCACCTGTCAGATTAGGACCTGCGGCTGTGTTCATACAGATCCCCGTACACCTGCACCGCTGCGCCTGTCATATTAGGACCTGCAGCTGTGTTCATACAGATCCCTGTACACCTGCACCACTGCGCCTGTCAGATTAGGACCTGCAGCTGTGTTCGTACAGATGCCCGTACACCTGCCCCGCTGCACCTGTCAGATTAGGACCTGCGGCTGTGTTCATACAGATCCCCGTACACCTGCACCGCTGCGCCTGTCATATTAGGACCTGCAGCTGTGTTCGTACAGATCCCCGTACACCTGCCCCGCTGCACCTGTCAGATTAGGACCTGCGGCTGTGTTCATACAGATCCAGGTGGCTCAAGCCACATAAATGAACCACTGATTCACAGACCACAGCACCCATCTGCGCGAGCCCTAACAACCCCCGCCCCCCCCCCCCCACACACACACACAGATTTATTTATCAACTCAGCTTCATCTTTCAGATTTAGAAGGAATTCTGCGAGTTATGTTGTATTTGTGTCTGCTAATATTGATTTTATTGTATTTTTTTTTTTTTTTGGGAGGGGGAGCTGTCAGGTAGTCTGTATGGGGCCCTGCAATTTTTAACAGCAGCCCTGCAGGTATGGATTTTGGGTTGGGGGGGGCATGCCATTTTTTTTTTTTGTCTTTGTTTTCTATTGCCAGAATCCTTTTCTTTACATTTCATCTGTCAGCGGGGAAGCCCGCTGACAGCTGATAAGTTGTCAGTTGTTGAGGATGAGACAGCTTTTCTTCAAACTGAATTCAAATCCACTGATCATTTTTTGACCAATCCAAATACATATTGTCTTGAAAATATGGAATTCGTTAGAAATTGTATAAACGAAATGAAACTAAATGAAACAAATGAATTCCGAAATGAGTCAACAAAATTAATTTCCATTCTGCACATCCATGTACATCAGACATCAGACACAGCCAGAGTAGATGCTGCATGCTACAGAGAAGGACCTTTGTTCTCTATGTAGTCTTTCTGCAGGGTCTGATATGACCCCTGCAGGCTGGGACCTTTGGTTGGACTTTGAGCACCACTCAAAGCATACAGAAAGGCAATGCCTTTGGTCCTCAGAGATAGGGTGCTGGCATGTGCGTTCCCCCAGTGATAAATCCATTGTGTACAAAAGAAAGTCGCACTCCCGGCCTGACCAAAGTATGGATGCCAGTGTGAAATGGCCTCCAACAGCTCTCCTTCATTCACGGGCCATGTCCTCTAATACATTTTGCCCTGCCCACCGGGGCTTAGTCATGGAGGTATGGATAAGCCCTGGTGGCAGGGGCAAAACACATCAGGGTAGGAGAGCTGTCTGAGGCTGTTTCACACTGACATCCATATTTTTTTGTACACAATGATTCCTGCAGAGTCAGACCTAGCTCCTCAGTCAGCAAAATGTACGCTCCTTGCAAACTGGAAAGCTCAGCGTGAAGAGTGTCTGACCTCTGCAGAGAGACTGCTGCATGCTGATTTGTACCTTGTTTGCTGTCTGTTGCTGACCTCAGCCGCTAGCAAAGCAGCTGTCTGCTGTTTTGTGCTTTACCTGTCTGCCTGTTGCTGACCCTGACCAATTTCCTGGCAACACACCTGTTTGCTGTTCTTGTATCCTGCTGTCCATATGTTGATGATACTTGCTTGGTTCCTCAGTTCTGCATATATCCTGAAGTCAACTGCTCCCAAATAGACCTGTATTCCCAAGTAGAGGCAATACCATAGGTCATTGTGTCACCTTTCCTCTATAACAGGGATTTTAGGCTGGAGATGTAAAAGTAGCTGTCCTCGTCACTTTGGGCTCTTGGCCAATATATGAGAAGTAGTCTACTCCAAGATTAGTCATTCATAAGTAGAAGTTAATTTTAAAGTTCATATAGAAATCCTGAGAGTACAATCAGTGATTTGACAAATTTTGTTCGAAATTCTTTAAAAAATGTGCCAATGTTTTAAATTTCAAGGTTCAATTTCAGATTTTCAGGATGTTATGTTTCTGTATGTGTTCCTACCATTTACCATATATATACACTTGATGTTGGTTCAAATACCACATGTTTAAAGGGGTTCAGTGTGGAAGAACATAAGAGCTTCTGGCTGTCAATGCTTGCTAAGGAAGCAGCGGGTGCTTGCACCCAGGGCCGCTGATAGGGGGGGCCACCAGCCCTCTTGCAGGGGGCCCGAGCACACAGGGGGGCCCACACAGAGAGGGGGATTAGTGATGGACAACGAATACAGAAATCTTCCTCCAGCACCTGAATCTGATCTGTCCCTCTCCCTGCTATCAGCTTTTATCTGTTGAGAAAGAGACAGTCGTCCCTCACTAATCCCCCTCACTGTGTGGGCCCCCCTCCCAGCACTTATCTCTGCTCAGAAGTTTATTTGTAAATTGTAACTTTGTTTCTCTCTCTGTCTCTCTGATCACTGAGCTCCAACTGCCCAGCCTGTATATTTTTCTCATCTTCTTTTTTATTTAGCATAGTTTTTTTTTAGATTTAGCAGGAATTATGCGAGTTATGTTATATTTGTGTCTGCTAATAGTGATTTTGTTGTAATTTTAGCTAAATATATCTTTAATATCTTCTTGGGGGGGGGCCTGCCAGGTAGTCTGCACGGGGCCCCGCGATTTCTAACAGCAGCCCTGCTTGCACCAGCCATATTCTTACCAACCACTGACATCACCTGGCCCACATACATGGCCAGGAATCCATGTAAGCCAATGGGTGGGGATCTGAGGGCTTACATCATTGCCTAAATTTGTCTTGGCACGCGATGATGTCACACGTCCAGCTATCTCACAACGCGTTTCGTCAGCGTGCGTCATCGCGGACGAAACACGTTGTGAGATAGCTGGACGTGTGATATCATCGCGTGTCGGGACGTAGCAGCCATCTTTGCTGTTAGAAACAAATCAGTTTCTATGGAGTTACAGCGTTTTATATTTTGATCAAATGTGAGTGCATTCATTGGATTATTTTAATAAATTTGATATTATTTGAACGTACTACCCTATGAGTATCTCCTCTTTGCATCCTTGACATTTATACACCTCTGGATTCCAATAAGGAGACTCTTTGTACTCGGAGGGAGCACTATCATTGAGGAATTGGGCATGTTGTTTTGAACCTCTGTGGATAACACTATGCCGGTCTGTGGATACTTCCATGCCGTTTTGATGTGGTTTTAGGGTAAGAGGCAGTGTGTTCGGTGTTGGTTTCATCTAAATTCCTGCCTGATCGACTGGATTATGTGCACCCCAGTTTACAATTGAATTTTAAGAGACTTTTGGACTCTTTTATCATTCCTTTAGGCTCCATTCACACCTGGGCGTTTTTGAGTGTTTTTCAGCTCCAAAAACGCTAAAAAAAAACGTTCCAAAACGCCCAGCAAGTAAAACCCCATTTATTTAAATGGCCCCTGTTCACATCTGAGCATTTTGCAAAACGCCTGTAGCTGAAAAAAGTACATGAGCTTCTTTTTGGGCTGATTACCAGCGTTTTTGATAGATGTCAATGCCTGCCTCCAAAAACGCCTGAAAAAACGCCTGAAAATCGTGGTAAAAATCGCTATAAAATCGCGGTAAAAAAAGCTGCACCTTTTTTTTATATTTATGTTTATTATTATTATTATTCAGGATTTCAATAGCGCCAGCAGTTTATGCAGCGCTTTACAATATTAGAGGGAGACAGTACATTTACAATACAATCAAATACAAGAGGATTAAGAGGGCCCTGCTCAGAAAAGCTTACAATCTAATAGGGTGGGGCAGGTGATACAAGAGGTTGTAACAGTAGGGAATGAGCTGATGGAAGATTAGTTGGAGGTGCGATAGGCTTCCATGAAGAGAAGAGTTTTCAGGGATCGCCTGAAAGCAGCTAGAATAGGAGATAGTTGTACAGGTTGAGGTAGAGAGTTCCAGAGGATGGGAAAGGCCCTGGAGAAATCCTGGAGACGAGCATGGGAGGAGGAGACAAGGGAGCTTGAGAGTAGGAGGTCTTGAGAGGAGCTGAGAGGCCGGTTTGGGTGATATTTGGAGACAAGATTGGTGATGTAGCTCGGGGCAGAGTTGTGAATGGCTTTGTATGTTATGGTTAGTATTTTGAATTGAATTCGCTGGGCAATCGGGAGCCAGTGTAGGGATTGGCAGAGAGGGGAGGCAGACGCTGAGCGGTTGGTAAGGTGGATAAGCCTGGCAGCAGCATTCATGATGGACTGAAGAGGGTATAGCCTATGAAGTGGTAGGCCTAAGATAACGGAGTTGCAGTAGTCGAGGCGAGAAATAACAAGGGGCGAATTTTTGAGATGTTGCAGAGGTGAAGTCTACAAGTTTTTGACAATGATTGGATTTGGGGCTGAAAGGACAGGTCAGAGTCTAGGTTTATGTTTTATCTAAACATTTTTGATGTTCCCGAACCCTGCTTGAACCAAACCCGGGGCAGTTTGGCTCATCTCTACATACCATATATAATACAAACAAATGTTTGTGACAGACAAGGAAAGTTCTGCTTCTGAAACAAACTATCTAGCACTTTTGCAGGTAAGAAATGGAAAACATTTTTCATCCCTCTCCTTTGCATTTTTCTCACAGTTGAAAACGATTGTTGAATAGTCCCCATTATTATCCATTAGAAAATTGATTAAACATTTGCAAAATGACCATTTTCAAATGAAATTCTAACTGTGTATGGCTAGCTTAATCAAACAATTGTTGTATGTGCTGTATTTTTGTACAGCACACATCTGCTTAGAGAACCAAAGACATTTTTAAAGGTTGTTAGCGTATTACAACCTTTTTTAGGCCTTGGCCTGAACTGCAAGTTATCTTTTGACAAATTTGAAAACTAGAAATCATCCTTTCAACATATTCATTTTCCACTTGTTTTCCCAGAGTCATTTTGTTAGCAATAAGCGCTTCCCATGTTCGAAGAAAACCTTGGATTGTGCTCCCAGCCTAAATCATTAAATAATCCATTAAGTCTTCGGAAGAAAAAAAAAAAAAGCATAACGCATGGCAAGCAACTCAAGGGCTTAATTGGATAATCACCAGTAGGACAAACATATGTTCTTCTTAGAGGAGACACAACATACTGTGAATTTCTTTTTTGGACTAGACGGAGCTGGGAGGTCACTTTGAGCACAAGCTGTTGGTTTCTCCAAGCACCCACGTAAATGTTTCTGTTTTCTAGTCTGCGTGTTGCATCTGCTTGAACTAGAAAAGCAGTGATGATTAAAGCCATGCATTTAAAGGGGACTTGAATCAGTTGGTCTCCAAGGAAATCTGAGAGCAAAATTATTAAATCCTCAGGAGAGAAGAAAAATCAGTTTATAAAATCGGGTTGTATTTCCTTTAGCAGACTAACTAAAACTAGATATGGTGGTGGGGTGGGGCACACCGACCTGCAGGATTATCATACCGCCTGTTAGGATTAAGTTCACCTGCTGGAGGCACTGTTTTGCCCTGGGCTGAATGCTGCAGTTCCAGTGTCCACCAGCAGGTGTCCCCCAGAAGTCAGCAGGCTTGTATGATCACTTACACCTGTGTTCAGCTGCCAGGTGGCTATTTAAGGCTGCTCCTCCCTTTCCCAAGTGCGTCACTATTTTGATTGCCTCCTTGCTGCCAGAGCCTAGTTTCTGTGATCCTGATTCTTATCCTGATCTATCCTGTGCCCATTTGCCTTGATCCTGCTCTCTGCCTAGTAACCAGTCTTGTTTGCCCTCTTCCTTGCTTCCCTGTTACCCTCGTCCCTTACAGTATATTGTAAATATTTGTAGATAGTCAGTTCTTAGGTTCTTTAGTTACTTTGTCTTTGGGGTTGGTTTTTGTTTGCTGGCATTTCCTATGTTCACTCTTGCTGTGTATGCTTTTTTATGTGGTTCACTGTAATAAATCTCACTTTAAGGTTATCTATATTGTTTGGCCTCCGTTTTGATGTGTAGTTACATGTGTCTGGTCTCCCTAGCTGCTGCTGAACCCTGACACCACCACTATATTGACCCAACTTAACCACTTGCCGACCGCCCACAGTATATTTTCTGCAGCAGTAGGCCCTCACAGGCAAAGTGACGCAGGACTACGTCGCTAGCCTGTGAGGATCTAGGGGGCGAGGGCACGCCCCCGGAGGCGCGCTCCCGCCCCCGCTCACTCCTGCACATCCCCTCGCATTTGACCGGCGGACCCGATGTCCGCTGACCACTCGCGATCGTCCGGTGCAGAGGGAGAAAGGCAGGCGGCTGATGTAAACAAAGCCACCTGTCATTCTCCCCTGTGTAAGAACAGAGATCATACGGTCCTGCTATGTAGGATCGCATGTCTCTGTTGTTACACCACTAGCCACGCCCCTTTACAGTTAGAAGCACGCCCCTAGGGACACACTTAACCCCTCCTTCTCCAATAAAGTTAACCCCCTTCCCTGCCAGTGTAATTTTTACAGTAACAGTGCATATGTATAGCACTGATTACTGTAGTAATGTCACTGGTACCCCCAAAAGTGTCAAAAATGTCAGTCAAGGGTCCAATCTGTCCGCCACAATGTCGCAGTCCCGCAAAAAAATCGCAGATCGCCGCCATTACTCGTTAAAAAAAAAACACCAAAAATGACATAAATCTTTCTCTTAGTTAGTAAACGCAATAACTTTTGTGCAAACCAATCGAAATACGCTTATTGCAATTTTTTTTAACCAAACATATGTAGCAGAAAACAAATTGGCCAAAAATGTTAAAAAATTTAGATTTTTACATTTTTTTGGGGGAATTTCATATAAAAAAAATGTGAAAAATATTATTTTTGCAAAATTGTCGCTCTTTTTTTGTTTATAGCGCATGATCAAAAAATCGCACAGGTGATCAAATACCACCAAAGGAAAGCTCTGTTTGTGGGGAAAAAAGGATGTCAATTTAATTTTGGTACAGCATCGCACGACCGCGCAATTGTCCGTTAAATTCACGCAGTGCCGAATGGCAAAATAGGGCCTGGTCAGGAAGGGGGTAAAATCTTCCGGGGCTTAAGTGGTTAAAGACTGGTTCGTGTATCCCTGTGGGTCCCTCTGGAGTGAACTAGAGCAACATCAATTTCTGAGTAAATCCTTAGCATTCCTTTTTGATGGCCTTGCCATATCCCAGATAGCAAGCAATTGAGCTGTAAGTTTGAAAATTACTTGCTAAGCTATTGCTAGACTTGCCAGGCTTCACAAGTTTGTTGCACAATTGCAGCAAGTCCGGATCAACTCCAGATCAACTTTCTTTGCAAACATGCTGCAAGTTCTGGTTCAGTTATGTTGTGCAATAGTCATCCCACCACAAGGGGTCACTATGACTTGCAGAGCTCTTGCTGTAGACTCACCACTGTAGCTTTGCTCTTGCTACAGTCTTGCCACGCAAATGCGCTACAAATTGGAAAAATGTCAACTAGAACTTGTGCTTCAAGTGTTCTGCAAGTGTACAACTGGCCAGTGAAAATGTGCAGCAAGTTAGATTTACAGTTCAACACTGCCACAGATTTGTGGTAAGTTATTCTTACTATCAAGCATAGTAAGTGTAACGGAACCGTCGACCCTCACTGTGTTTGTGGTCTTCCGTCAGTATACTGCTTGCTTGCAGTCATGAACATATATACCAGATTTTCCCAGTCGCCGTCAAACAAAGCTAGCCAACAACTTAGCTTGTACTGGAATCACTTGTTATTGAACAGTCACACAGAATTTATATACAACATGGAGATCCCCCTCCTGATCAAATTACCACACACAGGTCAGGGGTTACATTATCATATGCAGATGCAATTGTATACAGAAACAGAATTAACCTGAACTAATTATCTAGCCATCTGGACAGAACAATGTGGGCTCATTAACATTTAACAATGGGACAGGCAGACTTAACACAATCCACATTCCACCTCAATAGATAGACAATACGACAAGACTGCCAATGACAGTCTGTCCATCTCCTACATTGAAGTACATGGAATACACATCTACGTATTGCTATAATTATTTAGGAGTCAGACTTCATGGCAACAGAATATAGGTCTCACAGTGTAAAGCGGGATTAAATCTTCATATTCCTTGAGAGATATTGCTGACAAATATTACCGTTCCACTTGAAGCAATCCAAACCATTAAGTATCTGTCTTCCACCCCCAGTGACAGTAAGTATCGTCACAGTAAGGCTACTTCAGTTACTCTCTCCCCGACAATACAAGCGGCTTTACAGGCGTTCCTGTTCCAGAGTATAGCACCAGAGTATATTCCCTTATCGACTCTCTCCCTTTTGATTCCTGACTTATCGCTTCATGATTGGAGAGATCATTGAATCACTTGTTTGGAAGACCTGTATTTTCAAAAAAGAAATTGAAGTCGTTCCCTGACCTCCAAAAAGAATTCCATGGGGATACACATGCACACTTTAAATATCTGCATATTGCATCCTATTTACACCGCCAGCCCCCTATGACTTGTAAGCTCCTTAGAAATATCATGCAATTTAACATGGCAAATCCCACCTCCAGGAAAGGTATATCCATGCTCTACTCTTTTCTAGACTAAATTACTGTTTTTCTTAAAACACCACATATACTTGCCTAGGAAAGAGCTTTTTTTATGTCCTCATATTCAACTTCTCAGTGGCTAAAGGCCTTTAAATTCACCTAAAATGCTACTAAATGTGTAAATTTCTGGGAATTAATGCATAAAATGAAGTTGAGATGGTATTTAACCCCCTATCGCAGGTCTAAATTTAGCAAATCTATTATGCCTCTATGCTGGAGTGGGTGCAATCAAACATGTACCTTATACCATTAAGCATGTTCTGACCAATTATCTTTCAAGTACTTTTGCAGCTCATTGGTACTGACAAGTTGAATATTAAATATGAAGATCATATTGTTTGAAAAATATAATAATGTATACTGTATGACTACTAATACTTTTGTAGCACTGCCCCCTAGAAGACTGCAGGATATTACACTTTAGTGATTCCCCAGGGTTACCTGTAGCGACTGGTTGCAGAAAGGTATCACTTTAAGTTCTTGGCTCAGTCAAAGATCAGTCCAGGGGTTGTTGTTTTTGTGGTTTTATTGTAATTGGGATGGGAGAAG
Source organism: Pelophylax lessonae (assembly GCF_965119305.1). NCBI lineage: Eukaryota > Metazoa > Chordata > Amphibia > Anura > Ranidae > Pelophylax > Pelophylax lessonae. Next base: position 197,970,046 of record NC_138780.1, read on the forward strand.
GGATGAGTGGGATACTCCAACTGTTAACTATTCGCAATGCTGAGAATGCGTCAAGGCCGCTGCTTCATCCTGCCACCTGAATGAAGATGAGGTAAGCGTTTCTAAGGAAATTCTCTTCAGGGTACTCCCCTGGTACCCCCTTTCTCTCTGGGCTAGCTGACACCCGTCCACTGACTGCACTACCCGGAGTGGTCCCCTTCCTGGCAGACCCCTGGGCCAGATACTCACTATACTGTTTTTCCAGAGTCTCGCTGTGCCCTGTGAATCTTTGATTAATTTGTTTTTATAATCATTTATGTTTATTGGGATCATGTACCCTTAAAGACTTGGCTTAAACAGTGATTAGACTTGGCTCAAACAATGAGGGATGAGGACATGTCGACATCTGTGCATGATCATGATAATTGTTAAAGGTCATTTAGGAAATGTACACTCTCTCTGATATGTGGCCCTAGTTTAGATAGCCAAAAATATGTGTATAAAGATTGCTGTTACCAAACATGAATTTGCCACACTGAATTTTGCCTGTGGTCCGATGACATTGTATATTCTGAATAAACCATATACAGATAAAGCAAGCTGATTGGCGTTTAAGTCCTTCATTGAAAGATTGAAAGATTAATATGAAGTTCTCCGGGTATAGCACTCCTCTCCTTGGGTATTGATCAGATACCCTCCAAACTTCGACCCATTGTAGTCCACATCTTTTGAGTGGCCAGACTTTCTTTTTTTGTTTACCATTTGAAGTCTGTCCACATCCCAGACATCTCAGAGGTACTTAGAACAGTACAGACACATAGCTCCTATGAGATTTTGTTTGCCTCCAGCAACGGTACCTACTCTGATGCCATGGCCCTTTGGCTCTCCAATATTATCTCTTCTTTTTTTACTGATTATTTGCATGTCATTGGTTGTACCACTTATGGAATGTGATCTAACTTTTCACTGGCTTTTCTAAGAGGGGTGAGCTACGCATGGAGTGCAGGGTTGAGGGGTGAACTACGTGCAGATTGCAGGGTCAAGGTGTGAGCTACGTGCAGAGTGCAGGGTCAAGGGATGAGCTACGTATGGAGCACAGGGTCGAGCGGTGAGCTATGTATGGAGTGCAGGGTCGAGGGCTGAGCTACATGCAGAGTGCAGGGTCGAGGTGTGAGCTACGTACAGAGTACAGGGTCAAGGGATGAGCTATGTATGGAGCGCAGGGTCGAGCGGTGAGCTACCTATGGAGTGCAGGGTCGAAGGGTGAACTACATGCAGAGTGCAGGATCGAGGTGTGAAATACGTGCAGAGTGCAGGGTCGAGGTGTGAGCTACATGCAGAATGCAGGGTCGAGGGGTGAGCTATGAATGTAGTGCAGGGTTGGGGGGTGAGCTATGTACAGAGTGGTGAGCTATGTACAGAGTGCAGGGTTGAGGGGAAATGTTGTTTTTGGCTCACTCTGTAGTTAGAGATGTTGAATTGTCTGCTTTGGTCTGCCATGGCTCCACAAGCTGTGGGATTGATTGCTTCCCAATAGTTCTGTTGAGAAACTTCCAGAGCTTGGGGTGGGAAGATACAAATGGTCAGCCTGAATATTTACTACCAATCTCTAGGTGGGTGTGCTCAGTAAGTGGTTTTAAAAAGGTTCATGGATTCATGTGAACTGAGCTTGTTTCTAAGATACTTATCAAGAGCCCCTCTTTGGATTATATGTACCCTGACTACCATGCTGTCTTTATTAGGACTTACTCACATTGGGACTGGATGGTCCTTTTATTTTAAGATTATGTGTAGAAAGCCATTGGCTGTTTACTGATTGTACCTGAATTTTCCATCCGAGAGGCAGTGGCTTTACCTTGACTTATTAAGTTTCAACTTTATGGGCAACATACACAATGAATTCTAGTCTACCCTGCTGATATTACTGTATTAAAGATTAGTAGTGGGTTCCAGTGTACTAATTGTGTCACATATGGCCCAGAAGATGGATCCTCGAAACACGCACAGTCTACGTGTGAACTGAAATCGGAATATTTGCATGTTGTGAACCCCTATGTGTCTTTTTTTTTTTTAGGAAATTTTATTATATATTATCAGTGGAGTCACATACAGATAAAATGTCAAATATTAAAAGAGAGGAGTCGTCAGCAGTTGACGCGTAGGTAATGAAATAACATTAGAATACTGTAGGGGGGAAGGGAGGAGGGGGAAGGAAGGGGAGGAATATTCAAGAGTTTTGCATGCACTGAGCTGTCAATGAGCTCAGATAGTCTGGTAGTCAGAAGACAAGGAAATTGTAGAACTGTGATAGTCTTATGGCTAGTGCATCTGTTCGTGGCAGGGGTGTCAAGGAGAGTTAGACATTCTGAATGCTGGGATGTCTAAGCATCTTTAGAAGGCAGGAGTGGAGAGGCATATGGTGTCCTTGGTGACTGTTGTGGAAAAGGGGGGGTAAAGGGCATGGGTGGAATCCTCCTTGGTGTTGATGATGAGCCAAGGTGGTGGCTTCTGAGGCCATTATCTCCATGAGGATGAAAGGGTTCCATTTGCTGTTGAATCTGGCTGATTTGTGGTAATCATAGATAGCCATGTCCAAGTGTTCTTTCTTCAAGAGATTTAATTAGGTCAGATTTTATCTCTTTTAGCCATGCCTTGTTGTTCCTGATAATCTTGGCTTGCGTGACTCTTAGATTTTGGGGGGTAGAGTCAAAGAACCCAAAGAGTAGGGAATAAATGTCTTTGCAGGGTTGGAGTCCCATTATATTCGCCGCAGAGTTCGAGTCAGTCCCAGAAACGTTAAAAGTCTGTGGAGGGCCTGCGGTCTTTGCATAGGGGGCATAATTGTACCTCTGGATGGCTTTGTGGGGTTAGATGGGGGATGTAAGCTCCGTGCACAATTTTGTATTGTTGCTCTTGCCTGAATTAGTTTGTGACGAATGCACATGTAGAATTGTAGCCAGCCAGGATGTTTCTCAGTGCTTCTGGGGAGCGTAGGTCTTTGTTCCAGGAGGCAGAGGTGTTGGAGAGTGTAGGTTCCGTGCAGAAGGAGTTCAGGGTCTTTAGATGTCGGCAATCTTATATCAGTGTTGCTCTATGAGGATGTCTAGAAGGGAGGATTTGAAGCGCATAGCTCTGAAGGGGCAGGTGCTACAGGCGAAGCCTGTTGCTTGAAGTAGTTTATATTGTCGTGAGGTTTGGAGGGGTGGGAGAGGTCTGCCTGATATAGCATCAAAGAGTTGTCCAAAATTAGTCAAGCCCTGTGTATTCCATGACTTGAAGGCTGCGTATTTCTGTGCCTGAGCCCTGTGGGAATGAGGGGTGGCTGGAGATAGGGAGATAGCAAAAGATGTGGGGTGACCGCTTTAGTTTCTTCCTGATCTCTCTCCAGGCCACTACAGTATCTCGGATGAGTAGTTATATTTTAGAGGAGAAGGTAGTGAGCTTATTCTACAGTGCAGAAGGGCAGGCAGACCATGGGGACTGACCATCTGGGCTTCCAAATAGAGTATGAAGAATTTTATGTTATCCACTCCAGTCCAAACACACCCTCAGGAGGCAAGATAGGTTGTATAAATGAATATTTGGAAGGTTCGCTCCCTCTTCATGTTTAGGGGAGGCATAGTTTTTGGAGGGATATTCGGGGTTTGTGGCCTTTCCATAGAAAGGTGGATAGGGCCTTGTGTATTTTCTGAATGTCTGTGTTTCATAAGTAATGGAATGGTTTTGAGGGGATATAAGAGTTTAGGGAAACTGACCATTTTAAACAAATGACATCTGCCGAACAATGAAAGGGGGAGGCCTGACCGGCTGTCTAGCTCCGCAATAATTTTGGCTATGGTGGGGAGGAAATTTAGTTGGTAGATCGAGGAGGGTGTTTTGACGATTTTTTTATTTTCCCAAGGTAGGTTATGTGGTTCTTCGTGACCATAAAGATTGATTCGGCTGCCCACTGTGAGGAACGTGTCTGGGGTAAAGGTATAATTTCGCTTTTAGAAAAGTTGATCTTCAGTCCTGAACAAGCCCTGAAGAGCGTGACCATTTATTTGATGTGTGGCATGTCAGCACTCAGGTTAGATGTAAAGATTTAGATGTCATCCACGAATAGGGCAGTGCGCACTTCCCGTGAACCTATCGGTTCCCCATCTGGAGAGGACGTTCATGGATACCTGATCAGAGCACACACAAGTGCTTACCCCATGGGCTCATATGGGAGTCCTCTAGCGGCACTGACTTGATTGATGTCAGCGAGGCATATACCACTCCTTGGCGGCTACACGTCCAAGGCTCTTCTATCCTTCAAGGTATCAAGCTCTGACAAATCCATGACTTCCTCTCCGTTAATTACAAAAATTGTTGAGACATCTGTCTCAGTTTACAACAACCGTACAGAGTTTTTCATATATAAGCTCCAGATGAAGCTTTGAAAAAGGCAAAACATGTTGAGCAATTGAACATAAACACAAATACAACATCAGCTGGCCTAGCTGATGGACGGTTATTGTTCCTTCTGCAATCCGTCGGCAGGACTCTCCTGGTGCCAAATATCCTCACCCCTTTAAGGATTTGTATAATATTTCTCTATCTCTGTATGAAATTGATTCTCCAATAACTGCTGTATAACCTGTATATGGTTGTGAGCTTGTTTGCAAGCCACATTTTATATATATGTAATACGTCTTTTTTTCTTTTCTGTTTTTATGTGAATTGAAATAAATGGTATTTTAATTACTTCAAGTGCCAACAAAATCCTTGTTTCCCAACCTTCCATGCTCTTTATCCCATGGAGGTTGGGGTGGGAGAGTAGGTGTCTGGATAGGGGTTCAATTTCCAAATTGAATAAGAGGGGTGAAAGGGGGCAGCCCTGTCTTGTGCTTTTGTGAAGGCCTATGTTTTTCGAAATGAGTCCTGTTGCTATAATGTTTGCAGATGGGGCAGAGTACATGGTGTCAATTATGGGGTATAAAGGGTTTGAAAAGCCAAATCTGTGTAGGACCAATCTCAGCCAGTGAAAGCTGACATTGTCGAACACCTTTTCGGCATCCAGAGTGACAAAGGCAGCCTCGCCAGGCTGGTTGGTCCCTGCTAAATCTAGAACAGCGAGGACTTTTCTGATGTTTGATGTGGCAGATCTCCCTAGGTTGAAACCTAATTGTGAGGGGTGAATGAGGGAGGCAATGGTTGGAGCTAGTCTTTTGGCAATGATTTTAGATAGTATTTTGGAGTCTAAGTTAAGTAGGGATATGGGTCTGTAGGAGACAGTTTCTGTGGATTCTTTCCCTTTCTTTGGGATTAGCTTGATGTGGTCTTGGACATCTGAGGTTAAATATTGGTTGCCGTCGAGAATGGCTTGGAAGACCGAGGTTAAAGTCGGTGCGATGGTATTGATTGAGAGTTTGTAGAATTCCGAGGTGAATCCATCGGGGCCCGGAGATTTGCCTTTGCCTAGAGATTTAATTGCGTTGGTGAGTGAGATCGGGGCATTGAGTTGGATTAAGCGCGTGTCGTCGATAGTGGGGAGCAATATTGCATCTAAAACGGACATTGTTACGGTTTTATCGATTGGGTCAGGGCCGCAAAGTGTCATGTAAAAGGGTTTTAGGATATCATTGTTTTCTTTGGGGGAGGAGGTTAGCTGACCTTTGTCATTTTTCAGGGCAGAAATGTATGATGGCTTTTAGGGACCTTTGCATAATTGGGCTAGGAGTTCCCCTGACTTGTTACAGAATTTGTGATACTGAAGGTAAAGAAGAGATTGATGCATCTTCTCCTGTGCCCCTGCCCACAATTTGAATGAGTGCTTGGCGCCGCGCTATTGTTTTCTGAGTAGTGGTGTATTGTTTGTCAAAAATTGTGATTGGGCTAAGTGAAGAGCTTTGCTCGCCTTCTAGTATTCTCTATTAATTTTCTTCTTGTTGGCGGTGGCGTAGGAGGTGACCCTGCCACGTATCACAGCTTTGCCAGTCTCCCAGAATAGGTTGGGGTTGGAGCAGTGTTCATCAGTGTTCTGTGTTAGTGGTGGAGTATTCTGCCCAGGTGTCTTGGTTGACTTTTTGAAGGTTCAGGTGGTTAGCCAGATAGGATGGAAAGCGCCAAGTTTTAAAGGAGTAATTTGTTGTGAGGCTCCATGTCTTCTAGACCATTGGGATGTCCTAAAGCAGTGTCACTATGAGGGGTGGGAAAAACACAACAAGAGATAAAATTCCCAACAAGGCTAAGCATAGCCAACCAGGTAAAACAGGAGCTCAACCAGGAACAACTGGAGCTCACCAACAGGAAAAAATTACACCCTCAAGAAGCGGGAGCCTATGCAGCTGCAGCCTGCAAAACTTTGAGGCCAAACGCCGCATCCCAAGATGCAAGTACATCCACCTTATAAAATTATGTGAATGTGTGTACAGACGACCACGTAGCCACCTTGCACAACTGAACCATTGACACCTGTTGACGGAAGGAGGCACTAAGCGCCCTTGACAGGGAAAGGAGGAACCTGACCCTTAACCACTTGCCTACTGTGCACTTAAACACCCTTCCCATCCAGGCCAATTTTCAGCTTTCAGCACTGTCACACTTTGAATGACAATTGCGCGGTCATGCTACACTGTACCCATATGAAATTTTAATCATTTTTTTCACACAAATAGAGCTTACTTTTGGTGGTATGTAATCACCTCTGGGTTTTTTATTTTTTACAAAAAAAAAGAATAAAGACAGAAAATTTTGAAAAAAAAAAAAGTTTTTCTTATTTTCTGCGAGTAAATTTTGAAAATAAATTTTTCTCCTTCACTGATGTGCGCTGATGAGGCGGCACTGATGGGCACTGATAGGCTGCACTGATGGGCACTGATGAGGAGGTACTAATATGCCGCACTGATGGGCGGCACTGATAGGCGGCACTGATAGGCGGCACTGATGAGCACTGATAGGCGGCACTGATGAGCACTGATAGGCGGCACTGCTGGGCACTGAGAGGTGGCACTGCTGGGCACTGAGAGGTGGCACTGAGAGGTGGCACTGCTGGGCACTGAGAGGCGGCACTGATGGGCGGCACTGATAGGCGGCACTGATGGGCACTGGCAGATGGCACTGGACACTGACGGGTGGCACTGATGAGCGGCACTGATGGGCAGCACCATCAGTGCCCACACTCAGTGCCCATAGTGCTGCCAGTCAGTGCTCATCAGTGCCTAGATGAGCAGGCACTGACTGGCAGCACTATGGGCACTGATTGTGGGCATTGATGGGGGGGACTGATGGCGGGCACTGTGGGCACTGATGGGGGGGCAATGTGTGTATGTTTTTACCTTTTAGTAATCAGGGCACTGGTGATCAGTGCCCTGATTACATTGCTCTGTGTCCCCGGCGCTGTGAGGCTCCCCCTCCTTCCTCACACTGCAGACTCTGTGTGAGGAAGGAGCGCCGGCGATGAGAGATGATCTCATATGTTTACATATGAGATCATCGCTCATTGGACGGCCCGTTCACGTGGTGAATGGCCGCTGTGATTGGCCATTCACCACGATCTGTGATCGGCCGTGTCCAAGGGACACGGCCGACACAGATTTTCCCCGCTGCGCGCTCGCGGGAGCGCGCGGGGGGCGTGTCACTGGGAGGCCGTTTAAAAACGGCCTCCCGAAAATTCAAGTCCGCGCTGCAACCGTATATAGGCTGTAGCGCGGATGGGGGGAGGTTAATGGAATAGGACTGCACCACCGTCTGCCTGATCCACCTGAAAATGGTGGCAGCAGATGGGGCCTACCCCTTACGAGGTCCATCTGTGAGAACAAGCAAAGATTCGGATTTCCGGATCGGTTCAGTCACCGCCAGGTACACCCGAATCACCTTGACCACATCCAAAGAATGTAAAGCAATTTCTTTAGGATGTTTCAGCTTAGGACATAAGGACAGTAACACAATATCTTCATTCAAATGAAACCCGAGACAACCTTAGGAATGAACGCCTGACAGGGTCGCACCACCATTTTTGTCCCAATGAATCATCAGGTAAGGTGACCGACAGGACATCACAGTCAATTCCGACACCCTACGTGCAGAAGTAATAGAGACTAGAAAGGCCACCTTCTGTGACAGAGTGAGCAAAGGAAGTTCACAAATGTTTTCAAAAGGAGGATTTTGAAGCACCAACATTACCAAATTGAGATCCTATGGAGGTATCAGGGATCACACTGGAGGAGCCAGATGGCGAACTCCCTGCACAGAAAGTGTGAACCAAGGACTTTGCAGCCAACAGCCTTTTGCAGCCAACAGGGTCCAGTCACCTTAGCCTCCAGTCACCTCAGCCTCCAGTCACCTCAGCCTCCAGTCATCTCAGCCTCCAGCCACTCAGCCTCCAGTCACCTCAGCCGCCAGTCACCTCAGCCTCCAGTCACCTCAGCCTCCAGTCATCTCAGCCTCCAGCCACTCAGCCTCCAGTCACCTCAGCCTCCAGTCACCTCAGCCTCCAGTCACCTCAGCCTCCAGTCATCTCAGCCTCCAGCCACTCAGCCTCCAGTCACCTCAGCCTCCAGTCACCTCAGCCTCCAGTCACCTCAGCCTCCAGCCACCTCAGCCTCTAGTCACCTCAGCCTCCAGTCACCTCAGCCTCCAGTCACCTCAGCCTCCAGACAACTCAGCCTCCAGACAACTCAGCCTCCAGCCAACTCAGCCTCCAGTCAGGTACGAGACAGTAAAGACTTACAAAAATGTATTCATGGCTCGTCCTTTGTATAAATAAGACCCACATACCCATCCATGAAAAGATCATCATATGAGTGGAGTACTGCTCCAGGATAGAGTCACCTCCTTTGTTACTCAGCTGCCTCTGAGAATTGGATTGGGCGCTGGCCCTGGTTGAAACCAGAACACATAGAAGAAACGTAACTGGATGGCAGCACTCCGGTGCGAACACCTTTATTCAAAGTGATAAAACAATAAATCATGCAGTGAACAGTGGTAAAACAACAGGGTACAGCTAACGCGTTTTGCATCTCAACCGGTACTTAATCATAGCTGAAATGTTAGACATACATATAGATATATATATATATGTAGCAGGTTTTCCAGGCATTGGGCCTGATGTATGTCTGCCATGGTTACCGGTGATACCTTAATTAATATTGGTGCAATATGCAGGGCTTTTTTTCAGCGGGAACGCGGGGAACGCAGTTCCGGCACCTCCAGGACTGAATGTATGTAATGGCAAGGGGTGCTGGAGGTGTGCTGCAGGGTCTGTTGATGCTGGTTGCTGGGGATCTATTGTCACTGGAGGGAATCTATTATTGCAGGGGGGTCTGTTGCTGGGGAGATCTGTTGTTGCTGGCAGGGGATCTATTGTTGCTAAGGGTGGGTCTTATGTTGCTGGGGGGGTCCGTCATTTCTGGGAGGGATCTTCTGTTGAGGAAAAGGTCTATTGTTGCGTCTGGGGGTCTATTGTTGCTGAGGAAGGGGGTGTTTTTTTCTTGTAGGTGGTCCATTGTTGCTGGGGGGGGGGTCTATTCTTCCAGAGGGTCTGCTGATGCTGGCTGCGAGGAGATCTGTTGTTGCTGCTAGGGAGGGGGTTGTTTTGTTGTGAGTGGTCTATTGTTGCTGGGGAGGGGGGTCTATTCTACTGCTTTTCTTGTTATCATTAACAAGCTCAATACAAATTAGTTAGTACCACAAATGTTACTGTATTATCTAAAAGGGGAGGTCTTCGGAGGTGGGTAATGGGTGGAACCAAGAAACGGTGCTCGGAGGTGGGTAGGGGCGGAGACAAGGGGTGACTTGAAAAGGGGGAGTTCCGGTACCTATTCTCTGAGAAAAAAAGCCCTGGCAATATGTATATGCATTCCATGTACAACCATGTCCATATAGCAATGGTGATTTTATGCTAACTTAAATAAAATACATTTTTATTCACATTATTTAGTACTTAGTGCCTTCAAAGTCTCACCCCACGGGGAATTTTGTTCATGGTTTATCTATTAGGGATGTGGCACATTTAGGGAGGTACCTCACTGACTTTCTCTAACTATCAGTACAGAACTGAAACGTGAAGCTAATGAAGTCAGAACTCCTTATTCTCACTGAGAGTAATTAATCCAATGGATCCCCATGACAGCTAGTATTTCCAGACAGAGATCAGCATTGGCATCCTCCATGTTGCTGTGCACAGCTTTCCTATACAGCGTACCGAGAGATAATTATTCCGGGTCTCTGCCTTGAGATCAGATGATTTGCATATTATCCCCCCCACCAGCTTCACAAACTGAGACTAAATCGTTAACAGATTCTATTTACAGATCTAAACATCTTTGCCTTCAGGAACTATAGAAGAGGTTTTTTTTTTTTAGACAGAAGATCTTCTTTAAAAAGAACCAGAGAAAATAATTCACATTAAAGATTAACTATAAGCAGATGGAAAAATGCCATTTAAACAGTAAATAAATATTATGTATTACTATAGAGGCAGTAAATGCTTATTATACATACAGTACACTATATTACCAAAAGTATTGGGACGCCTGCCTTTACACACACATGAACTTTAATGGCATCCCAGTCTTAGTCCGTAGGGTTCAATATTGAGTTGTCCCACCCTTTGCAGCTATAACAGCTTCAACTCTTCTGGGAAGGCTGTCCACAAGGTTTAGGAGTGTCTATGGGAACGTTTCACCATTCTTCCAGAAGCTCATTAGTGAGGTCAGGCAGTCTCAGCTCTTATTCATCCCAAAGGTGTTTTATTGGGTTGGGGTTAGGACTCATCCAGCTCGCTCATCCATGTCTTTATGGACCTTACTTTGTGCACTGGTGCGCAGTCAGAAGGGCATTTGTGAGGTCAGGCACTGATGTTGGAGATGCCTGGATGGCAGTCTCTGCTCTAATTCATCCCGAAGGTGTTCTATCGGGTTGAGGGCAGGCCAGTAAAGTTTCTGCACCCCAAACTTGCTCATCCATGTCTTTATGGAGCTTGCTTTGTGCACCGGTCCAAATCATTTGGTGGAGGGATTATAGTGTGGGTTTGTTTTTCAGGGGTTGGGCTTCCAGTGAAGGGAACTCCTTAAGCATCAGCATACCAAGATATTTTGGACAATTTAATGCTCCCAACTTTGTGGGAGGAGTTTGGGGATGGCCCCTTCCTCTTCCAACATGACTGCGCACCAGTGCACAAAGAAAGGTCCATAAATACATGAATTAGTGAGCTGGATGAGCACTAAACCACAACCCAATAAAACACCTTTGGGATGAATAAGAGCTGAGACTGCCTGACCTCACAAATGCACTTCTGGAAGAATGGTCAAACATTCCCATAGACACTCCTAAACCTTATGGACAGCCTTCCCAGAAGAGTTGAAGCTGTTATAGCTGCAAAGGGTGGGCCAACTCAATATTGAACCCTCCGGACTAAGACTGGGATGCCGGGAAAGTTCATGTGTGTGTAAAGGCAGGCGTCCCAATACTTTTGGTAATATAGTGTATGTACTTACAGGGAAGACTATAATAGAGCTTTCCTGTAGCTACTGAAAATATCGGAAAGGGAGGCTATTGAATTAAAATTTACAGGGTCCAGTCAGTAAAATGTTCTTCCAGCACAGGTCTGAATCACATGTTTTATTTCTTAATGGCACCTCTGTGCATTGCAAACACAGAGTGTTTATGTGAGCACCAAACCACATGGTGCCGCAGCACCACGCGGCTCGGTATGGTTAATTTAACCACTTCTGGACCAGAAGAATTTGCCCCCCTTAATGACCAGGCCATTTTTTGTGATTCAGCACTGCGTCACTTTAACGGACAATTGCGCGGTCATGCCACGCTGTACCCAAATAAAATTGATGTCTTTTTTTCCCCACAAATAGAGATTTCTTTTGGTGGTATTTGATCACCTGTGCGATTTTTACTTTTTGCGCTATAAACAAAAAAAGAGCAACAATTCTGAAAAAAAGAAAAAAAAAAACAATATTTTTTACATTCTGCTATATAACATTCCCAAGAAAAAAAATTAAAAATCAAATTTTTTTAACATTTTATCCCAATTTGTTTTCTGCTACATATTTTTGGTAAAAAAAATCCCAATAAGCGTATTTTGATTGATTTACATAAAAGTTATTGTGTCTACAAACTAGGGGAAAGATTTATGTCATTTTTATTTATTTATTTATTTTTTACTAGTAACGGCGGTGATCTGCGATTTTTAGCGGGACTGCGACATTGTGGCAGACAGATCGGACCCCTAACTGACATTTTTGACTCTTTTGGGGGGAGCAGTGACATTACTACAGTAATCAGTGCTGAAAATATGCGCTGTCACTGTAATAATGACACTGGCAGGGAAGGGGTTAACACAGTAAGTGATCAAGGGGTTAAATGTATACCTAGGGGTGTGTTTCTAACTGTATGGAGGTTGGGCTTGTGAAATGATCATAGAGACATGTGTTCCTATATAGAAGGATCACAGGCGCTCTGTGATCATTCCAGAGAGAAGAACGGTCAGCTGTGTTTACAACGGCTGGCCATTCTACTCTCTCAGTGGGGAGCAATCGCGGGTGTCAGGCGGCAATCGGAGCCGCTAGCCCCGTGCACTGGAGTCCCCGCTGCCGAGTGGGGGCGGGAGCGTGCCGCCGGCAACTCTTGCTCGCTCCCTAGCTGGAGGCGCTCGACTGACGTACAGGAGGGCCGCCCTGCCGCAGTATAACGGGAAGCGGTTAATGTGAATCAATCGTGACAATACTAAAAACAGACAAACCACAGGGTAAGTTGACGCGTTTCACAAACTAAATTCGCTTAATCATAACTTAAAATGCACCTCTATGTGTATCAATTAAATAGTGAAGAGAACAGCTGAACACAGTAGGTGCAAGATTACAGAGTTTAGCATATTGAACAGGTTCCTATATGCAAAGACGGAAAAAGCCTTGTAACTAGGTAACACACATTCGTTATTTTTAAAAATTACATATAAAAAAGGTACAAAATATAGAACCTTAGTGAATTAATAAATAAGGTGTGGGCAAATAAGTATACAAATAAAATGTAAATGTCAGGGAAGAAGTCCAAGAAGTACTGGCAAATATGCCAATGCCCAATATGGTTTCGCTAATTCACGCATGCGCATTAGCGTAAGGCACACAATGGCGCATTTCCGTATTTGCAAATTGTTCACCGGTGGCTATCATAAATTGCTGGATTACCTTCAGCTTTTTATCCTGTGTTCCTGTGCCTTGTGCCTCTGTTTTATTACCCGGTACCACCCGACTTTTCCCTGACCTGCTCTGACTTCTCTCCTGGCTCTGAACCCGGCTTACTTTTCGGACCTGCTCCTGTGTTTGACCCTGGCCTGATCTTGTCTATGCTGCTTGCTTCTGCTCCTGATTGACTTGCTGTGTTTGACCCCTGGCCTGGCTTCTAACCTTTATCCTGCTTATTCCTCTGTCAAGATCCGCCCGCACCTCCAGAGAACCATTGGCTGTGACCACCTTCTCTACCCTTGGGTGTCCTCCCATCTGGTTTCTTCAGGCAGCTTCACCTGCAGGCAACCCGTGCATCTTTGGGCATAGCACCCTCTGTCACCAACCTTTAGGGGTACTCTGCACTCAGCCACAAGGGGAGCCCTCTCGTCAACTCAGCGTCCAGTCACCTCAGCGTCCAGTCACCTCAGTGTCCAGTCACCTCAGCCTCCAGTCACCTCAGCCTCCAGTCACCTCAGCCTCCAGTCACCTCAGCATCCAGTCACCTCAGCATCCAGTCACCTCAGCCTCTAGTCACCTCAGTGTCCAGTCACCTCAGCGTCTGGTCACCTCAGCCTCTAGTCACCTCAGTGTCCAATCACCTCAGCTTCCAGTCACATCAGCGTCCAGTCACCTCGGCGTCCAGTCACCTTAGCCTCCAGTCACCTCAGCATCCAGTCACCTCAGCCTCCAATCACCTCAGCGTCCAGTCACCTCAGCCTCCAGTCACCTCAGCGTCCAGTCACCTTAGCCTCCAGTCACCTCAGCATCCAGTCACCTCAGCCTCCAGCCACCTCAGTGTCCCGTCACCTCAGCCTCCAGTCACCTCAGCGTCTGGTCACCTTAGCCTCCAGTCACCTCAGCGTCTGGTCACCTTAGCCTCCAGTCACCTCAGCGTCCAGTCACCTTAGCCTGCAGTCACCTCAGCGTCCAGTCACCTCAGCCTCCAGCCACCTCAGCTTCCAGTCACCTCAGCCTGCAGTCACCTCAGCCTTCAGTCACCTCAGTGTCCAGTCACTTCAGCCTCCAGTCACCTCAGCCTCCAGCCACCTCAGCCTCCAGCCACCTCAGCCTCCAGCCACCTCAGCGTCCAGTCATCTCAGCCTCCAGTCAGGTACGAGACAGTAAAGACTTACAAAAATGTATCCATGGCTCGTCCTTTGTATAAATAAGACCGACCCACATACCCATCCATGAAAAGATCATCATATGAGTGGAGTACTGCTCCAGGATAAAGTCACCTCCTTTGTTACTCAGCTGCCTCTGAGAATTGGATTGGGCGCTGGCCCTGGTTGCAACCGGAACACAGAAGAAATGGAAATGGATGGCAGCACTCCGGTGCGAACACCTTTATTCAAAGTGATAAAAAAATGAATAATGCAGCGAATGGTGGTAAAACAAGAGGTTACAGCTAACGCGTTTCGCATCGCAACTGGTGCTTAATCATAGCTGAAATATCAGACATACATACATATAGAGAAAGAGAGAGACAAATGTAAAACACTTTAACCAGTTCTGGCTCTTAAGGATTTGCCCCCTTAATGACCAGGCCATTTTTTGCGATTTGGCACTGCGTTATTTTAACAGAAAATTGCGTGGTCATGCGACGCTGTACCCAAATACAATTGATGTCCTTTTTTCCCCCCCACAAATAGAGCTTTTTTTTGGTGGTATTTGATCACCTGTGCGTTTTTTTTTTTTTTTTGCGCTATAAACAAAAAAAAAAGAGTAACATTTCTGAAAAAAAAAAAACAGTATTTTTCACATTCTGCTACATAACATCCCCCAAAAATGTAAAAATCAAAATTTTTCATCCTTTTAGGCCAATTTGTATTCTGCTACATATTTTTGGTGAAAAAAAATCACAATAAGCGTATTTTGATTGGTTTGCGCAAAGGTTATCGCGTCTACAAACTAGGGGAAAGATTTATGTCATTTTTATTTATTTATTTTTTTGCTAGTAATGGCGGCGATCTGCGATTTTTAGTGGGTCTGCGACATTGCGGCGGACAGATCGGACCCCTAACTGACATTTTTGACACTTTTGGGGGGGGGGGTGGGGAAACCAGTGACATTACTACAGTAATCAATGCTAAAAATATGCACTGTCACTGTAATAATGACACTGGCAGGCAAGGGGTTAACCTAGGGGTGATCAAAGAGTTAATTGTGAGCCTATTAAGCCTATTTATGAGGTTAACACAGTATGTGATCAAGGGATTAAATGTGAGCCTAGGGGAGTGATTCTAACTGTGGGGGGGCGTGGCTTGTGAAATGATCATAGAGACATGTGATCCTATATAGAAGGATCCCAGGCACTCTGTGATCATTCCAGGGAGAAGAACGGTCGGCTGTATTTACAACATTCTTCTCTCTCAGCGGGGATCGATCGTGGGTGTCAGGCGGCAGTCGGAGCCGCCTGTCCCTTGCATCGGAGTCCCCGCTGCCAAGTGGGGGCGGGAGCGCGTCGCCAGCGTATACCTATGTTGGTTCGCGCAGGAGGGCCGCCCTGCCGCAGTCTAACTGTGGCGGGCCGCAGTCCAGAAACGGTTAATGTGTCAATGTTCTTACAATGTTTCACGTGTATTGAAGTGGTCCAGTCCATATGATTTAGCTGTTTTGGCTAACAGGGGACTGCCCTCTAGAGTTGATCATCTGTTGATTTAATGATGCCTAAAGCCTCTTTCACAGAAATGGTCCGATCAGATCCGACTGTCTGTGCCCATCAATGCTGCATAACAGTGCCCATCAGTGACCTCAATCACTGCCCATTAGTGCTGCCAGTCAGTGCCCATCAGTGCCTGCTCATCTGTGCTGCCCATCAGTGCCACCCATCAGTGCCTATTAGTGCCCCCCATCAGTGCCCATCAGTGCCCCCTGTCAGTGCTTATCAGTGCCGCCCACAAGTACTTCCTATCAGTGCCCATCAATGCTGCATATCAGTGCCGCCCATCAGTGCCACATGTCAGTGCCCATCAGAGTGGCACATTAGTGCCTCCTCATCAGTGCCACCTAATCAGTCCCCATAAGTGCCACCTCATCAGTGCCCATAAGTGCCACCTAATCAGTGCCCATCAGTGCAGCCTATCAGTGCCCATTAGTGCCGCCACATCAGTGCACATCAGTGAAGGTGAACAATTACTTATTTACAAAATTAACTGACAGAAACTAAGAAAAACTTTTTTTTTTCAAAATTTTCTGCCTTTTTTCTTTTTTTTTGTAAAAAATAAAAAGCCCAGCAGTGATTAAATACCACCAAAGAAAAGCTCTATCTGTGTGAAAAAAATAATAAAAATGTCATTTGGGTACAGTGTTGCATGACCACGCAATTGTCATTCAAAGTGTGACAGCGCTGAAAGCTGAAAATTGGCCTGGGCAGGAAGGGGGTAATAGTGCCCTGTATTGAAGTGGTTAAGTAACCCGTCAAAAATCTTTAGAAACTGATTTTTCTAGAAATTTTCAGCAATCCATCTTTTCTATCTTGTGTCTAAAAATAATAATATTTATTCACACTGGGAACATATATCCTTGAATCCTCAACCCTCAAGGTCACAGTTCTGTACAGTATTTGAGTATACCTCCAACAAACGCGTGTATTGATTTCGCCCTCTGACATTACACATCTCCTTCACAATCGCTGTTTTACTCCATCTATTATTTGCAAGAAAAATTGTCAAGAATCCGAGGTCTTTTTTTTTTTTTCTTATTCGTTGAATAGGAAGCGTCCATCATGTTCAATACAGAATTGATCGGGTCTTTTTTTCAAACTCTAACCAATAATTAGTGAGGAATTCATTGAATTTTTTGAATGTTTTGTTCCACTTATAAGATTCTTTTAACTGCAATGGAACAACGAATAAGATAAAAAAAATGTATCAATGGCATGCACTTAGATACAGGCTCATCTTCTCAATCAATGAAGCTTTCAAGGGGTCTGGGTACGTTGACGACATTTCACCCAGGTTAAGTATTACTAATGGCTGTCCCAATGATTGGGGTGAAATATTTAAATATAGTAATGATGAAATGAGAGCCAAAGATTGTAATTTTTAGAGTATGGATACTCGGAGCAAAGATTTTTACATGGCTTTTCTTAAAAAAAATTAATACAAACAAAAAAAAAATACAAAAATTAAAAATCAAAACCAGCATAAAAAATAACTAAAAAAATAATAATTTATTGATGACCTTATACATTTTAATGTACATTTAAATAAAAAAATGTATTAACTTAAAAATAATACAAATATGTCTGGTTGAAATGCTGGTACCCCTCTCCTCTCCAACACCCCCCCCCCCCACCAACACCAGCACCACCCTCGTCCCCCCCCCCCCTACCTCCCCTGGAAAAAAAAAATTAAAAATCAAAACCAACATAAAAAATAACTAAAACATTTATAATTTATTTATGACCTTATACATTTTAATGTACATTTAAATGAGAAAAATGTATTAACTTAAAAATAATACAAATATGTCTGGTTGAAATGCTGGTACCCCTCTCCTCTCCTCTCCAACCCCCCCACCACCACCACCACCACCCTCGTTCTCCCACCCCCCTACCTCCCCTGGAAAAAAAAATTAAAAATCAAAACCAGCATAAAAAATAACTAAAAAAATAATAATTTATTGATGACCTTATACATTTTAATGTACATTTAAATGAGAAAAATGTATTAACTTAAAAATAATACAAATATGTCTGGTTGAAATGCTGGGATAGATAGATAGATAGATAGATAGATAGATAGATAGATAGATAGATAGATAGATAGATAGATAGATAGATAGATAGATAGATAGATAGATAGATAGATAGATAGATAGTGTCAGGGTTACCTGATCCGAGGCCGAAGTGCTGAGAGGGCTCCCCTTGCGGCTCAGTGCGGCGCACCCCTGGAGATGGTACAGAGGGTGTGGCGCCCCAAGTGGCACGGGTTACCAGCTGCAGGCAGGTAGGTAGAATCAGGAGCAATCTGAGAGCGAACTGGAACAGGCTGGAATCACAGCAGAGTATGTCTTTCAAGGGCTCTGAAGCAGCCAGGCTACCTTGTGCCAAGGAATAGTCTCTAGTAGCGGGGACAGGTACTGGCCGTGGTCTGGGACTGGAGTAGGCAGCTGGAACCGTAGTACAAGCCGAGGTCATGCACAGGAGACAATCAGAATATCCGAGGTCTTGAAGCAAGCCGGGGTCATACACGGTAGGTAACGGAAGCAGGGTCAGTGGGAGAAGCCAAGGATAAAACCAGGAGCAGGAGATCAAACGGAATCAGGAACAAGCCGAAGTCACAACAGGAAATCCAAACAGGAAACAGGAAACAGGAAGCACAGAACACAGGAAGCTGAGAGATAATCCAGCAATGAGTCTGATCCTATGGCATCCTTTTATAGGCCATTTCCCTGACAGGCCAGCAGAGGGCTATGTCAGTTGAGTCAGGAATGTCCATTGCTATTACTGGCAATGTTGCCAGTTCTCCTACAGCCATTTCCCTGACAGATAGATAGATAGATAGATAGATAGATAGATAGATAGATAGATAGATAGATAGATAGATAGATAGATAGATAGATAGATAGATAGATAGATAGATAGATAGATAGATAGATGATAGATAGATAGATAGATAGATAGATAGATAGATAGATAGATAGATAGATAGATAGATAGATAGATAGATAGATAGATAGATAGATAGAGAGCAGCAGGATCAACCAGGTTTTTTGCAGAATACAGAAAAGGAACCTTATAGTGACTGAGTGAGTATAAACTAGTGATCGGCTTCTCAGCCGCATCGGTTGTCATTACAAGCCAGCCAACCATTGGTTATGGACACCGGTACCGGGGTGATGCCTCTAGCTGCAGGCATCACTCCGGTACAAGCACTTTACTGAAATATCGTCAATATCTGTAACCTCAGGGGCCGATTCCGATACATCGGGGAAAGTGCAGATCGGCCCTCGATATATCGGCTTTGCCTAGTATGAACAGCATGGAATTTATTGATAGCAATTTATTGATAGTTTTTATGATGTTCCTTCACACCAAGCTCATCAGACCATGTCTTAATGGTACTGGCTTTGTGCTAAGGGGCAAAGAAAATGGCCCTACCAAAAATGTTGCCACTAGGTTGGATAAGCATTATTGTCTAAAATGTCTTTGTATTATGTGGATTTAATAGCGACCCTCAATAGAACCATCTGAATGCAGTCAATGGAAAGAATGCCCATGCAGTATAGTGTATCTAGACCAGTCTTTCTCAACCATTTCAACACAGATGAGGAACCCTTGAAATGACTTTCCGACTCATGATACATTAGTATGATGGTCAGAGGGAAGAATGCTCCTTACACTTGTGTTCACTAGGAAAAATTACCCCTTTACAGATGGATAAAAATATGAATGGTGTCAGTGGGAACTTATTTGAGAAGCAAAAATGGCTCATTGGTCAAGGAACCCTCAAGCAACCTCTGAAGGAATCCTAGGGTTCTATGGAACCCCCGTTGAGATACCCTGATCCAGTGAAATGACACAATCTTCCTCCTAGAGGTTGATGCATCTAGCGAAACTACCGAAACATAGAATTTCGGTAGTTTCGCTAGATGTATCAACCTCTAGCATTTCCTACAATTTTCCATTCTGAAACAAGGCAGCAATTATTATATAAGCAAAGTCATTACAAGTAAAAAAACCAAAAAAACAGTTGATATCCCACCCTGTGAAATAGATCTCGCCGACACATCAAATCTTCAGACGCTTCCAAACTTCTTCTTGTTATTTTTCAGGCAATTAGGTTTGTCCTCCTCTCTGGTGAATTGAGTTTCATTGTAAAATATATCATAAGGTCCTATATATTATATATATATATTTTTTCATTTCTGGCTCATGTGGCTGCTGACCCATCAGGGGAATTAAGGACATGTTCTTTACGGATTCTGCTCATCGTCTTTGACTTGCTTGTCTATGGTTTAGATCCCACCGAGAGATCAAAAGAATACTGACATCACTGTGGTCCCAGTTTTCTCATAATTCATTTCTGCCACCAATGAAAAAAAAAAAAAAACCTACCAGAGCACCGGTGTCTGCAGAACTTGGTCCTCATTATATTTTCGGCAATACTTTTCACTTGGAATGTTAAAGTAGCTTCAGATCCGTGTCACGCTGTGCAAGCTCATTCCTCCGCTACAGCAAGCTCTCTTGATAACTTTTTTCCAGGATTCTAAACCACAGCCAAGAATGTAGCAGAATATGATTGATACTTATCATTCTTCCATCAGTGATGAGCTGCATTCGGAAATATATGTACACTGGTACAAAAAAGATACAGATTCTTATTTAAAGGTATACTACAGCCAGACCTTTAAAGTGTATGCATAACCCAAACTTTTTTTGTCCCCTGACTGTCTATTTTTTTTGCTACCTTTGTCCCATTGAGTACTTTGCAAAAGATGCAAGTGAAAAAAAATCTCTATAAATTGTGGTGAGTGAATTCCCCTCTTAGACTAATGTATGTCTGAACCTGGATCACCTGCTGGTGGTACTGTGCTTCTCAGAGGGGAAGTTTGTAGTTCCAGTGTCCACCAGCAGGTGTCTCCTAGCAGCCAGCAGATCCCAGTAATCACCTTCACCTAGTGCTGGCCACTGGGCAGATATTTAGTCCCTCTTCTGCTGTTCCCCTATACTCAAGTGTTTTGCTTGCTGCTAGATATTGCTAGCCTGTATCTTGTTCCTGCTCTTTGATCATGCTCTCTGCCTAGTATCTTTACCAGGAACTCTGCTGTTTCCTACACCCCATTGCTCGTGATTTCAATGTTGGTTCCCCCTTTCTATATGTTCCTGCTTCTCCAGTTTTACCTTGCTTTCCTGTGTTCCCCATTTGTATACATTGTAGGGATAGACCGATTATCGGCAACACCGATATATCAGGGGGCCGATATGCACTTTCCCCGATTTATCAGAATCGGTCCCCGAGGTTACCGATATTGCCGATATTTCGGGAAAGTGCTTGTACCGGAGTCATGCCTCACCCCGATACCGGCGTTCATAGCCGACGGTCAGCTGTCTTGTAATGACAACTGAGGCGGCTGAGAAGCCACTCGGCTGTCATTACAAGGAGCAGGAGGGTACGGGAGACCCGGGCAACCAGCCTGCATGGCCACCAAAGACCCGATCAAAGCCGCATTCGACTCTGATCGGGTCTCCATGTAAAAACCCGGAAGTGATGTATGCAGTGCCAAATTTAAAAAAATGACAGCATTCAAAACAGCCAAACTTGGCGTTTTGAATGCTTTTAAGTGCAGAGGAGGGGTTTGGGGTCTTTTAGACCCCCCCAGATCCCTCCACAACAGTACCTGTGTAAAAGATAAAAAAAATAAAATAAAGTTTTTTTTTAAATGTCTGAAAATATCGGCCAATACCGATATCCGATGACCAAAATATCGGTATCGGCATTAAAAAAAAACATACCGGTCGATCACTAATATATTGTATATAGTTAGTTTGATAGTATTTCTGTTATTTTGTTAGGTCATTTAGTTAGGTATTTTGTCACTTGATTTTTGGTTTATGTATAGCTTTATGTATGCTGTTTGCTGCTGTTTGGATGTCTTTGTTTTACTATTAATACATTCACATATACAATATATACCTGTGTATGTATATATATATATATATATATATATATATATATATATATATATATACATATATACTGGTCAAGACAATGAAAGGAAAACTTTGAAAACACATCAGAGCTCAATAGGGAAAAATATGCTGGATATCTATACTGATATGGACTGGGTAATGTGTTAGGAATGAAAGAATGCCACATCATTTAATGGAAATGAAAATTATCACCCTACGGAGGGCTGAATTCAAAGGCACCCCGAAGATCAAAGTGAAAAAATGATGCAGCAGGCTAGTCCGTTTTGATGAAATTTCATTGCAGCAACTCAAAATGGTCCTCAGTAGTTTGTATGGCCCCCATGTGCTTGTATACATGCCTGAATGTTAGGGCATGCTTCTAATGACTCTGATCTTGTTCTGGGGTATTTCCTCCCAGATCAGGACCAGGACATTACTGAGCTCCTGATTCCTGAACAGCCTGAGGTGCAACGTAGCAATGTCGGATGGACCGAAACATAATGCCCCAGAGTTGTTCTATTGGATTAAGGTCAGGCAAGCATGGGGGCCATTAAATGGTATCAATTCCTTCATCCTCCAGGAGCTGGCTGCATACTCTCGCCACATGAAGCTGGGCATTTTTGGGCACCAGGAGGAACTCAAGACCCACTGCATGAGCGTAGGGTCTGTCAGTGTGTCCACGAATTTCATCCCGATATCTACTGGCAGTCAGGGTGCCGTTTTCTAGCCTGTAGAGGTCTGTGCGTCCATCCATGGATACGCCTCCCTAGACCATCAGTGACCCACCACCCAACTGGTCATGCTGAACGATGTTACAGGCAGCATAACATTTTCCACGGCTTCTCCAGACCCTTTCACGTCTGTCACATGTGCTCAGAGTGAACTCTGCTCTCATCTGTGAAAAGCACAGGGCACCAGTACCGGACCTTCCAATTCTGGTGTTCAATAGCAAATGCCAATCAAGCTACACTGTTCTGGCAGTGAGCACAGGGCCCACTAGAGGACACCAGGCCCTTGGGTCACCCTCATGAAGTCTGTTTGTGATTTTTTGAGACATTCACACCAGTGGCCTGCTGGAGGTCATTTTGTAGGGTTCTGGCAGCGCTCATCCTGTTCCTCCTTGCACAAAGGAGCAGATACCGGTCCTGCTGATGGGTTAAAGCGGAGTTCCGGGCACAAAATTCAATTTCTAATAATTACTGCATTGTATTCCTTACTCTCCGCTGAGTCAGAATTGGATATTCCCATAGTTTTTTTTTTTTCACTTACCTGTTTACAGAGGTTTGTATACTCACCTTTCAAAGGACTTCCTCCCTCCTGTGCCTCGGCTCTCCTCGTCACTTCCTGCCGCAATGCGTCCTGGGAGCTCTTCCTCGGCCCTCCCATGATGCACTTTGCAGTCACATGGGCGGCCGACCACTGTTCTCATTTCTTGACTCACAGGCCTACGCCCACTGGAATCAGGAAGAAGGGAAGACATTTCCCCACAACGGACTCGGCAATCCACAACAAAGATGGCGCCGCACATCAGAAATTATATAAAGTAATATTTTATTCTTGCAAACTCATTATTTCACCATTCTAACCAGGATTAGCGGATGTATCGATGTGTAAGGGTGATTGTTAGGGGGAGATTGAAAAAAAAAAACGATTCTGTGCCCGGAACTCCGCTTTAAGGACCTTCTATGGCCCTGTCCAGGTCTCCTAGAGTAACTGCCTGTCTCCTGGAATCTCCTCCATGGTCTTGAGACTGTGCTGGGAGACACAGAATACCTTCTGGCAATGACACGTATTGATATGCCATCCTGGAGGAGTTGGACTGCCTGTGCAACCTCTATAGGATCCAGGTATCGCCTAATGCTACCAGTAGTGACATTGACCCTAGCCAAATGAAAAACTAGCAAAAACAGTCAGAAAATATGAGTAGGGAAAAAAAAATTACGGTGGTCTCGGGTCTCCACCTCTAAAACCATTCCTGTTTTGGAGGTTGTCTCATTGTTGCCCATCTAGTGCACCTGTTAATTTCATTAACATCAAAGCAGCTGAAACTGAATTACCAACCCAACCCCCTCTGCTATTTAACTGATGAGATTAATATCCCAGGAGTTTACTTGACTTGATGCTATACTCTGATTACAAAGTGTCCCTTTAATTGTTGGGAGCAGTGTATATACACAATAGTGACCAGGACAAATCCAGAGGGTGGCTTCTCCCTAGTGGGGTTACAAAGAACAATTAAAAACTAAGATGTTAAAAAAATCTTAATGTAAAGTAATGATGGTGTCAAATCAAAAGTTGTAGAGACCAAAACAATGGTCTTTTCTAATTCGCAAACAAAATAAAAAAGTAATTTAAAAATGTGTCAGTGTGTTCATCTTGTTTCCTCATTGAGCTGCTTAGGTTGGTTTGTACACTGTAATGACAGGTTTGCTTTATTATAGCACTTGACCACATACTGCAGCATGAAGCATTATATCGAGCCGCGAGTCCTTTCATTTTTGACAAAAAGACGAAAATGAAAGATGTGTTCATGAAATGAAATTTTAGATTATTATCCTGGAGAATAATGAGGCTCCACTGCTTGGCATATTTGCCTAAGTACCCCCTGAGTTTTCCAGTCTTTAGATCAAAGAATTATTTCTGGAAGAAGAAGATTTGTGAATATATTACTTATTCAGAAGTATTTCCTTTGTAACCCAGGTATACCGAGTAAATAATTCAGAATGTCAACAAAAGGAGACCTTCAACCAGCCCGTGATGTTCTTCTAAATGGGATGATAGCATTTCAAAAACAGCCTTTTCTCCTCGTAGCATTGTCACATATTATTGATTATCCGCAGAACAGAGGGGATGCGTCAAAGTCTTAAAAGGTTTTCTAGGCAGATTTCATTCCTAATGAAGATGTTGTAACCTTCTCAGTGGGCAATCTAGCCGTGGGAAGCCTTTTCAATGGATTGCATGAGAAAGAGACTTTTTACATTGTAGCAAGCTTAAAGTATAGCTAAACCCAAACACTGAAAGCAAAATGATGTTCTTGGATGTGTTCCTGTAATGTAAAAATAGTTTGTTTTCCTTTAACCACTTTAGGTCTGCTCACATTGCTGCTACCGCGGCAATGTGGCTCGTTATCGTCCAGCGACGTAGACCTACGTCGCTGGACTCTTCCCCTTGTGGGTGGCGCGCACGCGCCGCCGGAGGCTTGCTCCCACTGTATTCAGTCACAGCGGGAGTCGGGCCAGGGGAGGAGCGGCGGCGATCCCCGCTGCTCTTCCCCGATCGTCGGGGAATCGAGTCTGGAGATCCGCCCGCTTGTGGAAACAAAGTGGGCGGATCTCCTCTGTGACAGACAGGGTAAGATTGCAGGGTTCAGCATAGCTGAACCTGCGATCTGTCCCTGTGTCACTCAGTCCCCTCCCCCCACACACGTTAGTAAGCACCAGGCATACATTAACCCCTCCCTCTCCAATAAAATTAACCCCTTCCCTGCCAGTGTCATTTTTACAGTAACAGTGCATATGTATAGCTGAGGCGCGGGCCCGCCGAGGCTCGTTCACAAAGGAGTGCGGGCGTGTGACCGGCGGACCCGATGTCCGCCGGTCATACTGCGATCGCCGGTACAGCGGGAGAAAGACAGAGCGGCTTATGTAAACAAGCCGCCTGTCATTCTCCCCTGTGTAAAAATGAAGATCAGACGGTTCTACTATTGGCGCTTTTCCACTGCATAGAACCGTACCGGCTCGGCACGCTTTTGTGCTTTTCCACTGCGGTACCGCATGGTATAGGGTCGGAACGGTTCGGTACGGTACGGTATAGGTTTGCTTTTCCACTGCATGGAACCGAACGGTACGGTACGGTACGGCTCTGAAAAAACAGTACCTACTCGATTGTGGTTCCAACAGGTACCAAACTGGTACCATATCCCACAATCCTTTGCATGCAGTCACTACTAGCCACTGATTGGTCAGAGAATCACACCCACCCCGTTGTTATCCCACCCACTTAACTTTAGTACTACTTTAGTGGAAAAGCAAACCTATACCGTACCGTACCGAACCGTTCCGACACTATACCATGCGGTACCGCAGTGGAAAAGCAAACCGGGCCAAGCAGGGCCGAGTAGAGCCGAGCCGGTACTAGCCGGTACTTGCAGTGGAAAAGTGCCATATGTAGAACCATTGATCTTTGTTTTTACACTAGGAGACCTGTCCCCCTACAGTTAGAATCACGCCCCTAGGACACACTTAACCCCTCCCTGTCCAATACAGTTAACCCCTTCCCTGCCAGTGTCATTTTTACAATAACAGTGCATATGTATAGCACTGATTACTGCAGTAATGTCACTGGTACCCCCAAAAGTGTCATAAATCTCAGTCAAGGGTCCGATCTGTCCGCCGCAATGTCTCAGTCCCGCAAAAAAAAAAAACGCAGATCGCTGCCATTATTCGTTAAAAAAAAAAAAAAAAACACCAAAAATGACAGAAATCTTTCCTTTAGTTAGTAAACGTAAAAACTTTTGCGCAAACCAATCAAAATACGCTTATTGTGTGTTTTTTTTTTTTACCAAACGTAGGTAGCAGAAAACAAATTTGTTGGAAAAAAAAAGAAAAGAAAACAAATTGGCCAAAAATTGTTAAAAAAATTTGATTTTTACATTTTTTTTGGGGGGGGGGGAATTTCATATAAAAAAATTTGAAAAATATTGTTATTTTTTCAAAATTTACGCTATTTTTTTGTTTATAGCACAAAAAGTAAAAATTGCACAGGTGATCAAATACCACCAAAAGAAAGCTCTGTTTGTGGGAAAAAAAAGGACATCAATTTCGTTTGGGTACGGCGTTGCACGACCGCGCAATTGTCAGTTAAAGTCGCACAGTGCCGAATCGCAAAAAGTGGCCTGGACGTAAGACAGCAAAATCCTCCGGTGGTAAAGTGGTTAAAGTGTAGCTAAACCCAAACACTGAAAGCAAAATGATGTTCTTGGATGTGTTCCTGTAATGTCAAAATAATTTATTTTCCTTTAAGAGTTATCTCGGTCCCCCCAATGCCAAACTTTACCTCTGCCTCTACTATCTAGTTCAGTGTTACTCAAATGTTGTACCCTGGAGGAACCCTTGAAATAATGTGTGACGGGAGTTCGCCTGAGGAAGGAGCACGCATGCTCCGAAACGCGAGCACCCCCCTGCCGATACCGGATGTGACGCAAGGATACTGGAAAGCCGCCAGAGACACAGGAAGTGTCGGACTCCACCGGCACAGCCAGGACCAGCGGTTGCTACAGTTCACCTTCCTAACATCCCCACATTGTTATTTATCAGGGTGAAGTCGCCTAGTTTTCGTGTCTAGCCCTATGTAGGATGTGGGATACCTGCTGCTCTTTTTTATTTTATGGTAAAATACCAAAAAAAAACAACAAATGTTAAAACTAATGAAAAAAATGAGCGCTGGTAATATAGTGGGCTTGTGTGTATATCTTGTGATGATAAATATATATTCAAGATAAATGATATAAATAGTATCAGTATCAAAAATGTATAACCAATGTATACATAGTTTATGATACCTAATAAAATGATAAAATATACCAAATAATATACGCATTGTAGTAATATATATTGTGACTTAGGTGATGATTTAAATCATAAATGTGACAATGGTGATAAAGTATAAATAATTAAATTACTAGATTTGCATAAAATCGCATATGACTGACAGTAAAATACTTAATATATAAAGTATTAGTGCAACTGGTGAAATAGTCCGTGATAGTAAATAAATAAATAAATAGAATCTTCAAAGTGCTTTTGTGCTCTAATTTTGTGCTCTTGGTAAAAGTAGGCAATTTTTGCTTCTTACCAGATCGCTTTAGGACACAAGGACCTAAATCGCCTTTGATCCCTTTAACCACTTTACCACCGGAGGATTTTGCTGTCTTACTTCTGGGCCACTTTTTGCGATTTGGCACTGTGCGACTTTAACAGACAATTGTGCGACGCCGTACCCAAACGAAATTTACGTCCTTTTTTTCCCACAAACAGAGCTTTCTTTTGGTGGTATTTGATCACCTGTGCGATTTTTACTTTTTGCGCTATAAACAAAAAAAGAGCAAAAATTTTGAAAAAACAACAATATTTTTAACATTTTTTTATATGAAATTCCCCCCCAAAAAAATGTAAAAATCAAAATTTTTTATCATTTTAGGCCAATTTGTTTTCTGCTTCATAATTTTGGTAAAGAAAAACGCAATAAGCGTATTTTGATTGGTTTGCGCAAAAGTTATCGCGTTTACTAACAAAGGGAAAGATTTTTGTCATTTTTGGTGTTTTTTTTTTTAACGAGTAATGGCGGCGATCTGCGATTTTTTTTTTGCGGGACTGCGACATTGGGGCGGACAGATCGGACCCTTGACTGACATTTTTGACACTTTTGGGGTTACCAGTGACATTACTACAGTAATCAGTGCTATACATATGCACTATTACTGTAAAATGGCACTGGCAGTGAAGGGGTTAACTTTTTTTGAGAGGGAGGGGTTATGTGTGTCCCTAGGGGCGTGATTCTAACTGTGATTGGCTGTGGCTTGAGGTGTAGGAACAGTGATCAACGGTCCTACATAGTAGAACCGTATGATCACTATTTCTACACAGGGGAGAATGACAGGCGGCTTGTTTACATTAGCCGCCTGCCTTTCTCCCTCTGCACCGACGATCGCCGAGTGACCGGCGGACATCGGGTCCGCCGGTCACACGCGCGGGGGGGGGGGGGTCCGTGACCGTGCGGGAGCAGGAGCGCACCTCCGGGGGCGCGCGCTCGCTCCCTAGACCCTTACAGGCTAGCGACGTAGTACTATGTCGCTCTGCCTGTGAGGGGGTGACCGCCGCAGTAAATAGTCGTGCGGCGGTCGGCAAGCGGTTAAAGAATGGATCAATCCTCCACCGAACTTGTCCACTCCAGGTAAGTAGTTGATGTTCTAGGGTGGATCAGGATCAGGATAGTGGTCTTAGGCAGATGTATGTAAAAATAAATGTTGGGGAAGGGAAGCCAAAAAAATAGTGTAATTCCATTTTTATTAGAGAAATAAAATAAAAGTAAGAATTGGCTGCTTACAATGTGAAGTGCCTAGCCTGGCACTGGGTGGAAGCGCTGTTTGCAAGTTGGGATCTGTGGAGATGACACTCTAGGTGTTTATGTCCTAGACAGTGTCTCACACACAGCCTCTGGTGGCGTGGCAGCGGTGGCGTGCGTTCCAGACAAAGCGGAAGTGACGTCGCTGGCTCTCACGATTTCCGGGTTTACAGAAGACCACGATGCATTTCATTGTTTATCGCGTCCTCAGGACATCCCCACATTTTTGCAGATAAACCATCAACTCTGCTGACCCACTATCTCCTCTGCAGAGATGTATAGTAACTAAGTAGAACTACTTCACTACTGTACTTAAGTACGGAAAGGCGGTATCTGTACTTTCCTAGAGTAGAATTTTTTTCTCCTACTTCCACTTTTACTTCACTACATTTTTTCGATGATTTCAATACTTCTACTCCAATATTTTTTTTTTTGTGCTGCATAGTTACTCGTTACAATTATAAAAATTACCACTGCCAGAACAGTAGATGGAAGTTTCATTAAGCTCAAAACATTGTGTATTATCAGCGCATACGAAAATAAATGCTACTGTATGTATAAATAAAAGCTGCATTTGAAATAATAAAAAACAATATGATGTTCAAACTTTTGACTTCTTTCTTTCATAACTACATAACACAGTACTTGTACTTTTACTTTCAGTACTTGAGTAGCAAAATGTTTTAAAAAAACTACTTGCAATACTTAAGTACAAAAAATGTTGAATACTTTAGTACTTCTACTCAAGTCACTTTTTGATCGAGCACTTCCACTTCTACTCAAGTCACTTTTTGATCGAGCACTTGTACTTTTACTCAAGTATGGGTTTCAAGTACTTTATACAACTCTGCTCCTCTGTGAGTTACTACCTTGTTTTTATGTAATAAATTCGTTTTTAACCTACACTGAGGTGACGCTGCCTTTTTCCTCCTACCCCACTTGTGTGACGGGTAGAGATGGTTCGCCCAGCGGTCGGTTCGCAGCAAATTTTTGCTTGTTCGCTACCCGTCAATTTTGCGAACACATGGCGTTGTTCGCGGCGGCCATATTAGTTTACATTGGGGAGAACTTTGACCCGTGACACAGCCGTCAGGTGGAACGGGACAGCCAATTTAAACATTCCAGCACATGGACAGTCCCCCTACCCTATAAATAGACCCGATCTGGCGGCCATTTCACATTCCGCTTTCTGCCAGTGTAGGGAGAGGTCTGCTGTGCTCATCAGGGAGAGTTTGCTAGACACATAGAGTGCTGTGAAGATCCACAAAAGTCCTTTCCAGGGCTGGTATTTCAGTATAGGTCTACTAGTATCTTTTCAGTATAGGGACAGGTACCCAGTCGGTGCTTTAGGGGCAGTTATGGCACTTTTCCACTGCAAGTACCAGCTAGTACCGGCTCGGCTCTACTCGGCCCTGCTTGGCCCGGTTTGCTTTTCCACTGCGGTACCGCATGGTATAGTGTCGGAACGGTTCGGTACGGTACGGTATAGGTTTGCTTTTCCACTAAAGTAGTACTAAAGTTAAGTGGGTGGGATAACAACGGGGTGGGTGTGATTCTCTGACCAATCAGTGGCTAGTAGTGACTGCATGCAAAGGATTGTGGGATATGGTACCAGTTTGGTACCTGTTGGAACCACAATCGAGTAGGTACTGTTTTTTCAGAGCCGTACCGTACCGTACCGTTCGGTTCCATGCAGTGGAAAAGCAAACCTATACCGTACCGTACCGAACCGTTCCGACCCTATACCATGCGGTACCAGCAGTGGAAAAGCACAAAAGCGTGCCAAACCGGTACGGTTCCATGCAGTGGAAAAGCGCCATTAGAGATCGGCAGCAGTCACACAAATCGCTCTGTTAATGTCCACAAAAGCACTTTTCAGGGCTGATATTTCGGTATTTGGTATTTCAACTTTGGAGGAACCTGTGGGTACCACAGAACCCTGATTAAGAAGAGCTGCTCTAACTGATCACCCAAATAGATTAACGATTTGCCGATAGTAGGACATTCATGGACGTCCTCGGTTTGCAGTGGTTATACTGGGATGCAAGCATCATCAATATTCATTAATTAACCACTTGCCGACCAGTCACGTTGACTGTACTGCGGCAAAGTGTCTCGTTATCGTCTGGCGACGTAGACCTACGTCACCAGACATTCCCCACTCTCAGCGGCGTGCGCGCCGCCGGAGGCTCGCTCCCGCTGTATTCAGTTACAGCGGGAGTCGGGCCAGGGGAGGAGTGGTGGTGATCACCGCTGCTCTTCCCCCGATCGTTGGGGAATCGAGTGTGGAGATCCGCCCGCTTGTGTAAACACAAGCGGGCGGATCTCCTAAGTGACAGACAGGGTCAGATTGCAGGGTTCAGCATAGCTCAACCTGCGATCTGTCCCTGTGTCACTCAGTCACCTCCCCCCACACACTTTAGTAAGCACCAGGCATACATTAACCCCTCCCTCTCCAATAAAAATTAACCCCTTCCCTGCCAGTGTCATTTTTACAGTAACAGTGCATATTTATAGCACTGATTACTGTAGTAATGTCACTGGTAACCCCAAAAGTGTCAAAAATGTCAGTCAAGGGTCTGATCTGTCCGCCGCAATGTCACAGTCCCGCAAAAAAAATTGCAGATCGCCGCCATTACTCGTTAAAAAAAAAACACCAAAAATTACAGAAATCTTTCCCTTAGTAAACGCAATAACTTTTGCGCAAACCAATCAAAATACGCTTTTTGCAATTTTTTTTACCAAAAATATGTAGCATAAAACAAATTGGCCTAAAATGTTAAAAAATTTAGATTTTTACATTTTTTTTGGGGGGGGGGAATTTCATATAAAAAATGTGAAAAATATTGTTATTTTTGCAAAATTTACGCTCTTTTTTTGTTTATAGCGCATGATCAAAAAAATCGCACAGGTGATCAAAGACCACCAAAAGAAAGCTCTGTTTGTGGGAAAAAAAGGACGTCAAATTAGTTTAGGTACAGCGTCGCACGACCGCTCAATTGTCCGTTAAAGTCATGCAGTGCCGAATCGCAAAATAGGCCCTGGTCAGGAAGGGGGTAAAATCTTCCGGGGCTTAAGTGGTTAAGAAGAGCTGCTCTAGCTGATCACCCAAATAGATTAACGATTTGCCGATAGTAGGACATTCATGGACGTCCTCGGTTTGCAGTGGTTATACTGGGATGCAAGCATCATCAATATTCATTAATTAAAATAAATAAAAGTAAATAAAATATTAAATTAAAGTGGTTCTAAAGGCAGAAGCAGAAGGTTTTTTTTTTTTTTTTACCCTAACCACTTCTGGACCGGAGGATTTTCCCTCTAAATGACCAGGCCATTTTTTGTGATTCAGCACTGCGTTTCCTAAACTGACAATTGCGCGGTCATGCAATACGGCACTGCGTTATTTTAATGGGTAATTGCGCGGTCATGCGACAATGTACTTAAATAAAATTTATGTTCTTTTTCTTCCCACAAGTAGAGAATTCTTTTGGTGGTATTTGATCACCTGTGCGATTTTTATTTTTTGCACTATAACCAAAAAAAGAGCGACAATTCTGAAGAAAAAAAAAAAACATTTTTTTTTTACTTTCTGCTCTATAATATTCCCAAAAGGAAAACAAAATGTAAAAATCTATTTTTTTTTTTATCCTTTTAGGTCAATCTGCTACATATTTTTAGTAAAAAAAAAAAAAAAAAAAAGCCAATGAGGAGAGAGAGGGGGCAGGCCCGATCAAAGGCTCTGTGTAAATGTGAGACAAAAACAGAAATAATTCCCAGCTCATTTCTTCAACCAGTTTGCTGACCTCTGTCTGTGTGAATGGACACACAGAGCCACGGCTCAGGAGCGAGCCTGTTTGGTTGCACCCATTGCTGCATGCTCTGGGGGCACTCGGCAGGAGGGAGGGGCCAAGAGCACTGGCAGGGAACCCAAGAAAAGGAAGATAGGGACTGCTCTGTGCAAAACCACTGCACAAAGCAGGTAAGTAGGACATGTTGGTTAATTAAAAAAAATAAAATAGCCTTTAATGTCACCTAAATTATTAAATAAATGAAAATATATAAACAAAAATAAATGATTGGGTACGTGGATTCAAACAGCCTTTTGTACATGCTTTTAAAGTAAAAAAAAATAAAAAAAATAAAAAACAAAGGTAAAAAATAAAAACACAAACCAAAAAAATAAAAAATGAATACAGTATATATATAGAAAAAAGAATTGGCAGAATTGATTGACCACTCTGTCTTTTTTTTTTTTTTTAATAACAAACAAATAAATGAAATAATAAATGAATAAACTTTACTTTACAGAGCCACGGCTCAGGAGCAAGCCTGCTCGGTCGCCCCCCATTGCTGCTTGCTCTGGGGGCACTCAGTCAGGAGCACTGACAGGGAACCCGAGAACAGGAGGACAGGGACTGCTCTGTGCAAAACCACTGCACAAAGCAGGTAAGTAGGACATGTTTGTTACCGTATATACTCGAGTATAAGCCGACCCGAGTATAAGCCGAGGCCCCTACTTTTACCACAAAAAGATGGGAAAAATGATTGACTCGAGTATAAGCCTAGGGTGAGAATGCAGGGTGGCGGGGATGGTACAGGAGAATTCAGGGTGGCTGGCATGGTACAGGAGAATGCTGGGTGGCTGGCATGGTACAGGAGAATTCAGGGTGGCTGGCATGTACAGGAGAATT
Source organism: Pelophylax lessonae (assembly GCF_965119305.1). Lineage (NCBI taxonomy): Eukaryota > Metazoa > Chordata > Amphibia > Anura > Ranidae > Pelophylax > Pelophylax lessonae. Next base: position 198,003,681 of record NC_138780.1, read on the forward strand.
CAGGGTGGCTGGCATGGTACAGGAGAATTCAGGGTGGCAAGCATGGTACAGGAGAATTCAGTGTGACTGGCATGGTACAGGAGAATGCAGTGTGGCTGGCATGGTACAGGAGAATTCACTGTGGCAAGCATGGTACAGGAGAATTCAGTGTGACTGGCATGGTACAGGAGAATGCAGTGTGGCTGGCATGGTACAGGAGAATTCAGGGTGGCAAGCATGGTACAGGAGAATGCAGTGTGGCTGGCATGTAGAGGAGAATTCAGGGTGGCAAGCATGGGGTACAAGAGGTTGCGGGCATACTAGTGCGGCTGTCTCACTTACCTGTTCCAGAGGCGCCTTCATTTTAAAAATGGCGCCGCCCGGCCCCGACACGTCATTGCGCACGCGCCGCTCGGGTATAAGTTCGGCTCTTTCCGGCCTGTCCCGAGCGGTGGTGGCGCATGCGCGGTGACATGTATAGGACGGGCAGCGCCATTTTTAAATATTAAACACGTCGGAGCGGCCGGGAACTTTTTTATTTTTTTGTTGACTCGAGTATAAGCCGAGGGGGACGTTTTCAGCACAAAAAAATGTGCTGAAAAACTCGGCTTATACTCGAGTATATACGGTAATTAAAAAAATAAAATAGCCTTTAATGTCTCTTAAATTATTAAATAAACGAATGTATAAAATTATAAATAAATGATTGGGTAAGTGGATTCAAACAGGCTTTTAAAGTAAAAAATAAAAATAAAAAAAGGTAAAAAATAAAAACACAAACCAAAAAATAAATAAATAAATACAGTATTTAAATAGAAAAAAAAAAATGGGCAGAATCGTATTACCACTGGGTCTTTTTTTTTTATAACAAACAAATAAATGAAATAATAAATGAATAAACTTTACATTACAGAGCCACGGCTCAGGAGCAAGCCTGCTCGGTCACCCCCCATTGCTGCATGCTCTGGGGGCAATCGGCAGGAGGGAGGGGCCAGGAGGCGAAGCACTGACACGGAACCCGAGAACAGGAGGATAGGGACTGCTCTGTGCATAACCACTGCACAAAGCAGGTGTGTAGGACATGTTTGTTAATTAAAAAAAATTAAAAAAAACCTTTAATGCCTCTTAAATTATTAAATAAACGAATGTATAAAATTATAAATAAATGATTGGGTAAGTGGAATCAAACAGGCTTTTAAACAAGCTTTTAAAGTAAAAAAATAAATAAAAAAAAAGGTAAAAATAAAAACACAAACCAAAAAAATAAATAAATAAATACAGTATATAAATAGAAAAAAAAAATTGGCAGAATCGATGGACCACTCTGTCTTTTTTTTTATAACAAACAAATAAATGAAATAATAAATGAATAAACTTTACATTACAGAGCCACGGCAGGTGTGTAGGACATGTTTGTTAATTAAAAAAAATAAAAAAAACCTTTAATGCCTCTTAAATTATTAAATAAACGAATGTATAAAATTATAAATAAATGATTGGGTAGGTGGAATCAAACAGGCTTTTATACAAGCTTTTAAAGTAAAAAAATAAATAAAAAAAAAGGTAAAAATAAAAACACAAACCAAAAAAATAAATAAATAAATACAGTATATAAATAGAAAAAAAAAATTGGCAGAATCGATGGACCACTCTGTCTTTTTTTTTTTTATAACAAGCAAATAAATGAAATAATAAATGAATAAACTTTACATTACAGAGCCACGGCAGGTGTGTAGGACATGTTTGTTAATTAAAAAAATTAAAAAAAACCTTTAATGCCTCTTAAATTATTAAATAAACGAATGTATAAAATTATAAATAAATGATTGGGTAAGTGGAATCAAACAGGCTTTTAAACAAGCTTTTAAAGTAAAAAAATAAATAAAAAAAAAAGGTAAAAATAAAAACACAAACCAAAAAAATAAATAAATAAATACAGTATATAAATAGAAAAAAAAAATTGGCAGAATCGATGGACCACTCTGTATTTTTTTTTATAACAAACAAATAAATGAAATAGTAAATGAATAAACTTTACATTACAGAGCCACGGCAGGTGTGTAGGACATGTTTGTTAATTAAAAAAATTTAAAAAAACCTTTAATGCCTCTTAAATTATTAAATAAACTAATGTATAAAATTATAAATAAATGATTGGGTAGGTGGAATCAAACAGGCTTTTATACAAGCTTTTAAAGTAAAAAAATAAATAAAAAAAAAGGTAAAAATAAAAACACAAACCAAAAAAATAAATAAATAAATACAGTATATAAATAGAAAAAAAAAATTGGCAGAATCGATGGACCACTCTGTCTTTTTTTTTATAACAAACAAATAAATGAAATAATAAATGAATAAACTTTACATTACAGAGCCACGGCAGGTGTGTAGGACATGTTTGTTAATTAAAAAAAATAAAAAAAACTTTAATGTCTCTTAAATTATTAAATAAATGAATGTATAAAATTATAAATAAATGATTGTGTAAGTGGATTCAAACAGGCTTGTATACAAGCTTTTAAAGTAAAAAAAAAAACAGTGAAAAAAAAAACCACAAAAAAAATACAGTATATACATAGGGAAAAACAAAATGGGCAGAATCAATGGACCATTCATTCTTTCTGCTGTTTTTTTAAATAATAATTCATAACAATAATATTAATAATAATAATAATAATAATAACAAACAAATAAATTAATGAATAAACTTTACTTTTGTACCTAAGCATTTATTGTTAATGCCTAATCAATTAATCAATGATGCCAAATATATTGCCTGCTCATTTTTTAACACAAGACTTCTTTAAATGAAATTCCCAGCATGACCCTGTATATTAGTCAGAATTATGAAGCAGTCCCAACCCAAGCAGTCCCAATCCTTGCTGCAGTCTCTGTGTATATGATATACTCTGTAGCTCTGTAGCTCTTACAGTGTGATATTTCAGGCACTGGGTAGAATGGAAAAAGTGTGTACACAGCACTCCGAGTTCCTGCAGAGTGTAGGCGTGTGTTAGAAAGCAAAGCACGGACTATGCAAAGAATCTATTTTAGACTCAAATAATGCAGTCATAAGAAAGCAGATTTTTTTTTTTTTTTTTTTTTAGACGCAAGGATTCTTATAGACACAAAATCTGGCTGCCGGGGAACATTAATTATTTTACAGGTAAACAAAGTTCTTTCAAAGCAGAAATCCAGCTAAAAATAACAAGATAAAAATAAATATCTTAATAAATAATAAAAATAAATAAACAAGCTTTGGCTGAAACATTTATTTTCGAACCAGAGATTTTCCTAGTACTTTTTTTTTTCTGCCACTAGATGTCCTCAGTCTAATGGCCAGTTGCTCTGAGTCCAGGTCATCCTGGAGTCGCCCCCAGCCTGTGAAGGGACAGTAAATGGAGAAGCAGCACAGTGATGAGCTCTGCTCTCTCTCTTCCTATCAGTGGCGTAGCGTGGGTTGTCAGCACCCGGGGCAAGGCAAGTAATTTGCGCCCCCTAATTTTAGGATTTTAGCACTCGAGTCTCTTCCACTAGATTAGTTAAAGAAACCCTTACCCCCTAAGCACATGTATTGTTTGTTATGAAAATACTGATGTAATTAAAGTAAAATGCATCTAAATACAAGTTTACATAGTTACATAGTTAGTGAGATTGAAAAAAGACATCAGTCCATCCAGTTCAACCTATGATGTGTGTGTGTGTTTGCTTTTAACCCTACATTGTATACCCCTGTATGTTGTACAATGTATACCCCTGTATGTTGTACATTGTATACCCCTGTATGTTGTACATTGTATTCCCCTGTATGTTGTGGTCTTTAAGGTGTCCATCTAATAGTTTTTTGAAACTATCAATGCTCCCTGCTGATACGACTGCTTGTGGAAGAGAATTCCACATCCTTACCGCCCTTACAGTGAAGAATCCCTTACGCATTTTAAGGTTAAACCGCCTTTCCTCTAGTTTTAGTGAGTGGCCACGTGTCTTGTTGTATTTCCTTACTCTGAATAGTTTGTTCCTTATGCTAGGGTCGCCAGTACAGTATTTGTACATTGATATCATATCCCCCCTCAAACGTCTCTTCTCTAGAGAGAATAAGTTCAGGGCTTGTAGTCTTTCCTCATAGCTGATGTCCTCCATTCCCCTAATTATTTTTGTTGCCCTTCTCTGGACTCTTTCCAATTCCAGCACATCCTTCCTGAGGACCGGTGCCCAGAACTGGACAGCATACTCCAGATGTGGTCGGACCAGAGTCTTGTAGAGTGGGAGAATAATCTCTTTATTTCTGGAGTGAATCCCCTTTTTTATACATCCCAATATTCTGTTGGCTTTGCTTGCAGCTGCTTGGCATTGCATGCCACTGCCAAGCCTGTTGTCTACCAGTACCCCCAAGTCTTTTTCCATCCTAGACTCCCCCAGAGGTTCCCCCCCCTAGTGAGTAGCTTGCTTTCTGGTTTCTGGCCCCCAAGTGCATTACTTTACATTTATCAACATTAAACCTCATCTGCCATGTAGTTGCCCACCCCGTTATTTTGTTTAGGTCCGCTTGTAAGGTTTCCACATCCTGTATAGAAGATATTGGCATGCTTAGTTTAGTATCGTCTGCAAATACTAAAATTGTACTCGATATCCCCTCCTCTAGATCATTTATGAATAAATTAAACAGGATTGGCCCCAGGACAGAACCCTGGGGGACCCCACTTTCCACCCCCGCCGAATCCGAGTACTCCCCATTAATCACCACCCTCTGGACTCTCCCCTGGAGCCAGTTCTCTATCCAGGTACTCACCTTATGGTCCATACCTACCTTCCTTAGTTTGTACAGTAAGCGTTTGTGGGGAACGGTGTCAAAGGCCTTTGCAAAGTCCAGATACACCACATCCACAGGCTTACCTTTATCTAGATGGCAGCTCACTTCATCGTAGAAGGTTAATAGATTGGTTTGGCAAGAACGATTTTTCATAAATCCATGCTGATTACTACTAATTATATTGTTTTCATTACTAAAGTCTTGTATGTGGTCCCTTAACCACTTAAGCCCCGGAAGATTTTACCCCCATTCCGACCAGGGGGTATTTTGCGATTCGGCACTGCGTGAATTTAACGCACAATTGCGCGGTCGTGCAACGCTGTACCTAAACGAATTTGACGTCCTTTTTTTCCCACAAACAGAGCTTTCTTTTGGTGGTATTTGATCACCTGTGCGATTTTTTGATCACGCGCTATAAACAAAAAAAGAGCGTCAATTTTGCAAAAATAGCAATATTTTTCACATTTTTTTATATGAAATTCCCCAAAAAAAAAATGTAAAAATCAAAATTTTTAAAAATTTTCGGCCAATTTATTTTATGCTACCTATGTTTGGTAAAAAAAATCGCAAAAAGCGTATTTTGATTGGTTTGCGCAAAAGTTATCGCGTTTACTAACAAAGGGAAAGATTTTTGTCATTTTTGTTGTTTTTTTTTTAACGCGTAATGGCGGCGATCTGCGATTTTTTTTGCGGTACTGCGACATTGCGGCGGACAGATCGGACCCTTGACTGACATTTTTGACACTTTTGGGGTTACCAGTGACATTTCTACAGTAATCAGTGCTATACATATGCACTGTTACTGTAAAAATACACTGGTAGTGAAGGGGTTAACTTTATTTGGAAGGGAGGGGCTGTGTGTGTCCCTAGGGGCGTGGTTTCTACTGTGATTGGCTGTGGCTCTAGCTGTAAGGACACTGATCAACGGATCTACATACCAGATCCGTTTTATCAGTGTCTTTGCAGCGAGGAGAATGACAGGCAGTTTGTTTACACAAGCTGCCTGACATTCTCCCTCTCCCCCGCCGATCGCCGAGTGACCGGCGGACATCGGGTCCGCTGGTCACACGCGCGGGGGGGTCCGTGACCACGCGGGAGCGGGAGCGCGCCCCGGGGGGCGCGCGCTCGCTCCCTAGACCCTCACAAGCAAGCAACGTAGCCCTACGTTAGTTTGCCTGTGAGGGGCTGACCGCCGACGTAGATAGTCGTGCGGCGGTCGGCAAGTGGTTAACATCCCCTCCAAAATTTTGCAGACTACAGATGTTAGGCTGACAGGTCTATAGTTACCCGGGATACACCTCGGCCCCTTTTTAAATATTGGTACTACGTTGGCCTTTTTCCAATCTGCTGGCACCATACCCGTCTGTAAACTATCCTTAAAGATCAAGAATAATGGTCTGGCAATCACCTGGCTGAGCTCTTTAACCACTTGCCGACTATCTACGGCGGCGGTCAGCCCCTCACAGGCAAAGTGACGTAGGTCTACGTCGCTCGCCTGTGAGGGTTTAGGGAGCGAGCGCGCGCCCCTGGAGGCGCGCTCCCGCTCCCGCGTGGTCACGGACCCCCCCCGCGCGTGTGACCGGCGGACCCGATCGCCGCCGGCCACTCTGCGATCGGCGGGGGAGAGGGAGAAAGTCAGGCAGCTTGTGTAAACAAGCTGCCTGTCATTCTCCTCTCTGTATGAGAGATGATCACATGGATCTACTATGTAGATCCATTGATCACTCTGCATACAGTTGAAGCCACAGCCAATCACAGTTAGAATCACACCCCTAGGGACACACACAGCCCCTCCCTCTCAAATAAAGTTAACCCCTTCACTACCAGTGTATTTTTACAGTAACAGTGCATATATATAGCACTGATTACTGTAGAAATGTCACTGGTAACCCCAAAAGTGTCAAAAATGTCAGTCAAGGGTCCGATCTGTCCGCCGCAATGTCGCAGTACCGCAAAAAAATCGCAGATCGCCGCCATTACGCGTTAAAAAAAAAAACAACAAAAATGACAAAAATCTTTCCCTTTGTTAGTAAACGCGATAACTTTTGCGCAAACCAATCAAAATACGCTTTTTGCGATTTTTTTTACCAAACATAGGTAGCATAAAACAAATTGGCCGAAAATATTAAAAAATTTTGATTTTTACATTTTTTTTGGGGGGAATTTCATATAAAAAAAAGGGAAAAATATTGCTATTTTTGCAAAATTTACGCTCTTTTTTTGTTTATAGCGCGTGATCAAAAAATCGCACAGGTGATCAAATACCGCCAAAAGAAAGCTCTGTTTGTGGGAAAAAAAGGACGCCAAATTCGTTTAGGTACAGCGTCGCACGACCGCGCAATTGTCCGTTAAAGTCACGCAGTGCCGAATCGCAAAATACCCTCTGGTCGTTTAGCAGCCAAATCCTCCGGGGCTTAAGTGGTTAAGAACCCTCGGGTGCAAGCCATCCGGTCCCGGTGATTTATTTATGTTAAGTTTCTCAAGTTTAGTTCTAAGTCTGTCTTCTGTTAGCCATGGCGGCACTTCCTGAGGTGTGTTGTTTAGATTGGCCTTACAAGCTGGGTTCGTGTAGCCCCCCGATTCTTTTGTGAAGACTGAAGATAAGAAATTATTTAACACTTCCGCCTTTTCCCAGTCCTCAGTGGCCATATTTCCTTTGTCATCTTTTATGGGGCCAATGTGTTCTGACCTCGCTTTCTTACTGTTTATATACTTAAAGAACTTCTTGGGGTTCTTTTTACTCTCCTCCGCTATATGTCTCTCGTGTTCTATTTTAGCCGCCCTGATTTCATCTTTACATTTCTTATTACACTCTTTGTAATGCTTAAATGCTGCCAATGACCCCTCAGCCTTGTATTTTTTGAAAGCATTTCCTTTAGCACTAATATGCATTTTTATGTTGGAGTTTAGCCACCCAGGGTTTAATTTTGCTCTTTTAAATTTATTTCCCTTTGGAATGCACTGGTCAATCCCCTTGTTAAGTATGCTCTTGAAGCACTCCCATTTTTCCTCCGTGTTCTTTGTTCCCAGGGTTCTATCCCAATTGATATTTTCTAGCAGCGAGCGCAGTTTTGGGAAATTGGCTCTTTTGAAATTCAGCGTCCTTAAATTACCCCTCTGCTTCCTATTACTATAATTAATACTGAAACTTATTGACCTATGGTCACTGTTTCCTAAGTTCTCCCGTATTTCTATATCCGTGAGCAGGTCTGTATTGTTGGTAATCAGTAGGTCAAGTACCGCATTGTTTCTTGTCGGTGCATTCACCATCTGACCCATGAAATTGTCCTGCAAGATATTTAGGAACTGCCTAGCCTTGGCCGAATGCGCGGTTCCATCTGCCCAGTCTATATCTGGATAATTAAAGTCCCCCGTTATAATGACATTTCCCATCCTTGCTGCCAATCCTATCTGTAACATGAGGTCCGCCTCCCCCTCCTCCCTCAGGTTGGGGGGCCTATAGCATACGCCCAATATTACCTTCCCCACTGTGCCTTCCCTTTGAAGCTCTACCCATAGGGATTCTGCCTCGTCCTTAGCTCCATTATTAATATCATCCCTCATATTTACCTGTATACTGTTCTTAATATACAGACATACCCCTCCTCCTTTTTTACCCTCTCTATCTCTGCGATAAAGGGAATATCCCTGAATGGTCGCCATCCAGTCATGAGAGCTGTCAAACCAAGTCTCAGTTATCCCCACAAAATCTAAGTCCTCCTCCAACAACAGCAGCTCCAGCTCTCCCATCTTGTTGGCCAGGCTTCTGGCATTGGTATACAAACCTCTTAATTTTGAGCGGCTACATATATCCTCATTTGATGTTTTTAGGTTGCCCTCCTGATTTTTTCCCCATACCCATCCTGGGTATAGGAGCTCCGTACACCCTACCGCTAGTGCCCCCATTTCTGCCCTCTGCAACTTGCTTTCCACTGGCTAATTCTACATCTGTACCCTCCCCCCCATTCCCTAGTTTAAAAGCCCCTCTAGCTTTTTGGCCATCCTCGCACCCAGTACGGCTGCACCCTCCCCATTTAGGTGCAATCCGTCCCTACAAAAGAGACGGTGACCGACTGAGAAGTCAGCCCAGTTCTCCAGGAACACGAAACCCTCCTTACTACACTAAGTTTGAATGACCAGCGTGCCCCCTTTCAATGCAGAGAGACCAGTGTGCCCCCTTTCAATGCAGAGAGACCCGTGTGCCCCCTTTCAATGCACAATGACCATGACCAGCATGCCCCCTTTCAATGCACAATGACCAGCGTGCCCCCTTTCAATGCAGAGAGACCAGCGGGCCCCCTTCCAATGCAGAATGACCAGCGTGCCCCCTTTCAATGCAGAGAGACCAGCGTGCCCCCTTTCAATGCAAAGAGACCAGCGTACCCCCTTTCAATGCAGAATGACCAGCGTGCCCCCTTTCAATGCAGAATGACCAGCGTGCCCCCTTTCAATGCAGAATGACCAGCGTGCCCCCCTTCAATGCGGAGAGATCATCGTACCCCCTTTCAATGCAGTCAGACCAGCATGCCCCCTTCAATGCAGAGAGACTTACCTGCAGTGGTGGCTTCTTCCCAATGCACAATCTTCTTGTGCACAATTCTCAGTTCCTCGCGTCTCCTCGAGTCCTCCCGCCTCCTCCTCTGCCAATGGCATGTGTTTGCCTTTCGGCCAATGAGGAAGCGGGTCTCGGACCTGCTTCCTGATTGACCAGGAGGAGGATCCGTGTGACAATAGCGAATTTTCATTTGCTATTGTCACACAATGGGTGGGCTTGGGGCGCACTGCTCTGCGCCCTGGGTCCACCCTTTTTTGAAGCCTATTAGAGCCTCTGGCTCTAATCAGGTGATTAAAAAAAACCCACTCTGTAACAGCACCAGGCTGCTGACTCACTCGCTGCTAAACTGACTGAGCAGTGAAGAGAGGCGCATAGGCGGGGCTTGGCTTTCAACGCCACTCCACCCTACACCAATGCACAGGTGAGGCACAGTCCAGCCCCGCCCCAACCCGCCATTTTCACCTGCAGACAGTGTGTGAACTATGTATGTCAGAGTCAGACAGACAGAGTGACACTGAGGATGCGCCCCCCCCCCCAGATGTTGCGCCCGGTGCGGCTGCCCACCCCCCCTGCACCCCCCACGCTACGCCACTGCTTCCTATCAGCATGCTTCTTGACAGCACATAAACCATAAACTGATTGGCTTTTGGCACTTCTTCCTGTCCAGATCTGTTGTACAGGGACTATAAGAGACCAATCAAAATCAAATGATAAAAAAATCAAATGGTCGTATTTACGCTGCTTACATAAAATATGTTTATTTAATCATGTATTATTGAATTAATTACATAAAATATATTTATTTAATAATGTATTATTGAATGACTTACATAAAATATATTTATTTAATAATGTATTATTTAATTAAAAAACTCACTTCCGGACCGCCCACGCATTTACGTCGGTACTTTGACGTTAAATATTGGGATTATGGCAGCAGATAGCCGATAGCTGCCATAACCCCAGTATTTTTTTTCATACAGCTGTTGATCCGGAATCTAAAAAAAGTGGTGCTGGCGGCGGATTCACTACACAATCACTTTTATGGGCATTATACTGGTAGTCAAGGGAATCCTGGTGATGCCCCCTCAGGGGCAGGTTCAAGACACCCTGTACTTTTCTCTGCATCATTATACTGGTAATCAAGGGAAGCCTGGTAACATCACCTCAGGGGGCAGGTCCAAGAGACCATGTACTACTCCCCCGTGGGATTATACTAGTATTTAAGGGAATCATGGTGATGCCACCTCAGGGGCAGGTCCAAGACACCCTGTACTCTTTTCCCCATCATTACACTGGGAATCAAGGGAATTCTAGTGATGCCATCTGTGGTCCAAGACACCCTGTACTTTTTTCTGCCTCATTATAATAGGAAACAAGGGAATCCTGGTGACGCCACCACAGGGGCAGGTCCAAGACACAGTGTACTCCTCTCTGTGTCATTATACTGGGAATTAATTCAAGGACAGGTCCAAGACATTCTGTACTCTTCTTCGTGTCATTACACTGGTAGTCAAGGTAATCCTGGTGATGCCCCCTCAGCGTTAGGTCCAAGACACACTGTACTCCCCCCCCCCCCCCATCATTACACTGGGAATCAAGGGAATTTAAGTGATGCCATCTGTGGGGTAAGTCAAAGAAACCCTGTACTTGTTTTTGCATCATTATAATAGGAAACAAGGGAGTCCTGGTGACACCACCACAGGGGCAGGTCCAAGACACAGTGTACTCCTCTCCGTGTCATTATACTGAGAATTAAGGGAATCATGCCCCACTCAAGGACAGGTCCAAGACATTCTGTACTCTTCTTTGTGTCATTATACTGGTAGTCAAGGGAATCCTGGTGATGCCCCCTCAGGGGCAGATCCAAGACACCCTGATGAGCTGGGTGTCCACTGTGCCCCCCAAGTGCCTTTAAGGAGGGTTAGGCTATCTTCAGGCTCACCTGGCCCTATCTATCCATTAGAGTGCATGTGCTTTCACTGTGGAGACTCTCTTAGATTTACAGGTGTTAGGACTGCAGGTAATACAGGGTCCTGTGAAGTGGCCCTGCATCTTACACATGCATTTGCAAATGTGTGCTAACTAAACCCCTGTTTTTAATGCATACTGTTAGACAGGTTAATTTGGTTGGTATGCAAACTGGTTGGTGAATTAAGCTGGGAATTTTTTTCTGTTTTTATTTCACATGCATTGCCCTTCCATGTGCTCTTTGCTATGAAGGCCAGTTATAGGTGGGGGCAGGGGCCATTTTGTTTGTTGCAGGTCCAAGACACCCTGTACTCATCTCAACATCATTATACTGGGAATCAAGGGATTCACAGTAATTCCGCCATCATCTAGTTGTGAAAAATGTACTTTTTACAACGTGTTCAGGTTGGTCACGTGACATCCAATATCCTCTTCTACTTTTGATCTTTTTCATGTGGTGGACAGCCCTGGATGATGCAGAAAGCAGCATTGATGGCATGACATCAACATTCTTCTCTGCATCATTGTACTGGTGGTAATCAAAGGAATCCTGGTGATGCCACCTCCGGGGTAGGTCCAAGACACTCTGTACGCCTCTTAGTATCATTATACTGGAAATCAAGGAAATCATAATGACTCCTCAGGGGCTGGTTCAAGACACCTTGTACTCTTCTCTTCATCATTATACTGCAAATCAAGGGAATTCTGGTGACACCCCTTGGGGGCAAGTCCAAGACACCCTGTGCTCTTCTCTGCATCATACTGGGAACCATGGGAATCATGGTGACGCCACTTTCGGGGCCAGGTCCAAGACACCCTGTGCTCTTCCCCCATTAATTATACTGGTAATCAGGGGAAACCCGGTGATGCCACCTTAGGGGCAGATCCAAGACACCCTGTACTCTTTTTCCCATCGTTATACTGGTAATAAAGAGAATCCTGGTGACGCCCCCTTAGGGGTAGGTCCAAGACACCCTGTGTTCTTCTTCACATCATTATACTGCAAATCAATGGAAATCCTGGTAACACCACCTTGGAGGCAGGTCCAGGACTCCCTGTGTTTTTCTCTGCATCATTATACAGGGTAAAAAAAAATGAATTCTGGTGATGCCACCTCGGGGGCAAGTCCAAGACACCCTGTAATCTTCTCTGCATCATTATTCTAAGAATCAAGGGAATCCTGGTGATGACACCTCGGGGGGGGGGGGGGGCAGGTCCAAGACACAGTGTACTCCTCCCTGTGCCATTATACTGAGAATTAAGGGAATCATGGTGATACCCCCTCAAGGGCAGGTTCAAGACACCCTGTACTCTTCTCCGTATCATTATACAGGTAATCAAGGGAATCCTGGTGACATCACCTTGGGGGACAGGTCCAAGAAACCCTGTACTGTTCTCTGCATCATAATACTAGGAATCAAAGACATTGTGGTGACACAACCATGGGTGGCAGGTCCAAGACACCCTTTACTCTTCTCTGCATCATTAAACTGGGGATTAAAGACATCCTGGTGACACCACCTTGGGTGGCAGGCCCAAGATAACCTGTACTCTTCTTCACATAATTTCACTTGGAGTCCTAGTGATGCGGTCCAAGACACCCTATGCTCTTCTCCGCATGATTAAACTGAGAACCAAGGGAATCCTGGTTACACCCCCTGAGGGGCAGGTGCAAGACCCCCTGTACTCACAGTAATTCCTCCGTCATCTGGTTGAGTGACACTGGGTGTCATTCAACCCTAAAGTCTGAGGACATCTTGTGGCAAAAAGAAGCACTGCAAGGGACATCTGCTGGGGTGAATTTTAAATTGAATGGACTTTGAAATACAAGTTGTTGGTATTTCCTATGTTTTTTCCCAGATGTGTTCTTGCTAAGGTTAGCATAAAAGTGAAAAAAAACTTGTATCAAACAAGCTGGTTTGATGATTTGCGAATATTGTGTCTGACTTGGCTGAACAAATGCCAGACAGGACCTTTCAAAGTTCTACGCTTTGTTCCGTCAAGTCCTTGAAACATTTGCCCGCAAACCTGTAACAGCAGCTCACACCTATCAAAACCCTTTTTATTTTACGTTTTTCCTTTAGCATGGAAATATCATGAAAGTTCCTGCCAATTTTTCCTCCCTAACAAGGAGCCCAGCAAGAGAAGACATAACCGTCAGATATTTATTGAAGCTCGAAACGGTAAGCAGGCGTCATGGAGGCACATCTCCGCTGATACATGTTGAACGTAGGGAGGCCTGGAAGCCGTCTCAGATAATTGGGTAACCTGGGACTCGCGGTGATAGACAGGAAAATGCATCTTGTCTAGGAGATAGATGGTGGAGAAGAGGCGCAGAAAATTAGTGCAATCAAAAGACGGGGAAAAAAAAGCAAATTTTGCTCTGTAGCTATTGGACTGCTGCCAAGATCTTGCTGGCAAGATTATACTCCAAAAGCACAGCTATTACTCTTAGATAAACACCTAATACATTTTATTGAATAAGGACACACAAAGAGCATATTGGTGTCGTAACCCAAAGCAGCCAAACGGATTGCAACTTTAGTTATTGCAAAATATTCAGGACAGTGTGAGCTTGTTGCTGATTGGTTGCTGAAGATTGCTGCATTTTTGTATCATTTTATTTTTTATTTTTTTAACTCTTATGAGAAAAACCACCAATAACCTGTTGCCTCCCGTGTAACACATATACGAGGTGGCAAAAAGGTGGGCTATGCTTCACTGGGCAGCCAATGTCTTTGTGCTGAAAGCACGCTAATCAGCACAAGACTGAGCTGTGAAAGACAAAAAATGATTAATAACCCGGAGCGGGACCAGTCCTGATCATGTGATTACTGTGACAGCCAATCAGTGGCAGTGTTGCCAACTTTCAGTATTTTTACTGGCAGCCAGTAAAAAATGGGCACTTTTCTCTTACCAGTTGATGCCAGTGACAGGAAAAGGTTGCCAGTAAAAAAATATGTCTGTAATGCTGACTATCTGGCTGAGACCATCCGAGTGCCTGCTACAGTGTGTTCAGATTAATGATCGACCGGACCGATATCTGTTTTTCGTTGCCAATACAGATACAGATATTTTGGCCAATGCATATTGGTATCGGCAGATGTGTGCCAATATTTTCGTACGTTAAAATTTTTTTTTACAGGTACTCTTGTAGAGGGATCTGGGGGTCTAAAAGCACCCAAACCCCTCCTCTGCACTTGGCGTTTTGAATGCTGTAATTTATTTGAATTTGGCGCCGAGTACCCGGAAGTGATGTCATAACATCCCTTCCAGGTTTTTAACATGAAGACCCGATCAGAGCCGAATGCGAATTTGATCGGGTCTTCAGCGGCCGTGCAGGCTGGTTGTCCAGGTCTCCCGGTGGGACGGGAAACCCGGGCGAGCTGCGGAAGGCGGCAGTTGGGGGGAGACGTCCCCTCCCGCTCCTTGTAATGACAGCCAAGCAGCTTCTCAGCCGCATCGGTTGTCATTACAAGGCACACGACCATTCGCTATGGTCGCCGGTACCGGGGTGATGCCTCTAGCTGCAGGCATCACTCTGGTACAAGCACTTTCCAGAAATATTGGCAATATCGGTAACCTCAGGGGCCGATTCCGATATATCAGGGAAAGTGCATACCGGCCCCTGATATATCCGCTTTGCCGATAATCGGTCAATCCCTAGTTTAGATGGTGCCGGGGGGGCGTGTCTGGTGGAGGCGGTGCCTGAGCGTGTTGTGTGATGTCATTGGTGCAAGGGAGCTGTGCGGAGCAGCAAAAGCCTTGTGTGTGGGTCTGCGGGATGGGAGCAAGGCAAGCCGGGATCGGGACTGTCAGTGCTGGTTGGACTGTAGTAGACTGAATGGACCACCTGGCGTGGAGAGAGACTGTCACTGTGACTCAGGAGGGGACGTGTTGTGTCAGTGATCTGTGCTGCTGCACACTATGAGAGTCAATTTCATGTGTGTGTGTGCCACACATTCTAATTTCTTGCCCTCCTGAGTCCTGTCCCTGAGCTACTTACTATATCATACATAACACAAGAAATATGTTTTTTTGCCTTAATATTGTTAATTGCATGTAGCCTAAATGCTGAAATTTGCACTTAAAACTGTAATTTTGCTACTTTGGAAATGCCTTGGCTGTGCCAGTAAATTTTGGGTGTCATGTCAGTAAATTTCAATCTGGTACGTTGGAAACACTGATCAGTGGTCACGTGATCCTCCCACCTCCCTGGGCATTCAGAACCTTTTAAAGGGATGCCATGGTAGGCTGTAAGGGGTAAAAATTCAAATTCAATAAGTACGTTCACTACCTGCATTTTAAATTGATGAAACATTAAAGCCTAAGGCTGAATTCTAGGTATGGATATTTTTGCAAAGTTACATTGGTCCAGCTTGGACCAATGTGTGTTTGCATGTAACATACCTGTAGGTTCCCTCTAGAAGTCACTGTAGTAGGCACCGCTACTTCACCACTTCTACACCGCTACTACGCCACTATTACACCAGTATTACACCACTACTACAGCACTACTAAACCACTACTTGACCACTACTACACCACTATAATGCCACTACACCATTACTATGGTATGCATAGTATCTCACAAAATGAAGAAATTACACTTTGCTACAATGTAAAGTAGTGAGTGTACAGCTTTTATAACAGTTTAAATTTGCTGTCTCCTCAAAATAACTCAACACACAGCCATTAATGTCTAAACCGCTGGCAAAAAAAGTGAGTACACCTGAAGATGTCCAAATTGGGCCCAAAGTGTCAATATTTTGTGTGGCCACCGTTATTTTATAGCACTGCGTTAACCCTCTTGGGCATGGAGTTCACCAGAGCTTCACAGGTTGCCACTGGAGTCCTCTTCCACTCCTTCTTGACGACATCACGGAGCTGGTGGATGGTAGAGACCATGTGCTCCTCCACCTTCTGTTTGAGGATGCCCCACAGATGCTCATTAGGGTTTAGGTCTGGAGACATGCTTGGCCAGTCCATCACCTTTACCCTCAGCTTCTTTTGCAAAGCAGCGGTCGTCTTGGAGGTGTGTTTGGGGTCATTATCATGTTGGAATACTGCCCTGTGGCCCCGTCTCCGAAGGAAGGGGATCATGCTCTGCTTCAGTATGTCACAGTACATATTTCCATTCATGGTTCCCTCAATGAACTGTAGCTCCCCAGTGCCGGCAGCACTCATGCAGCCCCAGACCATGACACTCCCACCACCATGCTTGACTGTAGGCAAGACACACTTGTCTTTGTACTCCACACCCGGTTGCCGCCACACACGTTTGACACTATCTGAATCAAATAAGTTTATCTTGGTCTCATCAGACCACAGGAGATGGTTCCAGTAATCCATGTCCTTAGTCTGCTTGTCTTCAGCAAACTGTTTGCGGGCTTTCTTGTGCATCATCTTTAGAAGAGACTTCCTTTTGGGATGACAGCCATGCAGAACAATTTTATGCAGTGTGCGGCGTATGGTCTGAGCACTGACAGACTGACCCCCCCCCCCCCCCCCACCCCTTCAACCTCTGCAGCAATGCTGGCAGCACTCATACCTCTATTTCCCAAAGACAACCTCTGGATATGACGCTGAGCACGTGCACTCAACTTCTTTGGTCAACCATGGCAAGGCCTGTTCTGAGTGGAACCTGTCCTGTTAAACCGCTGTATGAGCTTGGCCACCATGCTGCAACTCAGTTTCAGGGTCTTGGCAATCTTCCTATAGCCTAGGCCATCTTTATGTAGAGCAACAATTCTTTTTTTCAGATCCTCAGAGAATTCTTTGTCATGATGTTGAACTTCCAGTGACCAGTATGAGAGAGAGAGAGTGATAACACCAAATGTAACACACCTGCTCCCCATTCCTACCTGAGACCTTGTAACACTAATGAGTCACATAGCCCTGGGGAGGCAAAACGGCTAATTGGGTATTTTTTGGACATTGTCACTTAGGGGGTGTACTCACTTTTGTTGCCAGCGGTTTAGACATGAATGTGTTGAGTTATTTTGAGGGGACAGCAAATTTACACTGTTATACAAGCTGTACACTCACTACTTTACATTGTAGCAAAGTGTAATTCCTTCAGTGTTGTCACATGAAAATAAATAATAAAATATTTACAAAAATGTGAGGGGTGTACTTAGGAGGTGTGTTAATTGACACTTTGAGTAACTCATTTAAGTATATGAACACATTAGTTGTTTCTGTAATACAGAAGTGGTAGCTGGGAGATGACTTGAATATCGTATGCAGTTGCCTCCTTGAAAGCTACCATGAGGTTTAACCTATGGTATGTCCAATTGGGAGTAGACATTGGTAGAAACTAGGAACATGTTAGTATTATTATATTTCTCAATGAGCAGTATAGCAAATCCAAAGAGTGTACAAGTACACAGTACATACGGCGCTCCTAGGAGAAGCGCATCGTCCCTAGGTCCGTTGGAATTTTCATCTGGAGGTATGGATGAGGCAACTGCATGGATGGATGAACAAGAGAAGGGACCAAGACTGGAACCTCTGTAGCTCCCGCAGAAGATCTGGGTAGGATCACCTCAATGTGGAAGAAAACGAATAGCAGGGTGCTGAGGTCAGTATCAAATTAAAAACACTTTATTAAAGTAAGCAGCAAACTTACATAGAAGTTAGCATGAAACAGCATGGATAGGAAACACCTGGGACCAAGCAGCTGTAATCAGTGTGAGGCTCTAATCAGTGTTCACACCCCCTCTCCTGTCATCCAACAGGCACTTTGACAGCTGTCATCCTCATGTGCAGCCTAGAATGCCACTGCCAATACCCATACTTTGAGCTGGCTGACTCCCTGTCATTCTTAGTCTCTGTTTTGCTCAGTGATGTCTACAACCTCACACTTATTACAGCTGCCTAGTCCCAGGTGTTCCCTATCCACGCTATATCATGCTAACTTCTATGTAAGTGTTCTGCTTATTTTAATAAAGTGTTTTTAATTTGATACGGACCTCAGTGCCCTGCTATTCATTTTCTTTTATATTTCTCAATAGCCTGGGGAAACCTTGGAAGCCTTGGAGAAGAACATGCTGAACAGAGAAGTCTGTTTCACTACGTTTCCATATATTGATTATTTGAAGCTTTGGAGCTTAGAGCAAATGTAAATATGCCTTAGATGCGCATATGCGCCAACTGGCTAGAGGGGGAGCCAGTCAGTGTGTCCGGCGGATGCGATGTCCGCCGCCCACCCATGATCACTCCCCATGCAGACAGAATGGCGGTCTTCCGATGTAAACAAGGCAGACCACTGTTCTGTCACAGATGAACACAGGGATCCTGTGTTCCTCCTAATTAGGAACACAGGTCTCTGTGTTTATCCAGTGAGTACAACCCCCATACAGTTAGAAAACACCCCCTAGGAGCACACTTAAACCTTTGATCGCCCCTGGTGTTAACCCCTTCCCTGCCAGTGTTATTAGTACAGTAACAGTGCACATTTTTGGCACTGATTACTGTATTAGTGTCACTGGTACCCTCAAAAGTGTCAGTTCTGTCACAGTCCCACTAAAAATCGCTGATCACCGCCATTATTAGTAAAAATAAATAAATAAATAAAAATGACATAAATCTATTCCCTAGTTTGTAGAAGCGATAACTTTTGGGCAAAACAATCAATATACACTTATTGGGATTTTGTTTGCCAAAAATATGTAGCAGAATACAAATTGGAATAAAATGATGAAAAAAATAGTTTTTTATTTATTTATTTATTTTTATTGGGAATGTTATAGCAGACAGTAAAAAATATTGCAGCTTCGATACCTCCTCCCCCTTTTCGTTTCTTCCCTCTTGTCTTTCCCTCTCCCCTTGTTTCCTCCCCCTACTTCCCTCCCTCCCCCCCTTCCCCATTAGCAAACCCGTACTAACTCATGGGTTAACACACCCCCTCCATTGACGGTCCCTGTAGGTATTCCCGGACTTAACTACCCCAGACTGGGAAATGCACTCACTTGGTCCGCCTGTGTCCGGATACAGTGAGTTCCCCCTTGGGGGTGTCGGGCCACGGGGAGCACCACCGCCACTTATGTTTGCCCCCTCTCCCAGGTACCCCCTACTCCAATGGAGGCCATCGCAGTTGCTGACTATATGGTATTCCCCCAGCCCTAAACCGTAGTACAGTTACCTGTGCCGTCTCAAGTCTAATTATGGATTTAGCTAGACGGCCCATAACAGTTTTGTATATTCCTATGTTCCAGTGTACGATTATGCTTTGGTCTGTTCATTTCATCTCATCCCATGTTCTTTTTGTTCATGTTTCATGTTTTGTACCACCAATGTGTTGTACCTTTGCTTTGGTTTTTCTCAATAAAATGTTTTGGAAAAAAAAAAAATATATTGGTTTGATACTAATGTATGCTTCCTGGTTCTACAAAGTTTGGGTGATTGGAGAGGAGCGCCCAATGTCCAAAAAAATGATTCACTTGATGATTTTTATAGTTTATTGAAGATAAAAGTATACAAATAAAGCCAACACGCCTCATGGAAATTATACCCCCCTTCTTCAGGGCTGTATTTCTTAGAGAATGGTTAGACTCTGAGAGGATTAAATATATTTAATCAGCAGCTTGAAATTTGCTGGGGTTGTGAACCAGAGACCGCTATCTCATCAAGTGAGACTTTTTTCGGACATCGAAGCTCCTCTCTAACCACCGACGTGTTCCCTGCGGTAACTCTCCCATTGTCTTTATCAGAAAGGTAGCAGCCCAAGACCCCAACTATCACCTACCATCCACAATAAGAATATAACTGTGACGGTACTAACCATCACTATGAGTGAAACACATAAGTAATGCTTTGGATTGCTTCAATATTTGTCAACAAAATCTTTATATAGAAATATGAAGATTTAATACCACCTTACACAGTGTATTCCATGCTTGGCTGTGAGAGAGACACAAAGACTGTCATTCGCAGACTTCCCTATTGTTTGTGTATTGGAAGGGAATGTGTATTGTGTTAAAGTTTACCTGTCTGTTCCATTGTTAAATGTTAATGACCTCACATTGTTCAGTCTGTCTGCCCTAATAGAAACGTTTTATGGGATGTATATATGTATGTGGAGTGGATGCTAGGGGGAGGGGGGATTGTCCCACATTGTATATTTTTGTGTACACTGTATGGGAGTGTAAAACCCTGTTTCTATTGGATTGTGAATGTCACGTCCAGTCTTCAACAAGGTCCACCTGGGTAACCTTGTGGGGGAAACACTGTATATAAGTCTGTTTCTTGTTCAATAAAGTTAGTTCTAGAGTTACTTCACCCTCAATCTAGAGTTCTGTCTCTTATTGGGGGAATATGCTACAAGGGATTGCTATAGTCTTCCATACTCTCTTAGATAATCACTAAGCTCTTGTAAGAGCTTGTGTAAGAGCTTGTTCTGCTGCCCTCTCTGGGGAAAGAGAGGTTCTACCACAGGAACCTGGAGCATTGTCGTAGGTCCAGGGTGGATAGGAGACGGCGAGACCCTAACCAACCTGTGGTGGTTCGTGGGGTCTGAAGTGGTTACGGTGTCTGGTGGAGTGCTTGGACCCCTCGGGAAGCACTAGGAGCATCTGTAAATGGAGGTACCCAGTCAGGGGTCTCCTGTTCCATTACAATAACCCATTGGAAGCAATTCCCTCTATACCCTCCACGCAGTAATCTGCCCCTAGGCAGCCTTCAGCAGCACCAGTCAAGAGCTGTCTTCCACCCGAGCTTGGTTCTACAAAGTGGGTCCTGAGATTTGGTAACAACCACCGCACTGGTCAACAAAATGAAGACTACCAGTGCTGGCAAATTTAAAGAAAAGTAAAGTCCTCCTCTGGTGAAAAGGTGACCTCTGACTGATAGTATGAACTGAAAAATGAAGGCATAATGTGGTCCTACGCAAAGTAGCAGATGTGGCCCCATCACCCTCCCCTCAATTGATACTGATGGTGTTTGCAGTAAGCACGGTAAATCCGCCAAATTTGCATTGTCTTTAGTGTATCACCCCATCAGACACCAAAAATGTAGGTAGCTTTGACCAAACTGGTTTACCGCAGGAACATACCTGCACGGGCCATAGTCCCTCCCATATCTAGACTGTCTTGTGGATGATGAAGCTTTCCAAGATCTAGTATGTTCTTTCTAACCTTTAAGATTGAAGATACAGATTTGTGGCAGGTCCCCAACTGTAGGTTTTTGAGTCCAGAACAACATAATCAAAGTGGCGCAGGGAACATTTAGACTTGCATGTGTAGTCAGATGATGGAATACTTAAAATAAGTTCAATTGCTCTGGTAAGGCGGCTTCCACACAAAAAAAGCCTATTACCATCGGACTACAACTGCTGTCAAGTTGCAACTCCATACACAGTGTTCAATACTGGTTCTACTTTTGATCTATGAAACTCTCTGAGTCCATCAAAGTTTTAACCTGTGCATGAATCAGTATGTTCTTCCTAGCCTTCATGGTTGATGATGCAGAATTTTGACAGGTCCTTTACTGATGGTCTTTGAGTTCAGAACAATACACTTAAAGAGGCGCTGGGAACGTTTAGACTTGCATGTGTAGTCAGATGAAGAAATTCTTCAAACAAGCTCAATTGCTCTGACAAGGTGGCTCCCATTAAAAAAAAAACAAAAAGTATTTAGCTGATGGACTGATAGTAGCTGCTAATAAGTTTCAAATCCACATGAAAAGTTTAATACAGGTTCTAAAATAGATTCCATCCAAGTTTTATATTCTACATCAGGGATCCTCAAACTCCGGCCCTCCAGCTGTTGCGGAACTACACATCCCATGAGGCATTGTAAAACTCTGACACTCATAGACATGACTAGGCATGATGGGAATTGTAGTTCCTGAACAGCTGGAGGGCCACAGTTGGAAGACCCCTGCTCTACATGGACCAATATGCTATTCCTAACCTTCATGGTTGAATATGCAGATTTTTGGCAGGTCCCTATTTGGTTATCTTTGAGTCCAGAACAACATACTCAAAGAGGTCCTGGGAACATTTAGACTTGTGTAGTCAGGTGAAAAAATACTTCAAACAAGTTCAATTGCTCTGGCAAGGTGGCCCCACACAAAAAGGCTTTCCTGAATGGACTACTCAGCAACTGTTGTCAAGCGGAGAGTTCAATACTGATTCTTCTATAGATTCTTCTAAAGTTCTCAGAGTCCATCCAAGTTTTATCCTCTACAGGAACCAGTATGTCCTTCCTAACCTCCATAGTTGAAGATGCAGATGTATGGCCTACCTGATAGTCCTACTATAGATCTGTGAAGTTCTGCAGTCCAAGTTTTATCCTGTGTTGATAAAGGGGGAGTGGTGCCCCCAAAACACATTGGCTGTATTTATATGTCTTTTTTACCAACAATTAAAACTATCTTGGACTCAGTTATTTGGTTTGGGTCTGGCGTTCCTTTCTGTATTTCTATAGTGGTCTTTGAGGGCAGGTGGACTTCCATCCAGAACTGGCAGTAGACATTTTATTGAGCGCCTATCTGTGACTGGCATTGGTTTAAAGTTGTTGGTCTGCTGTTACATTGGTGTAAAACATGTTGTGGCAATGTTCTCTGAGTTCTCTGAGTCCAAGTTTTATCCTATGTTGAGCTTTGATAAAGGGAGACTCGTGTTGTTGCCAAAACACGTTGGCTGGTTTTATGTCTTTTACTTGTTTTTCTTTACCAACAAATACATTTTTTGGGACTCGTCTATCTGGTTTTGGGCTGGCGTTCCTTTCTGTATTTCAATAGTGGTCTTTGAGGGCAGGTGGACTTCCATCCAGAACTCACAGTTATGATAGGCAGTAGACATTTTAATGAGTGCCTATCTGTGACTGGCATTGGTTTAAAGTTGTTGGTCTGCTGTTACATTGGTGTAAAACATGTTGTGGAAATGTTTTACCTAACAGGCAGTGCGGAGAGTTCAATACTGGCTCTACCATAGATCTGTGAAGTTCTTTGATTCAGAGTTTTATTCTGTGTTGAGCTTTGATAAAGGGGGAGTCATGTTACTCCCAAAACATGTTGGCTGTTTTTATGTCTTTTACTTGTTTTTCTTTACCAACAAATACATTTTTTGAGACTCGTTTATCTGGTTTTGGTCTGGCGTTCCTTTCTGTATTTCTATAGTGGTCTTTGAAGGAAGGTGGACTTCCATCCAGAACTCACAGTTATGATAGGCAGTAGACATTTTAATGAGTGCCTATCTGTGACTGGCATTGGTTTAAAGTTGTTGGTCTGCTGTTACATTGGTGTAAAACATGTTGTGGCAATGTTTTACCTAACAGGCAGTGCGAAGAGCTCAATACTGGTTCTACCATAGATCTGTGAAGTTCTCTGAGTCCAAGTTTTATCCTGTGTTGAGCTTTGATAAAGGGGAGTCGTGTTGCTCCCAAAACACGTTGGCTGTTTTTATGTCTTTTACTTGTTTTTCTTTACCAACAAATACATTTTTTTGAGACTTGTTTATCTGGTTTGGGTCTGGCGTTCCTTTCTGTATTTCTATAGTGGTCTTTGAGGGAAAGTGGACTTCCATCCAGAACTCACAGTTATGATAGGCAGTAGACATTTTAATGAGCGCCTATCTGTGACTGGCATTGGTTTAAAGTTGTTGGTCTGCTGTTACATTGGTCTGGGTCTGGCATTCCTTTCTGTATTTCTAGAATGGTCATTTAGGGCAGGTGGACTTCGGTCCAGAAATAGATACCATATAGGTAGTAGACATTTTAATGAGTGCCTATCTGTGGCTGCCATTGGATTAAAGTTGCTGGTCTGCTTTTACATTGGTGTAAAATTTGTCATGGCAATGCTTTACCTAACAGACTGGTAGTTTGGGTTTTCTTTTCCACCAAGGCCATCACTGAATTGAGTTACATATTATATTTAGTGATGCCTATTCTTTTTCACAGTCAAGGTGATTTTCAGAAGCGTGTTGACAAAAAAAAGTATATTGATTGTGGCCATGTTTTGAAGCTTTGGATAAATCTAAATATGGATAAAGGCCACAGAAAAAACATTGCTGACACGTCTTTCATGAAACGAATCGCATTCTCGCACCTTCCTCTGTTTATTGAACTATCTAACATAAATTCTTTTTACAAAAGAAATGGTTCCCAATTGACCTTGCTTATAAACACGGTATTTGTTTCCCGTTTTTATGGTCTAAATTGTTTTTTGAGCAAAGTGTTAACAAATTATTAAGTGCTCTGTATTATCACCAAGGTCAAAGGGCGAAGCAATTACTGGAACCTCAGAATAATGTTCAGCAGATATATTGGCCTATTTAGGAGCAGTAAAATCTAAAATTTCCCAAGCTCGTGTTTTCACCCACCTCAATAAAGCTTTCAGTTCTAAAAGCAAAGAAAAGCCCTCTTTTTTCACAGCATTAGACCTCATTATATTCACATTTAAGTAAAAGAAATGGCAATTTGTAAATACCGGTGGGAATTGGGAACGAGTTGGTCCTTACCAACCCATTACTGCAGATCATTTTCGTTACTGCTTTAAGTATTATAATAACAATTCACTTTGCTACTTTTTTTTGAGTGTTCTTTACATTCATTTTGAGAAGCCCCCAAGGACAACAGACTTCATAGGAACACATTATTGTTTAATGAAAAATGCCTTTAAAGGGTATGAACTACCAATTCATGTTTACTGAAATTATACATGAATATGATAATGAACCGGCAGTTCTGGCTTTTTGGGGATCATTTAAGGAAAGCCTTTAAATAAAAGCTAAACAAGTACACTGAAGTACTATTAATTTAAACGAGTAAAGAGAGTATTTGTGCTGATCGTATTTGAGTAGAACTTCACTATCTTTAATAAAGGGCACGACATCCAAAAAAGTTTTTAGTGACCACACTAATGGGGCCATTGACTCATGAGGTCGTTAATAAGACACCTGGGACATTTTTGCGATAGGTTATGTCTCAGCCTCTTCCATGTAACCCTTATAATGGTTTCACTCTCATACAGCTAGAACCAATATTTATTTGTTTATACTGCCTGATGGAGAATTGATTTCAAAGGAGCTTAACCTTATATTTCTACTTTTACTTTGTAGTAGCCAGAGAGATTGGAAGGCAAGGAACCACAACTCACTAGAAGGTTTTTATAAAACAGTCAGCCAATCAGGAGATGAGAATACTAAAACAAGTCCTCCAAACATGAAGCAAATATGGAAGGAAAGAGGAAAGAAGAAAGACGGAAGAAAAGAGGAAAGAAGAAAGACAGAAGAAAAGAGGAAAGAAGAAAGACGGAAGGAAAGAGGAAAGAAGAAAGAGGAAAGACGGAAGGAAAGAGGAAAGAAGAAAGAGGAAAGACGGAAGGAAAGAGGAAAGAAGAAAGAGGAAAGACGGAAGGAAAGAGGAAAGAAGAAAGAGGAAAGAGGAAAGGAAAGAGGAAAGAAGAAAGAGGAAAGAGGAAAGGAAAGAGGAAAGAAGAAAGAGGAAAGAGGAAAGGAAAGAGAAAAGAAGAAAGAGGAAAGAGGAAAGGAAAGAGAAAAGAAGAAAGAGGAAAGAGGAAAGTTAAGAGAAAAGAAGAAAGAGGAAAGAGGAAAGGAAAGAGAAAAGAAGAAAGAGGAAAGAGGAAAGAGGAAAGGAAAGAGAAAAGAAGAAAGAGGAAAGGAAAGAGAAAAGAAGAAAGAGGTAAGGAAAGAGAAAAGAAGAAAGAGGAAAGGAAAGAGAAAAGAAGAAAGAGGAAAGGAAAGAGAAAAGAAGAAAGAGGAAAGGAAAGAGAAAAGAAGAAAAGGAAAGGAAAGGAAAGGAAAGGAAAGGAAAGGAAAGGAAAGGAAAGGAAAGGAAAGGAAAGGAAAGGAAAGGAAAGAGAAAAGAAGAAAGAGGAAAGGAAAGGAAAGGAAAGGAAAGAGAAAAGAAGAAAGAGGAAAGGAAAGGAAAGGAAAGGAAAGGAAAGGAAAGGAAAGGAAAGGAAAGGAAAGGAAAGGAAAGGAAAGGGGAAGGTAAGAAGGAAAGGAAAGGAAAGGAAAGGAAAGGAAAGGAAATGAAAGGAAAGGAAAGGGGAAGGTAAGAAGGAAAGGAAAGGAAAGGAAAGGGGAAGGTAAGGAAAGGAAAGGAAAGGGGAAGGTAAGAAGGAAAGGAAAGGAAAGGAAAGGAAAGGAAAGGAAAGGAATGGAAAGGAAAGGAAAGGAAAGGAAAGGAAAGGAAAGGAAAGGAAAGGAAAGGGGAAGGTAAGAAGGAAAGGAAAGGAAAGGGGAAGGTAAGAAGGAAAGGAAAGGAAAGGAAAGGAAAGGGGAAGGTAAGAAGGAAAGGAAAGGGGAAGGTAAGAAGGAAAGGAAAGGAAAGGAAAGGGGAAGGTAAGAAGGAAAGGAAAGGAAAGGAAAGAGGAAGGTAAGAAGGAAAGGAAATGGGAAGGAAAGGAAAGGAAAGGAAAGTGGAAGGTAAGAAGGAAAGGAAAGGAAAGGAAAGGTAAGGAAAGGAAAGGAGAAAAATAAAAAGATGGAAAAGGGAACAGTAAAGAAGGAAGAAAAAAAGATGGAAAAGGGAAAAGGAAGGAAAAGAAAAGATGGAAAAGGAAAAGGAAAGAAGGAAGGAAAAAAATGGGGGGGGGGGAGAAGAGAAGGGAAAGTAAGGAAAGAAGGAATGATGGAATAAATCAAAGCGTGTAAGAAAAGGGTAAAGGAAGGAAACTTACTATATAAAAGAATTATGGGTGCTCTAGGATAATTGGTGTCTCTGACAATTAGCCTAAATGTAAGTCCCATGTAGCAGTTCCTTGAGAGTGAATGGAGTCAGAGTAGAAGTGCCTCTGTAATAACAAGAAGCATGGGACAAACTGGTTTCCTGGAACCCAGAAGCCATCTTGTCCAGCACCTGGTCCTATGCTGCGTGACAGCGTAGACCTCCCGGAAACACAGCTAGCGATAGATGGATGCCGTTTTTTACACTGCAGACCATTATAGATGAACCTTTTGTTAATAATGATTCTCTCCATTTATTAAACAAAGTGATATGGCACTTAGCGGACCTTTCTTTTTCCCTTTCAGAAAACTCACCATGATTTCAGTATCAAACAGTCAACCAATCAGGGGATGGAAATATTAAAGACATACTTTTATGCAGGAAGGAAGGAGGGAGGGACGGATGGAAGGATGGAAGGAAGTAGCAAGGGAAAAAATAAGGAAGGAAGGCAGGAAGGACAGAAGGAGAAAGGTAAGAAAGCAAGAGAAAAAAAAAGGGGGAGAAAGGGGGTAAAGAAAAAGGAAGAGAAGAATGAAAAGAAGGAAAGAAAGGAAGGTAACAAAGCCAGAGGAAGAGGAAGAAAGTAAGGAATAAATGATGGGAGAAAGTAAAGGGAGGAAATAAGGGGTAAGGAAACTAAGCATGACTTTACTAATAATGAGTCAGGCAACCAGGGGATGAACATTCTAAAGCAAATCCTCCACCCGTATAGGAAGGAAACAAGTAAGGAAGGAAAAAAAGAAAGAAAAAGTAAAAGAAAGAAGGAAGTGGAAGGAAGTGGGAGCAAAGGAAGGAAAGAAGGAAAAAAACACACCATGACTTTAGCATCAGTCAGCCAACCAGGGGAAAGGAAAGGAAAGAAAAGAAAAGAAAAGAAAAGAAAAGAAAAGAAAAGAAAAGAAAAGGAAAGGAAAGGAAAGGAAAGTAAAGGAAAGGAAAGGAAAGGAAAGGAAAGGAAAGGAAAGGAAAGGAAAGGAAAGGAAAGGAAAGGAAAGGAAAGGAAAGGAAAGGAAAGGAAAGGGGAGTAAAAAGAGGAGAGGAAAGTAAGGAAGAGGAGAGGAAAAGTAAAGAAGAGGAAGAGGGGAGGAGAGGGAGAGGAAAGGAAAGAGGAAAGGAAAGGGAAAGGATCATCAGTCAGCCAATCAGGTGGTGGGAATACTTAACCAAGTCCCCCACACATATAAGAAGGAAGAAAGGAAAGTGAAGACAATAAAAGGAAGAAAAAGGAAAGAGAAAATGGAAGGAGGAAGTAAGGAATGAAGAAAAAAAGAAAGAAGCAAGGACAGAAGGAATGAAGTAAGGGGTAAAGGAAAGAATGGAGAGGAAGAAGGAAAGGAAGAAAAGAGGAAAGGAAAGGTGATTTTGGTAATTTAATGTCACTTGTCTCACAGGATATTTATATAACACAGCAAACATTTCCCTCTGCTTCCTTCCATCTACAATATATATATATATTTCCTGCAGTCAGGATGTGACATAAGACCCGCAGGATGCAGAATCATAAACAAAACAAGTTTTCTGTTTCATTGAATGTTTACAGTTTCATATTTCTTGTTCCCCGGAACACACCAATCAGTCTGATCTTATGGAAACTGAGGGAGAAAAGGTAAAAACAAAACACAGAAGAATGAAAGTTGACAGGAAGATGAAAGAACAAGCAAAGCAGAGCAGGTATGAGAGATGACAAGTAAGTTGCGTTCCACGGACGTGTGTGCAGATTTGTGGAATAAGACAAAAGAACTCGCTGAATTTGCGGTAAAATGGCTCCTGCTGCTGTCTGAGCCAATGAGAAGGGAAGAGATTAATGGAGAGCCCAGATGGGGTTCAGGTAAGTATTAGGGTGGCTGCTGCACATAGAGGTTAAAAAAACCTTAACCCTTTACAAACACTTTAAAGCGGAGTTCCGGGCACAAAACCATTTTTTTCAATGAACATACCCCCGGGACAGTCAGGGCTAGTACATTCCACAATGGCTAGCCTCTGATCTGTCCCGGTTCGCACTTACCTGCAAGAAGAAATACTCACTTATAAAATTTCTTCTACAGCGTTGCCATCTCTGTTGTGGACAGCTGAAGCCGGCGCGATCCTCTTCTGCGTCCTCTTCCGCGTGTTCTTCTCCCAGAATGCGCCTGCACCGGCCCCTCTCATCACTTCCGGTGCGGCGCCGCATTCCTCCACAGCTTCTGGGCATGCCCAGAAGCTGTTTAGCAGGGAATGCGGCGTCACACCGGAAGTGACGAGCGGGGCCGGAGCCGTCGCATTGATTCCTGGGAGCGATTGACGTTCAGCTCCCAGGAATCATTGCGGCGTTTGAGGGAGGAAGTGGAAAATAGGTATTTCTTTCTACAATTACAAGGTAAGTAAAAAAATAAAATAATCCTAACTATCCAATTCCTTTTCAGGTGAAGAAGAGCAAGCGGATGGCCACAAAATCGATTAGGTTGATTTTGTGCCCGGAACTCCGCTTTAAGTCTTAGTTCACATGTATGCATGTCAAGAATGCATGCAAAATTGCACGCTTTCCTGACCCCCCATGTGCCCCTTTTTCACTGTGCAACCCCCCCCCCCCCCTCGTGTTCTCCTTTTTCAAAGATTTTTTATAAATTTAACTTTAGAAAAAAAAAAAAAAAAAACATTACATACCATTCAAAATCACATATATAACAAAATCACATATAAACATAGTATTCCTAGATTATGCATACTATAAAACATCTAGATACCCTTTGATATACATATAATTCCATAAATTTCTCAGTCCTCCCCGGGGAAAAAAAAAAATTAAAAATAAAGTAATCTTAACTATGTAGGAAGGAGAATCCATCCGGTGGACCCTACCACTGGGGATCTCCCCTAAATCTAAACCCAGTGAACACACAAAAAAAAAAAAAACCTCACTGCCTAAAATTAATGAATTGTTTATTTAATAAAAATTACGGGGTGTATCATGGGATAGCCAATTCCCCGGGTCCACCCTAATTACCGTGTTACACGTTAAACATTCAAACACAATTGCTCTACTCTATCCTAAAAACAAACTCTGCCACCCCCCCTTCCAGTCCTGTAAAAAAAAAAAAAAAAAAAAATTAATAATAATTAAACATCGTAGTAAATACTTTTTTATAAATTGTAAAATAAAATAAGTGTAAACATTTTTAACATTTTTTTTTAAATTGTAAGTTTTTTTTTCTCTTTTTTTTAAATGTAAAAAAAACAAAACAAATTAAAAGGGCTAATTCACACAGGTTGTCTGTAAGGGCATGTTTGTTTCCCGTAATAATGATTTTAGTGTATTTTTAGTGCAAATATTGTCTTGATATATTTTGTAGGGGGCTCCGTGATTTCTAACAGCAGCCCTCCCTGGGCACAAGTATAAGTACATGTGGATGTGAGTCCACTGCCGTCAAGCTGCCTAATTAAACTGAAACTCTGCACTACGTAGGTTTTTTCTGTATGGTCTCCAGCCTTACCCCTGTGATCCAGTTTCTGATAAGCATTCTTGATCCTGTTACTGACCCAGCTTCCTCTCTGACTTTGCTGTCAGATTACCCTCATCTGGACTGACCTGGACTACTGACCACACTTCTGCCTAGGGAATCTATACCTTGCTGCCCAATTGTTGTCAACTTCTACATGCTTCTGACTCTGATTCTGCTTATGTCCTGGTGACCTTCTATACGGCTGTCACTTGACCAGGTGTAGGACCTGACTCCACCATCTACTGGACTTGGCATCTTCATGGTGCATTGCCAGCTGTACTTCTGCTCATCAGATATCAGTGCTCAGGCCCAGGGCAAGGGGTGGGCAGAAAGGGCAGCTGCAAGGGGGCAGAGAACAAACATAGTGCAGTATACCAATTCTACGAAATGCATTAAACAGCAGAGGAGGGGGCCCAGTTCTTCATCCTTACCCTGGGCGTTGAATGGACCTGTCCCGGTACTGCCAGTACACCCCAGTTCCTGCTTACAGTGCCTCCACCTTGGCACTTGTGCCTTTCCTTTTCCTCTGCAGACCCTGTCTCAACATCTTAGAGTGCTCAGATGGGAATTGTGCAACAAACCATCCTCATAATCTCTAACCCTGTATACAGGTGCATATCATATACTGTTTAATGAAGACATCCTTCGCTCTCCTGCTGCATTGTACATTACAATCCTGTACCCAGGGCCATCTTTAACACAGGGCAAAAGGGGCAGCTGCACCGGGCCCAATCATTGTTGTGGGGCCCAAAGCAGCTGCACCTTGAGCCCGCACTGCCTACAAATATTTGATAAGTGAATTCAGCAGGGCCTAAGAAGAAAATGTTTGCCCAGGGTCCAATCAATATTAAAGACTGCCCTGCCTGTACCTGGTAGCAGAGCCTGATATAATAAGGAAGACCCCTCTTACACCTCTGACTCGGGCCCCTGAGAGTGTGAACAGAAGGCGCAGGAGTGCAGAGTGGCACGAGTGCCTGTACAGTGCCTTAAAAAAGTAATCATACCCCTTGAAAGTTTCCACATTTTATTATGTTACAAGCAAAAAAGTAAATGTTTTGTATTGGGATTTTATGTGATAGACCAACACAAAGTGGCACATAATTGTGAAGTGGAAAGAAAATGATAAATAGTTTTCAAATTTTTTTACAAATAAATACGTGAAAGGCGTGGGGGGGGGGGGGCATTTGTATTCACCCCCCGGAGTCAATGCTTTGTAGAACCACCTTTCACTGCAATTACAGCTGCAAGTCTTTTTGGTGATGTTCTGCTGGAAAATGAACCTCTGCCCCAGTCTCAAGTCTTTTGCAGACTTTCTTCTAAGATTGCCCTGTATTTGGCTCCATCCATCTTCCAATCAACTCTGACAAGCTTCCCTGTCCCTGCTGAAGAAAGGTATCCCCACAACATGATGCTGCCCCCACCATGTTTCACGGAGGGGATGGAGTGTTCAGTGGGATGTGCTGTGTTGGTTTCCGCCACACAGCGATTTTGCTTTTAGGCCAAAAAGTTTAGTTTTGATCTCATCTGAGCAGAGCTCCTTCTTCCACATGTTTGCTGTGTCCCCAGCATGGCTTCTCATTAACTGCAAACTGGACTTCTTATGGCTTTCTTTCAACAATGGCTTTCTTCTTCTCACTCTTCCATAAAGGGCAGATTTGTGGAGCGCACGACTAATAGTTGTCCTGTGGACAGATTCTCCCACCTGAGCTGTGGATCTCTGCAGCTCCTCCAGAGTTACCATGAGCCTCTTGGCTGCTTCTCTGATGAATGCTCTCCTTGTCCATCGTGTCAGTTTAGGTGGACGGCCATGTCTTGGTAGGGTTGCAGTTGTGCCATACTCTTTCCATTTTCAAATAATGAATTGAACAGCGCTCCGTAAGATGTTTAAAGCTTGGGAAATCTTTTTATAACCTAACCCTGCTTTAAACTTCTCCACAACTTTATCCCTGACCTGGCTGGTGTGTTCCTTGGTCTTTGTAAAGCTGTTTGCTCACTAAGGTTCTTATGGGCCATACACACTATACAATTTTCTGAAGACTTTTTCCTTTAGACTTACCAAAACCATATAATATGAGGTCAGACCTAAACACTTTCAATTTGTATGCAATCTGGCAGTCCCTTGCACTACATAGAAAAGGTAAATCTGAAGGAAATCTAACCACAAAAGTTGGATAGTGTGTATCCAGCTTTAGTGAAAACCTCTGTGGGCTTAACAGAACAGCTGTATTTATACTGAAATTAAATGACACACAGGTGGACTCTATTTGCTAATTAGGTGGCTTCTGAAGGCAATTGGTTCATAGAGATTTTAGTTAGGGGTATCGGATCAAATATTAATTTAATTGACTCTGTACTATGTTTTAATTAAAAAATGTTGAAACCCATTTATCATTTTCCTTTCACTTCACAATTCTGTGCCACTTTGTGTCGGTCTATTACATAAAATCCCAATAAAATATGTTTGTGTTTCTGGGTGTAACATGACAAAATGTTAAGAATTTAACAACTTAAGCCCCGGAAGATTTTACCCCCTTCCTAACCAGGGGGTATTTTGCGATTCGGCACTGTGTGACTTTAACGGACAATTGCGCGAACGTGCAACGCTGTACCTAAACAAATTTGACGCCTTTTTTTCCCACAAACAGAGCTTTCTTTTGGTGGTATTTGATCACCTGTGAGATTTTTTGATCATGCGCTATAAACAAAAAAAGAGCGACAAATTTGGTAAAATAACAATTTTTATCACATTTTTTTATATGAAATTCCCCCCCAAAAAAATGTAAAAATCAAATTTTTTTTAATTTTTGGCCAATTTGTTTTCTGCTACATATGTTTGGTAAAAAAAATCACAATAAGCGTATTTTGATTGGTTTGCGCAAAAGTTATTGCGTTTACTAACTAAAGGAAAGATTTTTGTCATGTATGTTGTTTTTTTTTTTTTTAACGAGTAATGGCGGTGATCTGCAATTTTTTTTTGTGGGACTGCGACATTGCGGCGGACAGATCGGACCCTTGACTGACATTTTTGACACTTTTGGGGGTACCAGTGACATTACTACAGTAATCAGTGCTATACATATGCACTGTTACTGTAAAAATGACACTGTCAGGGAAGGGGTTAACTTTATTGGAGAGGGAGGGGTTAAGTGTGTCCCTAGGGGCGTGCTTCTAACTGTGCAGGGATGTGGCTGTGTGTGTAACAGCACAGATCAACGGTCTTACATAGCAGGACCGAGTGATCTTTGCTTTTACACAGGGAAGAATGACAGGCGGCTTTGTTTACATTAGCCGCCTACCTTTCTCCCTGCACACCGGCGATTGCGAGTGACATCGGGTCCGCCGGTCACATGCACGGAGGTGTCCGTGAATGAGCCGAGGCGGGAGCGCGGCTCCGGCGGTGCGTGTTCGCCCGCTATTGGCTCCGAGGCTAGTGACGTATATATACGTCACTTTGCCTGGCCGGGGCTGACCGCCGCCGTATATAGTCGTGCGGCGGTCGGCAACCGGTTAGAGGGGTATGAATACTTTATATACGTTGCGGCTTGCCAGTGGTTTGTTAGGTTTATGGCTGAAGCTATCATCCATAGCCCCGGTATAAGGATCTCTAACAAACCTCTGAGGGCTTCACAGAACAGCTGTATTTATACTGAGATGGACCTCCATTCCTCCATATGTGACCCTCTAATTCATCGCAGATATAGTGCTATGAAGGGGAGCCAATAGTGGAACAAAGATGCACAGGGGCCTGACCCGTTTCGTCGGACGTCCCGGTTGCTTCAGAGGCTGGATGTCCCGGACCCCTGCTGTAAGCCGCGGCTGCAGCAAGTGTGAATCCAGCCTTAGACGTTCATATTGCAAACTGGTCTCTTTCCAGAGCAGAATGAAGGACCTTTAACTAGGGCAAAACTAATACTACAAATAAGGACGCGTTCCCATTATCAGCATGATAGATAGCTGAAGAAATGTAAAACTTAGTGTCACCAAGGCAATTGTTGACATGAGCTAGATCTTTAGAGCCTCAAAAGCTAAGATTTTCATTAATGTTATATTTATGGTGAGTTTGATTTCCAATCGAGCTCCAGGGAAAGGAGCAATAAAAATATACAATTTAAAAATGATAGACCATCAAAAGGACATAAAGATGATAAAAAAAAAAAATCTATACTTAGACCAAAAATATCATTCGAACGCCTGTGTAATAAGGCAACGTCAAACATTCCTAGCAGAGAAAAATATACAGTCTGGCAATATGCGATTATAATTTCAGGGCTATTGAACTCAGCAGCAGAGATTTTAATGCGGTGGAAGTAAGTGATTGCCCTGTGTAACCTTGAAGAACAGAGAAACACCGAATGAGAAAAAAAAGACTATTAAGATCTTTGAATGTTCTGCTTGTAATAAAATGTATCAATACTGAAGAGCAACATTTGCATTCCCGAACGCTGTCTGAATTGAACTTTCTAAAAAAGTAACCACAAAAGACTCAGAGAGCTTTGAACTGGAGTGTACTTTGAGGGTGTATGGATTTTATGCAGATTTTATGTTGTTAAAGTGTTTGTAATCCCTAATAATAAAATTCACTAAATGCTTACTTTCTCTTATTATTATTATTATTATTATTATTATTATTATTATTATTATTATTATTATGCTTCATCTGCTTAAAGTAACTCTTGGGTATGTATTTGTTTAAGTAGGTCTTATAATTATGAGTAAATACCTTGTTATTATTATTAGCAGTGGTATCTTATTATTCACCAAATGCTTAATCTACTATTAGTAACTCTTGAATTTGTATCTTTATTTTATGTAGGTTTCATAGTTCTGAGCAAATACCTGGTTATTATATTATCCTATGTTATTATTATTATTATTATTATTATTATTATTATTATTATTATTTTATGATTATTATTATTACAGTGCCTTGAACAGTATTCACACCCCTTGAAATTTTTGAACCAGAGTGTACTTTGAGGGTGTATAGATTTTATGTAGATTTTATGTTGTTAACCACCTGCCATCCGCGCTACAGCCTATATACGGCTGCAGCGCGGACTTGAATTTTCGGGAGGCCGTTTTTATACGGCCTCCCAGAAAGAGTCTCCCCGCGCGCTCCCGCGAGCGCGCATCGGCGGAAAATCTGTGTCGGTCGTGTCCCTTGGACACAGCCGATCACAGATCGTGGTGAATGGCCAATCACAGCGGCCATTCACCACGTGATCGCACCGTCCAATGAGAGATGATCTCATATGTAAACATATGAGATCATCTCTCATCCCTAGCGCGCCTTCCTCACACGGAGCCTGCAGTGTGAGGAAGGAGGGAGAGATGCACAGCGCCAGGGACACACAGGAATGTAATCAGGGCACCGATCACCAGTGCCCTGATTACTAGAGGTAAATAAAACATACACACAGTGCCCACAGTGCCCGCCATCAGTGCCCCCCATCAATGCCCACAATCAGTGCCCATAGTGCTGTCAGTCAGTGCCCATCAGTGCCTGCTCATCTAGGCACTGATGAGCACTGACTGGCAGCACTATGGGCACTGAGTGTGGGCACTGATGGTGCTGCCCATCAGTGCCCATCAGTGCCGCCCATCAGTGCTCATCAGTGCCACCCATCAGTGTCCATCAGTGCCATCTGCCAGTGCCCATCAGTGCCACCTATCAGTGCCCATCAGTGCCGCCTCTCAGTGCCCAGCAGTGCCACCTCTCAGTGCCTAGCAGTGCCACCTCTCAGTGCCCAGCAGTGCCGCCTATCAGTGCTCATCAGTGCCGCCTATCAGTGCTCATCAGTGCCGCCTATCAGTGCCACCTATCAGTGCCGCCTATCAATGCTCATCAGTGTGGCATATTAGTACCTCCTCATCAGTGCCCATAAGTGCCACCTCATCAGTGCCCATAAGTGCCACCTCATCAGTGCCCATCAGTGCAGCCTATCAGTGCCCATCAGTGCCGCCTCATCAGCGCACATCAGTGAAGGAGAAAAATTTATTTTCAAAATTTACTTGCAGAAAATAAGAAATTTTTTTTTTCAAAATTTTCTGTCTTTTTTCTTTTTTTTTTGTAAAAAATAAAAAACCCAAAGGTGATTACGTACCACCAAAAGAAAGCTCTATTTGTGTGAAAAAAATTATAAAAATTTCATATGGGTACAGTGTAGCATGACCGCGCAATTGTCAGTGAAAGTGTGAGAGCGCTGAAAGCTAAAAATTGGTCTGGATGGGAAGGGGGTTTAAGTGCACATTAGGCAAGTGGTTAAAGTGTTTGTAATCCCTAATAACATTCACTAAATGCTTACTTTCTCTTATTATTATTATTATTATTATTATTATTATTATTATCATTATTATTATTATCATGCTTCATCTGCTTAAAGTAACAACTAGGTATGTTTTTGTAGGGCTTATAATTATGAGCAAATACCTTGTTATTATTATTAGTAGTGGTATCTTATTATTCACCAAATGCCGAAAATTGGTAACTCTTGAATATGTATCTTTATTTTATGTAGGTCTCATAGTTATGAGCAAATACCTGGTTATTATCATATGTTATCCTATGTTATTATTATTTTATAATAATTATTATTATTATTACAGTGCCTTGAAAAGTATTCAAACCCCTTGAATTTTTTGATTTGGAGTGTACTTTGAGGGTGTATAGATTTTTGCAGATTTTATGTTAAAGTGTTTGTAATCCCTAATAATAACATTCACTAAATGCTTACTTTCTCTTATTATTATTATTATTAATAATAATAATATTATACTTTATCTGCTTAAAGTAACTCTTGGGCATGTATTTGTTTATGTAGGTCTTATAATTATGAGCCAATACCTTGTTATTATTATTAGTAGTGGTATCTTATTATTCACCAAATGCTTAATCTATTTTTAGTAACTCTTGAATATGTATCTTTATTTTATGTAAGTCTCATAGTTATGAGCAAATACCTGGTTATTATCATATGTTATCCTATGTTATTATTATTATTTTTTAATTATTATTATTACAGTGCCTTGAAAAGAATTCACACCCCTTGAAATTTTCCTCATTTTGTCATGTTACAATCAAAAACGTAAATGCATTTTATTGGGATTTTATGTGATAGACCGGCACAAAGTGGCACATAATTGTGAAGTGGAAGGAAAATGATAAATGGTTTTCAAAATTTCTTCAAATAAATCTGTGAAAAGTGTGGCTGCATTTGTATTCACCCCCCAGAGTTCAATACTTTGTAGAACCGCCTTTCCCTGCAATTACAGCTGCAAGTCTTTTTGGGTATGTCTCTACCAGCTTTTCACATCTAGAGAGGGACATTTTTGCCCATTCTTCTTTGCAGAATATCCCAAGCTCTGTCAGATTGGATGGAGAGCCTCTGTGAACAGCAATTTTCAAGTCTTGCCACAGATTCTCAATTGGATTTAGGTCTGGGCTAAATCACTTCTGACCAGAACACCTTCTTCCACATGTTTGCTGTGTCCCCCACATGGCTTCTCACAAACTGTAAACTGGATTTCTTATGGCTTTCTTTCAATAATGGTGATCTTCTTACCACTCTTCTATAAAGGCCAGGTTGGATGGAGAGTGTCTGTGAACAGCAATTTTCAAGTCTTGCCACAGATTCTCAATTGGATGTAGTTATGGACTTTGACTGGGCCATTTCAAAACATGAATATGCTTTGATGTAAACCATTCCATTGTAGCTCTGGCTCCATCCATCTTCTCATCATTTCTAACCAGCTTCCCTGTCCCTGCTGAAGAAAAGCATCCCCACAACATGATGCTGCCACCACCATTTTTTTTTCACGGTGGGGAGGTTGTGTTCAGGGTGATGTGCAGTGTTAGTTTTCTGCCACGGATAACATTTTTTCATTAGGCCAAAAGGTTAAATTTTAGTCCCATCTGAGCAGAGCACCTTCTTCCACATGTTTGCTGTGTCCCCCACATGGCTTCTCACAAACTGCAAACTGGACTTCTTATGGCTTTCTTTCAACAATGGCTTTCTTCTTCTCACTCTTCCAAGGGCAGATTTGTGGACTAATAGTTGTCCTATGGACAGATTCCCCCACCTGAGCTGTGGATCTCTGCAGCTCCTCCAGAGTTACCATGGACCTATTGGCTGCTTCTCTAATGAATGCTCTCCTTGCTCGGCCGGTTAGTTTAGTTGGACGGCCATGTCTTGGTAGGGTTGCAGTTGTCCCATACTCTTTCCATTTTCCGATGATGGATTGAACAGCGCTCTCCGTGAGATGTTCAAAGCTTGGGACATTTTTTTTTTTTTTTAACCTAACCCTGCTTTACACTTCTCCCCAACTTTATTCCTGACCTGTCTGGTGTGTTCCACAGCCTTCATGATGCTTTTATTTTCCCTAAGGTTCCTTAACAAACCTCTGAGGGCTTCACAGAACATCTGTATTTATACTAAGATTAAATTTCACACAGGTGGACTCCAGCTTCCAATAGATTTTGGTCAATCTTGAGCAGAATGGCGGCCAGACCTCAGGCAGTGAATAAAAGTATTCCTCTACAGCTGTTTTGCACACACACACATCATCAGGAGTATAAAATTAACATACAGTTAGGAGCAGTGATTTTATATAGCCCAGACAAATCATATACAACTCATTTTTGGGGTCAATACAGATCCAGATTGCCAATTCCAGTCCGGGAGTGATGTCATAACCTGTAAGGTGCCATCTTAAGGAAGGGAAATCTTCAATGTTCAATAATTTGTAGCTAAGAGGGCAAAATTTGCTCTTTGTGAGAGACGGAACGGCACTTTCAGTCTGGGAATGACCTCACTTCCTGCTCAGCGCCATCTTGAGAAAGAGAAATCCCTAATAATCCAATGTTATATAGCGAAAAGGGCAAATGGCGGTCAGTAAAAACCTGAATGTCACTTCCGGGAATGACGTCACTTCTTTATTTTATGCAGGTCTGATACTTATGATCAAATATCTAGTTATTATTACTCACTAAATGCTTCATCAGCTTATAGTCTTTTTGTATATAGAGAGGTATCGCCTCTTTGGGAGAGATTTTTGAAGCAATTATATGACAATATGTATAAAAAATATATATTTTTATTGTTCACTTTAGAAAAAATTGTTATAAACAAATCATACACCATATTGTATATGCCAAGAAAAACGACCTAATGACACATCATGGATGATGAAATATTTAAGATTGCCAAAGAAGTGGTATTCCCCAACTGCTGCTTGTTACATTCCATGGTGGATATTACATCCATGGATGGATCCCAATAGGTGGGGGTATCCAAGCTTATCATCGGCTTATAATTACTCGTGGGTATGTACAATATCTTTATTTTATGTATCTTTGATAATTATGAACCAAATACCTGGTAGAATATGTTATCTTATATTAGTTTAATTATTAATTTTATTAATAGAATTAGTAGTAGTAGTAATATCTTATTTTTACTAAATGCTTCATCTGCTTATGCTGACTCTTGGATATGTATCTATATTTTATGTTGGTCTGATAACTATAACCACATCATTATTAATAATAATAATAATAATAATAATAATATTATTATTATTATTATTATTATTATTATTATTATTATTATTATTATTATTATTATTATTATTATTATTATTATTATTATCATCTCAATGTTCTTGCTCACCAAATGCCTCATCTGCTTATTCTTGTTCTTGGGTATGTACAGTATGTTTATTTTATGAATGTATGATAATTATGACTACATACCTAGTATTATATGATGTTATCTTTTATTATTATTATTATTATTATTATTATTATTATTATTATTATAAGTAGTAGTGGTATCTTATTTTTACCAAATGTTTTATCTGCTTATACTGACTCTTGGGTATGCATCTATAGTTTATGTGGGTCTGATAACTATAACCACATACTTAGTTATTATTATTATTATTATTATTATTATCATTATCATCGTCATTATTATTATCATCTCATTGTGCCTGCTCATTTTGGGTCTGATAACTATGACCACATACTTAGTTCTTCTTCTTCTTCTTCTTCTTCTTATTATTATTATTATTATTATTATCATCATCTCATTGCTCTTTCTCACCAAATGCTTCTTAGATTTGCACTTGGGTATGTACAGTATGTTTGTTTTATGTTCGTATGATAATATGACTAAATACCTATTATCCTATTATCTTCTATTATTATTATTATTATTATTATTATTATTATTATTATTATTATTATTATTAATAGTAGAGGTAGCAGTTGTATCTTATTTTTACCAAATGCGTAATCTGCTTATACTGACTCTTGGGTATGCTTCTTTATTTTATGATGTAGATCAGATAATTATGACCAAATCTTTAGTCATATAATGATTACTAATAATATTATTACTGACCAAATGCTTCATCTGCTTATAGTTGCTCTTGGGTATCTTCGGTATCTTTTTTTAATTATGTCTTATAATTATGATCAAATACCAATCTTTTATTTTATATTATTATTATTATTATTAATATTAGTACCTTATTTTTACCAAATGCTTTGGTGGGTATATATCAATAGGTCTGATAGTTATGGGATCCTTCCAATCCCCTTGTATACCTCCAGCATTCTGACTATGCCAAGTACAGAAACAGATCCGTCCTGGAGTGGTCAGTTTGCATCCTCAGCTACAGGATGCAATGCCAACGCAAAGGGTTCCTGTGGCCCTGTAGTCAGGGCCCCTTGCACATACGTAACACCCCTTGCACATACGTAATGCCGCTCCCTGTCCTCAGTCTATGCTGCTGTTACCAGTGGGTCAGGTTTCTCTTCTGGGTTCTTCCACCTGTCTCCCTGTCAGGTCACCTGTGGCCAGGTGACAACTGCACCCTGTTGGAGGCAGGGGTGCACCGCAAGGTAGTGAACCCAATAGCAGACTGCTATGGATGGACAGAAACGTGAGCCCAAGATTCCCCAGTGCGCGGAGTCTAAGACCCAGCAGGTGTACACCAGAGCCTCTAGTGGTGAGCATGGACTTGGCTGCAGCTGGGCCCAGGTCGCGGCCCCTGGGGTCCCCTGGGTCACGCTCCGTAGGGAGAGAGGGGAGCAGCCACTCAGGACACACGGAATGGTAATGGATAAGCCGAGGTCGGGGAAACAGGCAGACAAAGGTAACCAAGGGACAGGCCAAAGATCAGGGTCACAAGCAAACAGGAGTAGTCAGAGACAAGCCAAAGTCAGTACACAGAAAGGTAGATGTAGCACACGGCCGACAGGAACACAACTAACAAACACTGTTGAACAGAAAAGCAGACCTGCAGTGCACTGGTTAATATAGGCTTCCTGGAATGGCCTGGGGTGGAGCCATACAGGGAGGAGAGATGATAAAAAGCAGCCAGAAGTAGAGTCTGGCCTCTAATGCAGACATAAAGGAGAAGGTAGGCTGCAGACACTATTGCATGTCCATGACACTCCCTCATAAGGCACAACTGTGCATGTGCAGTGGACTCGAGATTGCCGACACCTACATTGCCCCAATGCCTCCTGGGATGAGAAATAAGAATAGTGAAGGGGAGAATTCTAATCTCATCTAGGCAAGAAACCAGGAAGTGCAAGGCTTGAACTGAAAAGGAGGAAAGGAAAAAAGGAAAAGAAAAAGAAGGAAGGAAAAGAAGGGCGGGAAAACTAAAAGAAGGGGGGGCAAAGAAGGAGGGAAAAGAAGGGGGGAGGAAGGAAAAGAAGGAGGGAAAAGAATGAAGAAAAAGTAGAGGGGAGAAAAGGAAAAGAAAGAAGGAAAATAAGGGGGAAAAGGAATGAAGGAAAAGAAGGGGAGGATTGAAAAGAAAGGGGGAAACAAACGGAGGAAAAGAAGGGGGAAAAGGAAAAGAAGGAGGGAAAAGAAGGGGGGAAAAGGAAAGGAGGGAAAAGTAGGGGGAAAAGGAAAAGAAGGGGGGAAACAATGGAAGTAAATGAAGGAGAGAAAGGAAACAAAGGAAGGAAAATAAGGGGGAAAAGGAGGGAAAAGAATGAAGAAAAAGAAGCGGGGAAAGAGAAAATTAGGAAGGAAAAGAAGGGGGGAAAAGGAAGGAATGAAGGAAAAGAAGGGGGTTATTGAAAAGAAGGGGGTAAACAAAGGAAGGAAAAGAGGGGGGGGAGAGGAAAATAAGGGGGGAAGAAAAGAAGGGAGGGAGGGAAGAAGTGGGAAAAGAAAAAGGAGGGAAACGAAGGGGGGAAAGTAAAAGAAAGGAAAAGAAGGAGGGAAAAGAAGGGGGAAAAGAAAAGAAGGAGGGAAAAGAAGGGGGGGGGGGAAAGAAGGGGGAGGAAGGGGGAAAATGAGGGAAAATAAGGGGGGAAAGGAAAACAAGGAGGGAAAAGAAGGGGTGGGAAGAAGGAGGGGGAAAAGGAAAAGGAGGAAACAAAAAAAGGAGGAAAAGATAAATATGGGGAAAAAGGAAAAGAGGAAGGTAAAAGAAGGGGGGAAAAAGGGGGGGGGGGAGGGAAAAAGAAGGGGGAAAAGAAAAGGGAAAGGAAAAGAAAAGGAAAGATAAAAAGGAGGAAGTATGCTGTTCTTTCCACCAACTAGTGACATAAGGGCCAGTGGAAGGAATCACAAGGCTCAGTGGAGAACCGGAATACTACACTCCTTAAAGTTACAACTGATGAAGGAAACTTCAGATACCATTAGTTCTGCAATAGAGAGAAGACTGGAGTGTTTGCAGCTGGACAAATAGGCATTCACTGTTTTCTATTGCAGACAGGCCTTTAATTTTATTTTTCTCAGCAATTATATCTTTACACCAGTACTTTATCTCTCTGTACGCTCCCTAGGTAAAAATAGATAGATACAATAGATAGATAGATAGATACAATAGATAGATAGATAGATACAATAGATAGATAGATAGATAGATAGATAGATAGATAGATAGATAGATAGATAGATAGATAGATAGATAGATAGATAGATAGATAGATAGATAGATAGATAGATAGATAGATAGATAGATAGATAGATAGATAGATAGATAGATAGATAGATAGATAGATAGATAGATAGATAGATATAGCAGGGTACATGTCTGTATGCCAGACACTTATTTTTATACTTTGCGCTGTCAGAAAGCATTGTACGAATTTTAATACCACTGATGGAATTAGCGATGTTAGGCAATTATTCCTCATTACGTATGTAAATTCTCTTCCCCCAACAAATGCCAGAATTATCGAAAACTTTTGAAATCACATCCTGCAAAACATGCAATCTGATTAAAATGCATTGGCTTTTTTCTTTGCTTCTTCTTTTTCTTTTTTTCTTTTTTTTTTACCAGTGAAACATAAATATCGAACTGATTGCACATTATCAAAGGCAGCAATTTGCAATGGAAATGTAATTGTAAGCAGATCAGGAAATGAAAATGTACTAATGAATTTAGCTGAAACAACTTCAAAGAGCGATTGTCTTACGTTGCGATTGTGTTTGCTAATTAAAATGAATGTTTATATAATGTATCATTTTCCATAAAGCATCAGAAATGCCAAAACTCTTCCTTGTAGTCATTTCAGTGCTGATGACAGTTACATGTGTGGGGATTTTTTTTTTTTCTACGACTTTTTTTTTCTTCAGAATTTCTG
The DNA here is from genome assembly GCF_965119305.1 of Pelophylax lessonae. Classification (NCBI taxonomy): domain Eukaryota; kingdom Metazoa; phylum Chordata; class Amphibia; order Anura; family Ranidae; genus Pelophylax; species Pelophylax lessonae. The sequence goes on from NC_138780.1 coordinate 198,047,788, forward strand.
TCTGGGATCTTCAGTTATGACTCAGTTCTGTTCTAATAAAGAGGCGCTGGCAGGTTCTCTAAACCTTAAAGCGGAGTTCCAGCCTCGGAAACGTTTTTTAGATAAAAATACCCCCCGGGACAGTCAGGGCTAGTGCATTTCACAATGGATAGCCTCTGAACTGTCCCCTGTTTCACTTACCTTTTAGAAGAAATACTTACCTTGAAAATGTCTTGTCCAGCGCTGCCATCTCTGGTGTGGGCAGCTGAAGCCAGAGCGTCCTCTTCCGTGTCCTCTTCCGTGTCCTCTTCAGTCTCAGAATGCCCTGCACTGGCCCCGCTCGTCAGTTCCGGTGCAGGCGCGTCATCCCTGAACAGTCTAGGGGTTGCCTCTTTTTTAACCACTTACCGCAAAGTGACGTAGATCTACGTCGGCAGACTTTGCGGTAGTATACCGGGATGATGCCTCTAGCTAGAGACACCATCTCGGTACCGTGGTTTACAGCCGACGGTCGGCTTTCCGTCGGTAATGACCGATGTGGCTCGGGAGCCACTCAATCGTTACCCAGGTGAGTGGGAGGGGACGTCCCCCCCCCCCCTCCCGCTGCCTTCCGTGACTTTGCCCGGGCCTCCCGTCCCACCGGGAGACCCGAGCACCCAGCCGGTGCATCCGTCGGCTGGATGGAGTCCTGATCAAAGTCGGAAGCGGCTTTGATTGGGTCTCCGATGACGTAACCCAGAGGCAGCGTCCACGACGTCACTTCCAGGTTACTCTGCTGCAGGCAGGAAATTTAAAAAATGGCTGTATGCAAAAATGCCGTTTTCGGCGTTTTGCATACAGGGAAGTGTAGTGGAGGGGTTTGGGGTCTTTTAGACCCTCGATCCCTCCATAAAGAGTACCTGTCACTGCATATTTGTGTCACAAAGAATGTTTACAAAAAAAAATAAAAGTGATCAGATTTTTTTTTTTTTTTAAAACCTGTAATAAAGTTAAAAAAAAAATAAAATAGGAAAAAAAAAGAAATAAAATTTTAGCTGCCCCCGTCACCGTTAGCTCGCGCACGAAAAAAAAACGTATACGGAAGTCGAGCCGCGAATTAAATCGCTGTTCAAACCACACATGTGAGGTATCGCCGCGATCACCAGAGCTAAAGAGCTACTCTCTAACTCTAAACTGGTAACCGTTAAAAATATTTAAAGCGTCGCCTACTGAGATCTCTATTGACCGTAGTTTGTCGCCATCCCACGGGGGCGTGCAATTTTAAACTGTAACATGTTGGGTATCTATTTACTCGGCGTGACATCATCTTTCACAATATACAAAAAAAATGGGCTATCTTTACTGTTTAGTATTTTTTAAATGCAGTGAAATGTGATTTTTCAAACTTTTTCCAAAAAAATTGCGTTTTAAAGACCGCTGCGCAAATACCGCGTGACAAAAAATATTGCAATGACCCAAATTTTATTCTCCAGAGTCTTTGCTAAAAAAAATATATATAATGTTTGGGGGTTCTAAGTAGTTTTCAAGGAAAAAATACTGATTTTAACTTGTAAACAAAAAGTGTCCGAAATAGGGCTGGGGCTTAAGTGGTTAATGTATTGATTAAATAGTTGGATAGGGTATAGGGAGCTGTTGGATAATCCATGAACACTGAGCAGTAATCTGAGGACACTTTTCACTTTATCACTACTTCTGGCGACATTCCATCTAGCAATGGCCCAGAAAGTGAACAGCACTGAGGCACAATGAGTATTATCTCAGGCCAGGCAAGCACTAGTACTGATACACAAGGGATGGTAGCAGCAACAGTCACCAAAATCCTACACATAGGTCTGTAATCACAATGTCTCTGGATCAGGGCTTTTTTTTCTCATAGAATAGGTGCAGGAACTCCTCCCTTCTGAGTCACCCCTTGACTCTGCCCCCTACCCACCTCCGAGCACCGTTCCTTAGTTCTACCTCTTACCCACCTAGTACCACCCCTTTCAGTGCTGTATCTTGGCCTAGGCCAACAAGGCCCAGGCCTAGGGCAGCACTTTGCAGGGGGGCAGCAAAAAAGCTGCATCACGCACGAGAAAAAAACAGCCTCCTCCCGCCTCCCCCACTAAAAAGAGTCCCTGATGGCTTGCGCTACACACTTTTTGTATAGTGCCATTCTTATAGGGCGAATTGGGCTAGAGGGCAGGGTCCAGGAGGCAAATCAGTCTGACACCCCCATAAAGCGGTCACACTGCTACCTCCTGGTATGATAGGGTATGATATGATGGTATGACGATGGGCACTGCAGAGGGTGACCTTCTGGGAACTGATGAGGCTACACTGATGGGCACGGATAGACTGTGGTTTTGGTCTGTAGTTTACAGATGACAGGGTGGGTCATAAACAGGAAGAGGTGTGGCCTTTACACAAAGTGGTGCGTCATATTTAAATTAGGGGATGCACAAGTTTAGTCAGGCCTAGGGCAGCACAAAACCCGAATACACCACTGACCCCTTTTAGAGAATTAATGATAACAAGAAAGGCAATATAATATATCTAGCAACAATGGACACCCCAGCGACAATAGATCCACCCCTTCAACAATGGACTCCCAACAGCCATCATCAATAGACCCTCCAGCAGCCAGCAACATTAGACCCTTCCCTCAACAGTAAATACCTCCCAGCAATAATTGACCCCCTGCAACATAAGACCCACCCCAGCAATAATAGATACCCCACCAGCAACAACAGACTTCCTTGGCAACAATAGTTCCTGTGCACAAATAGATCCCCTCCAGCAGCAAACAGATCCCCTCCAGCAACAATAGATTCCCCAATAGCCAGCATCCATAGACCCTCCATCAGCCAGCAACAAAGACCCCTCCCTCAACAATAAGTCCCTCCCAGCAACAAAAGACCCACCCCAGCAACAATAAATCCCCCATGAGCAACAAAAGACCTCCCCAGCAACAAAAAATCCCCATCCTCTGCAAAAATAGATCCCCTTCAGCAACAATAGATTCCCTATTAGCCAGCATCAATAGACCCTCCAGCACACCCCAGCACTCCTTGCCATTACATACATTTAGTTCTGGAGGTGCCAGAACTGCGTTCCCCCACGTTCCCGCTGAAAAAAAGCCCTTCTCTGGATACTTGAATGCCTTCTTCCAATGTCAGGCAGGCGTTTCCCCAATAAATTCTCCAGACTGAATCCTCAATGAAATCCCTCGCTTAGCTTTAGAGTTTCTTAGCAAAACATTCTCCTCAGCTCTGCCACAGCTAGAACCTCGATAATCACAGGTAGGATTTTAGCTGGGCTGAGAATTACAGCTCCGGTCCAGGAAGTGACGTCATACACATCACTTCCTGGTCTGTGTACAGGAGGGAGGCTGAGCGGTTGGAGTTCCTTTGAGCTCCCGCCCCCCTTCCCAGTGACAACTAACCATGACAGCACTGGGCCCACAGGTGGGACATTGGAGCCCGGTGAACATGGCGGGGGGGGGGGGTGGTTTGGGTGACACATTACTGCAGTGATGGAAGTAATAGCTGACTTCACAGCCGCTTGTATAACTTCTACATAAAGCTGACAGTCGGCTTTAATAAAGTACACACACTAGCGGCTGGGAGTGTGTAATAAAACATGTCTACAGCACTGTAAATATCTGAATCCCCAGAAAGTGTCTGTGAACACTTTGAAAGCACATCAGATCTGAATGTAGGAAAAAATATCATGCTGGATATTTATACTGGTATGGACTGGGTAATGTGTTAGGATCTATACTGATATGGACTAGGTAATGTGTTAGGATCTATAATGGTATGGACTGGGTAATGTGTTAGGATCTATACTGGTATAGACTGGGTAATGTGTTAGGATCTATACTGGTATGGACTGGGTAATGTGTTAGGATCTATATTGGTATGGACTGGGTAATGTGTTAGGATCTATACTGGTATGGACTGGGTAATGTCTTAGGATCTATACTGGTATGGACTGGGTAATGTGTTAGGATCTATACTGGTATGGACTGGGTAATGTGTTAGGATCTATACTGATATGGACTAGGTAATGTGTTAGGATCTATAATGGTATGGACTGGGTAATGTGTTAGGATCTATACTGGTATGGACTGGGTAATGTGTTAGGATCTATATTGGTATGGACTGGGTAATGTGTTAGGATCTATACTGGTATGGACTGGGTAATGTCTTAGGATCTATACTGGTATGGACTGGGTAATGTGTTAGGATCTATACTGGTATGGACTGGGTAATGTGTTAGGTCTATACTGGTATGGACTGGGTAATGTGTTAGTGAATGGGGGGGAGGGGCAGCAGCGCTATCCCACGGTACATAGTCTACAATGTAACTCAGGCAGGCTTGATGGAAAACCTTGAAAAGTTTATTTATAAAAATGATATATAGTGATGATGATTAAAACATAATAAAATGTATTCCAAACATAATTAAAAATTATAAAGAAACATTTTAACATTCTCAAATTAGATCAAAGATTGGCTCCCCTTTTACCACCTACACCTCAGATCACCTTCCGCAGGGCCAGAACGGTAAAAAATATTCTGGCACCAAGCAAACTCAAGAGCACAACGACTGGCCCCCTATCGGACATTAGAACATTCTTTGACAATCGAACAGGGGTGTTCCAATGCAGGAAGAGGGGCTGTCTAACATGCCAGTTCATCCAACATGGACGGACCATGATCTGCGATGGGTCAGGCAGGGAATACCAGATCAAGCAGTTCATCACTTGCTCCACTGACTATGTGGTGTACGTTTTGAAGTGCCCATGTAATTTATTATATGTAGGACGGACTATAAGAACAATGCGAACCCGAATAGGTGAACACCGGAGGTTAATCCACAAAGGGTGCGATAAACATAGCGTCCCTCGCCACTTCCTACAAGTCCACAAAAAAGATCTTAAGGCGCTTGAGGTAATGGCTATAGAATCCATCCCTAAAGGCACCTTGACTGACAATGAGAGATTCTCCCTCCTATGTAAGAGGGAGACTTTTTGGATATTTAAATTTGGGTCTTTGGCCCCTGGGGGCTTGAATGAGGAGTTGGAGGTACACACAATTGTGTAATCTGTCTGTGGGTTTTTTTTTTTTTTTTTATTATTCTTTCTCATATCTGACGTTTTATGTTTGTACCAGTACTGAATGCATATGTCCACTAGCATTACCAACTGTTTATGCAGTAGCAATTGCTTTTATCTATGTTCCTTTTTAAAAAATCTTTTATAAGAGTGGATGTTGAGGGGTTAATGATGATATCGAGACACTGGGTGCCCGCCCCCTCCTCCACCTTAAATGTTCAGGTTGCTGTTCCTCCCGTGACTTTGACAAAGCACAGCAGTGCGAAACATGTCGTCACGGCAACTCTGATGCTTTCCAGGCCAGGTCCCGACGCTTGCTGACGCCGCTTACGAGTAGCGGCCTCCGCTGTGGATACCTCTGGTTGGCGGCTCCGCGGCACGTCTATACTGCTTCAGTGCGAGCAGCCACGCTATCGGGTGGGAGGAAGCCACGCCACCTTACCAGCTGGTCCGGTCTGCTTTTGGCACATAAGATCCTTCTCCCTTATGCCTGGTTCCCTGCTGTGATCATCTACACAGTTCCGGCTCACCCAGCGGCTCGGTCATCCTGTGACCCCCAGCAACGCCACAGATCTGGTTTGGAATACATTTTATTATATTTTAATCATCATCACTATATATAATTTTTATAAATAAACTTTTCAAGGTTTTCCATCAAGCCTGCCTGAGTTACATTGTAGACTATGTACCGTGGGATAGCGCTGCTGCCCCTCCCCCCCATTCACTGACTTATGCTGAATCAGCATTAATTAGCAGCAGCACCACACGGTAATTTGACTTTATTCATTCCTGAGAGTGAGAGATATCACAGTTAGCGCTGGAAGTCCCTTTGTTGTTTGGGTAATGTGTTAGGATCTATACTGGTATGAACTGGGTAATGTGTTAGGATCTATACTGGTATGGACTGGGTAATGTGTTAGGATCTATACTGGTATGGACTGGGTAATGTGTTAGGATCTATAATGGTATGGACTGGGTAATGTGTTAGGATCTATAATGGTATGGACTGGGTAATGTGTTAGGATCTATACTGGTATGGACTGGGTAATGTGTTAGGATCTATACTGGTATGGACTGGGTAATGTGTTAGGATCTATAATGGTATGGACTGGGTAATGTGTTAGGATCTATAATGGTATGGACTGGGTAATGTGTTAGGATCTATAATGGTATGGACTGGGTAATGTGTTAGGATCTATACTGGTATGGACTGGGTAATGTGTTAGGATCTATACTGGTATGGACTGGGTAATGTGTTAGGATCTATAATGGTATGGACTAGGTAATGTGTTAGGATCTATAGTGGTATGGACTGGATAATGTGTTAGGATCTATACTGGTATGGACTAGGTAATGTGTTAGGATCTATACTGATATGGACTGGGGAATGTGTTAGGATCTATACTGATATGGACTGGGTAATGTTTTAGGATCTATACTGGTATGGACTGGGTAATGTGTTAGGATCTATACTGATATGGACTGGGTAATGTGTTAGGATCTATACTGGTATGGACTGGGTAATGTGTTAGGATCTATACTGGTATGGACTGGGTAATGTGTTAGGATCTATAATGGTATGGACTGGGTAATGTGTTAGGATCTATACTGGTATGGACTGGGTAATGTGTTAGGATCTATACTGGTATGGACTGGGTAATGTGTTAGGATCTATAATGGTATGGACTGGGTACTGTGTTAGGATCTATACTGGTATGGACTGGGTAATGTGTTAGGATCTATATTGGTATGGACTGAGTAATGTGTTAGGATCTATACTGATATGGACTGGGTAATGTGTTAGGATCTATACTGATATGGACTGGGTAATGTGTTAGGATCTATACTGGTATGGACTGGGTAATGTGTTAGGATCTATAATGGTATGGACTGGGTAGGGTAATGTGTTAGGATCTATACTGATATGTACTGGGTAATGTGTTAGGATCTATAATGGTATGGACTGGGTAATGTGTTAGGATCTATACTGGTATGGACTGAGTAATGTGTTAGGATATATACTGATATGGACTGGGTAATGTGTTAGGATATATACTGATATGGACTGGGTAATGTGTTAGGATCTATAATGGTATGGACTGGGTAATGTGTTAGGATCTATACTGGTATGGACTGGGTAATGTGTTAGGATCTATACTGATATGGACTGGGTAATGTGTTAGGATCTATAATGGTATGGACTGGGTAATGTGTTAGGATCTATAATGGTATGGACTGGGTAATGTGTTAGGATCTATAATGGTATGGACTGGGTAATGTGTTAGGATCTATACTGGTATGGACTGGGTAATGTGTTAGGATCTATACTGATATGGACTGGGTAATGTGTTAGGATCTATAATGGTATGGACTGGGTAATGTGTTAGGATCTATAATGGTATGGACTGGGTAATGTGTTAGGAAGGTAAGGATGCCACATATTTTGATGGAAATTAAAGTGATCACCCTACAGAGGGCTGAATTCAAAGACACCCCAAAAATCAAAATGGAAAAATTATGCAGCAGGCTACTCCATATTGCTAAAATTTCATTGCAGCAACTCAAAATTGTCCTCAGTAGTTTGTATGATACCCATGTGCTTGTATGCATGACTGACAATGCCAGGGCATGCTCCTAATGAGACAATGGATGGTGTTCTGGGGTATTTCCTCTCAGATCTTTACCAGGACATCACTGAGCTCCTGAACAGACTGAGGTGCAACCTGGTGGCGCTGGATGGACAGAAACTTTAATATCACAGAGGTGTTGTATTGGATTTAGGTCAGGCAAATGTGGGGGTCATTCAATTGTATTAATTCCTTCATTCTCCAGGAACTGGCTGCATACTCTCAGCACATGAGGCCGGGCATTGTCATGCACCAGGAGGAACCCAGGACCCACTGCACCAGCATAGGGTCTGAGGATGGGCCTAAGGATTTCATCCTGATACCTAAGGGTGCCATTGTCTAGCCCGTAGAGGTCTGTGTGTCCCTCCATGGATATGCCTTCCCAGACCATCACGGACCAAACCAGTCATGATGAATGATGTTACAGGCAGCATAATGTTCTCTAGTAGAGTACACCTGGATGTCCAAACTTGAAAAAAAAGTCCGGGTTCCTGACCCGAACTTAACCCAAACTTTACCCCGATCCCGAACCCCATTGAAGTCAATGGTGACCCGAACTTTGGAGCACTAAAATGGCTCTAATAAAAACATGGAAAGGGCTAGAGGGCTGCAAATGGCAGCAACATTTTCTTAAGAGCATGGCAATAATTGTCCCCTTAAATTGGTGCATTTTGAATAGCAGATTAGAACAGCAGTGTCTAAACGCTGTAAGTCACAGTAAAATATGAAGGAAATTTTTTTTTTTTTTAAATCCAGATTAAGCAGACACATATGCACTAAGCTTGCATTACATGGCCGCTGCACGCCGCCTACCTAACAGACTGATAAAAGGTTTTTTTTTTTTCTCCTTCCTCCTCACTGGGCTCAGGTCAGGGCATAGAGATTGTGCACTGCACCCCCACACAATACAATCAATGTAGATCGCTGTCTGATTAAAGAAGATTCTTCCTATTCTTTCCCTGAAAGCAATCTCCAGCCTGACCCTACAATAATCTCCTATCTCTCCCTCAGCAGCATCAGGAATCTGTCCCTACAGTAGTTAGAGCAGAGTGACTCCAGCTTATATAGAGTCTGGGTCACATGCTGCACTGGCCAATCACAGCCATGCCATTAGTAGGCATGGCTGTGATAGCTTCTAAGGGCACACTAGTTAAACGCTTGTTGATTGGCTGCCCTGCAGCTGTTGAAACCGCGCCATTAAAACCGCGCCAAAACAACCAAACAACGGACTGTATCCTGAACATACAGTGAAATGTTCGGGTCCATGTCCGGGTACCGAACACCCAAAACTCAGGTACGATCCCGAACAATACAGTCCGTGTTCGCTCAACCCTATTCTCTAGACATGTGCATGGCAGAAAAAAATTGTTTTTGTTACGTTTAGATTAGTTAATCTAGATATGGTTTCAATAAATTTGGTCGATTCGTTCAATCATATTCAGGATTCGTATTTCGGAATTCATATTCGGAATTCGATTTAATGTCTTTTTTACATTTTCTTTGATTTTACCAATTTTTTTTTTTTATTTGAAACGTTCGAATCAATAAATTTTGAAACAGTTGAATCAAAAATGTTATATATTTTTTTCGATTTGAATGCGGAAAAGTGAAAAAACAAAAGAAAAATCTTCATCACATGGTTACAATGACTTTTTAAATCATCTTTGGCTTAACAAAAAACAGCATTATTTCCAAATGGTACTCTAATAACACACACCCGTCTTTGATTTCAAAAATATGTTTACGGTTCGAATTCAAACGGAATTTGATGTAAAATTCACTTTGAAATTCCAATTCTGGAAATTCCAATTTTGGAAATTCTGACAAATTTCAGAATATTTATTCCGAATGAAAGGAACCGCACATATCTAACGTTCTCTACAGTTTCTCCAGACCCTTTCACGTCTGTCACATGTGCTCAGGGTGAACCTTCTCTCATCTGTGAAAAGCACAGGGCGCCAGTGGTGGAGCTGCCAATTCTGGTGTTCAATGGCAAATGCCAACTGAGCTCCATGGTGCCGGGCAGTGAGCACAGGGCCCTCTAGAGGACGTCGGACCCTCAGGCCACCCTCATGAAGTCTGTTTCTGATTGTTTGGTCAGAGACATTCACACCAGTGGCCTGCTGGAGGTCATTTTGTAGGGCTCTGGCAGTGCTCATCCTGTTCCTCCTTGCACAAAGGAGCAGATACCGGTCCTGCCGATAGGTTAAGGACCTTCTACGGCCCTGTCCTACCTTTTGATCTGTTTACCTCCTGCAGCCAATGTAACTGCAAAGAGGGTGAGCTTGAGGCCCCATTCACACCTCAGCGTTTTGTAGCATGAAGCTCGAAGCTCCAAAACCATGGAGGAGAAAAATCTATTATTCTCTATGGAGATTATTCTGGTGGGAGGGCCCGGCAGGGGGCTCTACATAGCTTCATGAAAACATTACAGCACCCTGCCTCAGTACTCCTCATCCTTGTTTAAAGAAATGGGATGAGTTATGCAAATATCAAAACACCTTAATACAGTGGTTCTCAGCCAGAGTTCCATGGAACCCTAGGGTTCCTCCAGAGGTTGCTAGGGGTTCCTTGAGCAATGAGCAATGTCTGCCTCTCAGATAAGTTTCCAATGACACCATGAATCTTTTTAGCTATCTGGAAGAAGGTAATTCTTCCCAATGCCCACACAATGTTATTAACCAGTTCTGGACCAGAAAGATTTGCCCCCTTAATGACCAGGCCATTTTTTGCGATCCGATACTGCGTTACTTTACAGCAGGGCTTTTTTTCAGCGGGGGAACGCAGTTCCGGCACCTCCAGTCTAAAGGTATGCAATGGCAAAGGGGTGCTGGGGTCAGTGCGGTGAGCTGAATAGCCTATTGATGCTGGTTGCGGCGGGATCTATTGTTGCTGGTGTCAATCTATTGTTCTATTGTTGCTGGAGGGCATTTTGTTGTTGGGGGGGGGGGCTACTGTTGCAGTGGAGGATTTATTGTTGCTTGGGGAAACTATTGTTGTTGGGGGGGTCTATTGTTGCAGGGGGGGATTTATTGGGGGGGGGGGGGGGGGCGATTGTTGCAGGGGAGGATTTATTGTTGCTGGGGGGATCTATTGTTGGGGCGGGGTCTATTGTTGCTTATTCCAGGGAATCTATTTTACTACTTTTCTAGTTATCATTAACAAATTCTATACAAATGACCTAGAACCACAACATGATACTTGGTTCTGTATTCTCTAAAAGGGGGGTACTGGGAGGTGGGTAGAGGGTGGAACCAAAGGACAGCGCTCGGAGGTGGGTAGGGGGTGGAGACAAGGGGTGACTCAGAAGAGGGGAGTACCTGCACCTATTCCCGGAGAAAATAAAGCCCTGCTTTACAGTAATGTACAATTGCGCGGTCGTTCGATGCTGTACCCAAATAAAATTGATGTCCTTTTTTCCCCACAAACAGAGCTTTCTTTTGCTGGTATTTGATCACCTGTGCGATTTTTATTTTTTGTGCTATAAATAAAAAAAGAGCGATGATTCTGAAAAAAAAAAAAAATATATATTTTTCACTTTCTGCTATAAAACTTTCCAAAAAAACAATTTTTAAATCAATTTTTTTTCATAATTTTAAGCCATATTTGTATTCTGCTACATGCTTGGTAAAAAAAAAATCCCAATAAGCGTATTTTGATTGGTTTGCACAAAAGTTATCGCGTCTACCAACTAGGGGAAAGATTTATGCAATTTTTTTTTTACTAGTAATGGCAGCGATCTGCAATTTTTAGCGGCACTGCCACATTACGTCGGACAAAAAAATTCAAAAACAAAGAAAGGGCGCCCTGGCCTAGCGCATTATCCTCAATAATAGGCTTTATTAGTTAAAAGAGTTTATACTCACAAACAAATGTTATAAAACAGCATATCCAATGCGAACATCTGGAACAATCAATATCTGTAACCACTGTACTTAATAGATGATAGCTGACGCGTTTCGAGCAGTGGCGGCCCGTCCATTGGGGGCGCAGGGGCGCCGCCCCCCCATCCATGTGTCCAGCCCCCTAATCTACATGCAGGGCGCCGGACGCATGGATTCCAATAGGGCTTTTTTTTTTTAAGCACGTGATTAGAGCCAGAGGCTCTAATAGGCTTAAAAAAAGGGTGGGCTCGGGATGCAGAGCACTGTGCCCTGAGCCCACCCAGTTGTATGACAATAGCAAATGAATATTCGCTATTATCACACTAGTTACCCTCCTTGCCAATCAGGAAGTGGGTCATGAGACCCCTTTCCTGATTGGCTGAAAAGAGAAGTGATTTTACTGGCCATTGGCCAGGAAGAGGGAGGAGACGTACGGCTGGTTGGGACTCACAGCCACTCAGGGAAGGGAGCAGGTAAGGATGCTGGCTGCCAGCCATCTATCCCGGGAGGGGGGAAGGGGTGGTAGATTTGATTGCTGGCTGGCTGGCCGGCCGGAAGGGATGTCGGTTTTGCTGCCCCACCCAAATTTTTATTCACCAGCCGCCACTGGTCTCAAGGCTAAGCCCCTCCTTCAGAGCTCTTGGGGCAGGCAGGTCAGAACCCCTAACTGACATTTTTGACACTTTTGGGGGGACCAGTGACATTCCTACAGTAATCAGTGCTAAAAATATGCATTGTTACAGTAATAATGCCACTGGCAGGGAAGGGGTTAACCTAGGGGTGATCAAAGGGTTAAATGTGAGCCTAGGGGGTGTTTTCTAACTGTGGGGGGAGGGACTTGTGAAATGAACACAGAGACCTGTGATCCTATATAGAAGGATCACAGGCGCTCTATGATCATTTCAGAGAGAACAACGGTCCGCTGTGTTTACAACAGCCGACCGTCCTTCTCTCTCAGCGGGGAGTGACCGCGGGTGCCCGGCGGGCAATCATAGCCGCCTGCCCCATGCATCGGCATCTTTGCTGCCTAGTGGGGGGTGGGAGCGTGCCGCCAGTGGCTCGCTCCTGCGAACCGCCGTACAGGTGCGGCGATTCAGGTAGCCGAGCCAGCCTGCTGCAGTATATAGGCGGGGGGGGGGGGGGGGGTCAGCAGTCAGCAGATGGTTAATGTGATATATTTAGGGATTTCAACTTCTAAGCCATTATAAAGTTCAGAAAGCTTTTTGGTTTAGTGCGGAGTTCTACTTTATCATAACTTTGTAACATAAATCTGCTTATTGTCTCCTATGAAGTCTGGCAATGATACCTCCAGTAATCGCCGGTAATGTGCTGAGCTGCTAACACGCCATCATCGATGTGCTGGAGTACGTCTTCACATGGTGCTCTCCGGCTAAGGCGACAATCTCCTTAATGATAAAAGAGAGCGGCATAACACAATAAGTAAATAAAATAATGATAGCCTGCAAAGAGCAAATGAAAGATAGAAGTTATTTGGCTTTGTTCATAAGTTCATCCTTCAGAGTGGAGCCTCTTATTATTCCGTTAGCTCATTAGGGCACAAATATTATTGTCTTTCAGCCGGTAAAAAAACTCACAATACGCCGCAATAATTGCTTCTGATAAATGAACGGTCATTAGACACAATACACAGCTGTGCGCTGGCATTTCCGCATGAATTTCACCGTCGTGCTTCTTGACTTGTTAGACGTTTTACATAGAAACATAGAAAAGTGGTGGAGGAAAAGCATAGAGAAGTGATGGAGGGAAATCATAGAAAAATGATGGAGGAAAATCATAGAGAAATAATGGATAAAAAAAAAAGTGATGGAGGAAAACAGAGAAGTGATGGAGGGAAATCATAGAGAAATGATGAAGGGAAATCATAGAGAAATGATGGAGGGAATCATAGAGAAATGATGGAGGGAATCATAGAGAAATGATGGAGGAAAATCATAAAAAGAAGAGATGGAGGAAAATTATAGAGAAATGATGGAGGGAAATCATAGAGAAATGGTGGAGGAAAATCATAGAGAAATGATGGAAGGAAATCATAGAGAAATGATGGAGGAAAATCATAGAGAAATGGTGGAGGAAAATCATAGAGAAATAGTGGAGTAAAATCATAGAGAAATGGTGGAGGAAAATCATAGAGAAATGATGGAAGGAAATCACAGAGAAATGATGGAGGAAAATCATAAACAAAGTGATGGAGGAAAACAGAGAAGTGATGGAGAAAAATCATAGAGAAATGGTGGAAGGAAATCATAGAGAAATGGTGGAGGAAAATCATAGAGAAATGATGGAGGAAAATCATAGAGAAATGATGGAGGGAAATCATAGAGAAATGGTGGAGGAAAATCATAGAGAAATGATGAAGGAAAATCATAGAGAAATAATGGATAAAAAAAAAGTGATGGAGGAAAACAGAGAAGTGATGGAGGAAAACCATAGAGAAATCATGGAGGGAAATCATCGAGAAATGGAGGAAAATCATAAAAAAAGTGATGGAGGAAAATCATAAAAAAAGTGATGGCGGAAAACAGAGAAGTGATGGAGGGAAATCATAGAGAAATGATGGAGGAAAATCATAAAAAGAAGAGATGGAGGAAAATTATAGAGAAATGATGGAGGGAAATCATAGAGAAATGGTGGAGGAAAATCATAGAGAAATGATGGAAGGAAATCATAGAGAAATGATGGAGGAAAATCATAGAGAAAAAGTGGAGGAAAATCATAGAGAAATGGTGGAGGAAAATCATAAACAAAGTGATGTAGGAAAACAGGGAAGTGATGGAGGAAAATCATAGAGAAATGATGGAGGAAATCATAGAGAAATGATGGAGGAAAATCATAAAAAAAGTGATGGAGGAAAATCATAAAAAAAGCGATGGAGAAATATCATAGAGAAGTGATGGAGGAAAATCATAGAGAAATGATGAAGGGAAATCATAGAGAAATGGTGGAGGAAAATCATAGAGAAATGATGGAGAAAATCATAGAGAAATGATGGAGGAAAATCATAGAGAAATGATGGATGGAAATCATAGAGAAATGATGGAGGAAAAGCATAGAGAAATGATGGATGGAAATCATAGAGAAATGATGGAGGAAAAGCATAGAGAAATGATGGAGGGAAATCATAGAGAAATTATGGAAGGAAATCATAGAGAAATGATGGAGGAAAAGCATAGAGAAATGATGGAGAAAAATCATAGAGAAATGATGGAGGGAAATCATAGAGAAATGATGGAAGGAAATCATAGAGAAATGATGGAAGGAAAACAGAGAAGTGATGGAGGAAAATCATAGAGAAATCATGGAGGGAAATGATGGAGGGAAACCATAGAGAAATGATGGAGGGAAACCATAGAGAAATGATGGAGGGAAATCACAGAGAAATGGTGGAGGAAAAACATAGAGAAATGATGGAGAAAAAAAAGTGATGGAGGAAAACAGAGAAGTGATGGAGGAAAACAGAGAAGTGATGGAGGAAAATCATAGAGAAATGGAGGAAAACAGAGAAGTGATGGAGGAAAATCATAGAGAAATGGTGGAGGAAAATCATAGAGAAATGATGGAGGGAATCATAGAGAAATGATGGATGGAAATCATAGAGAAATGGTGGAGGGAAATCTTAAAAAAGTGATGGAGGAAAACAGAGAAGTGATGGAGGGAAATCATAGGGAAATGGTGGAGGGAATCATAGAGAAATGATGGAGGAAAATCATAGAGAAATGATGGAGGAAAATAAAGAAATTGTGATGGAAAACATACATATTTAAAAAACATAGGAAAGTGATGGAGGAAAAACATGGAAAAGTGATGGAGAAAAAACATGAAGAAATGATGGAGAAAAAAAAAAGTGATGAAGGAAAAACAGAATAGTGACGTAATGATGGAGAAAAAAAACATAGAAAAGCGATGGAGAAAAACATAGAAATTGAGGACGAAAAACATAAAACAATGATGGAGGACAAACATAGAGAAGAGATGGAGGGAAAAAATAGAGAAGAGATGGAGGAAAGACATAAAGAAATGATGGAGGAAAATCATAGAGAAGTGATTGGGGAAGGCATAGATAAGTGATGGAGGGAAAACAGATAATTGATGGAGGAAAAAGACCAGGTGGTCCATTGAGTTTGCTACTTTTTTTAATTTTTTAAATACGTTTTTCATTTAAAATTTTTGTTTAACGTTGATCTGTTTCTCCCAAGTATATTTACCTACATGTGGACCTCCCCATGCACATTTACGGTGACGGGGCAGCACTTGTTAGGCATACAATTAACCTTTCGATTACCCCAGGTGCTATTAGAACAATGACAGTGCATAGTATAGGATTAGTGCTGATCACTGTATTAGTGTCACTGGTGATGTCAGTGGCAGTTAGTCAGTTCCCACCCAGTGTCAGTTAGTTTTAGATTGGCCGCTGGACTATCGCAGACCAACTATAAGTTGCTGATCACCACCATTAGTAATAAAAAACAAAAAATCAACAAAGTAAAAAAAAACAGTATGTATCCCTTTGTTTGTAGGCTCTATAAAACTTTCACACATATTTGGTATTTTTTTTAATCATAAACATGTAGCAAAATACATATTGGCCTAAATTTATGAAGACGTGATTTTATTTATTGGATATGTTTTATATTGCAGCTTATCAATTCTTAGATGTAATGGCTGCAGGGCTGCTGATAAGGCCGTACAGTCAGCTCTCCTGTATTGGGCCCCATCAGTTCAAAAAGGGGGGCCTGGGCCCCTTTTGAGCAGGAGGTCCAGCTGTACTGACTTATTGCAGTGCAACCTCTTCCCCCTCTGGCTGTACTGCAAGCAGATTGGTTCTAGCACATGCGCCCCTTTCTTCTGCTGTCCAGCCCCCCCCCCTCCATGTGCACCTTTCCCCCGCAGCACTGCCGGCTGCCCTTCTCTCCCACTGGCAGCTGCAGGGGAAGGGGACAGTAAATATGTAATTTACTGGTTGCTTCCTTTCCTGAGTGAACACAATGAGCGATCAGTACCAATCACTCCTGTGTCCAGTCATCACATCTGTGTTTACTATGCTTCAGTTTGTGAATGCGCAGGAAGTCTTGGAGCACTTCCTATTCAATCATTGGTGCAGCTAAGGCTACAGAGAAAGGGACTGAAAAACTGATGTTACTTTCGGATGGGGGAAGGGGGCCTGTCAGGTAGGCTGTATGGGGTCCTGTAATTTCTAACAGCAGCCCTAGATGGCTGCATTTGTTTTCTTTTTTTTTTTTTTTTTTTTTTGCTAAGCAAATGAAAATAGACCAAACATTTAAAAAAATATATATATATATATATCTATATTTTAGTTTCTGTTATAGGTCATTTTTCTCCCTAAATGATATACGCTGATGAGGCTGCACTAATGGGCACTAATAGGCAGCGCTGATGGGCACCGATAGGTGGCATTGATGGGCACTAATAGGCAGCACTCATGGGCACTGATAGGCATCATTGATGGGTATTTATCGGCAGCACTGATGGTCATCAAGAGGTGGCATTGATGGGCACTAATAATCAGTACTGATGGGCACCGATAGGCGGTATTGATGGGCACTAATAGCCAGCGCTGATAGGCACGATAGGTGGTATTGATGGCCATTAATATGCAGCACTGATGGGCACCGATAGGTGGAATTGATGGACACTAATAGGCAGCACTCATGGGCACTGATAGGCATCATTGATGGGCACTAATAGGCAGCACTGATGGTCATCAAGAGCTGGCATTGATGGGCACTCATAGGCAGTACTGATGGGCACTGATAGGCGGTATTGATGGGCACTAATAGCCAGCGCTGATAGGCACGATAGGTGGCATTGATGGGCATTAATATGCAGCACTGATGGGCACCGATAGGCGGAATTGATGGACACTAATAGGCAGCACTGATGGGCACCGATAGGCGGCATTGATTGATTATATATATATATATACACACACATATATATATATATATATATATATATATATATATATATTTTAATGATCGACCAAAATAGTTTTTTCGTTGCCTATATCTATACCGGTATTTTGGCCGTTGAATATCGGTATCGGCCGATATTGGCCAATATTTTCGTAAATTTAAATTTTTTTTTAATATTTAGCACTTGGCAAGTACTGTAGTGGAGGGATCTGGGGGCCTAAAAGACCCCAACCACCTCATCTGCACTTAAAAGCATTCAAAATGCCAAGTTTGGCTGTTTTGAATGCTGTCATTTTTTTTAATCTGGCGCCGAGTACCCGGAAGTGATGTCATGACATCACTTCTGGGTTTTTACGTGGAGATCCAATCAGAGCTGAATGCGGCTTTGATCGGGTCTTCGGCGGTGTCCTGCCGAGGACAGCGGCAATGCAGGCTGGTTGTCCGGTGAGCCAAGTAAGCCAAGTTCGCCCCTGGGCACCCTGTGAATTCAGTGCAGCCCCTGCAGTCACCCAGACTGCTCCTCTCTCAGTAGATGCAGGCCCTGTTGTGGAATACACAGATGTTGGAGCCTCGTTTGGATTCTCTTTGACTTCAATGTGACTTTCAGATTGGAAATTGCAAAGTTTGGAGGCTTGCATTTGTTTAAGTAGTTTTATTAAAGCACTACTGAGAGCACTTTTCAGACGTTCACTCATCTCTACTCATCTCTACCGTTGATATACAATGTAGCAGTGCCAAAAAAGGAAAAAAAAACTTGTTCTGATATCATCCCAATCTGTTCTTTATTACAAAGCATTTACAGCAGACAGTTCTATTTTCATCTTTTTCTCACAGCCGGCCCCTGCTGTCTTCGGTGTAGCACCGGATAATTCTTTCCAGCGCTGGTATCACAGGGAGCTCAGTGTGTAAGGAAGAATGGTAATCGGGAATTAGTATAACTCCAAATCTGAAGTCCCGAGCTTTGTGCATTAATTTGTGTTCTTATGCACACTGCTGGAACTTTCCACTTACAAAAAAAAAAAGAAAAAAGAAAAAAAACAAACAAAAAAAGGATTCTGTCCACTGAGCCGCGAGACTTAGTCGCTGCAGGAAAGGTCAGCGGCTTACATCTGAATCATTACGCCATTGTTCTGCAGACAGATAACCTGAGGTCCTCATTAGATGTTTTCCTGGCTTCTTTGCGTGTTTCTTTTTTCCTGCCATGGCGTTTGAAATTTAAATCGCTTATTAGATCTATTTCAGGTTTAATGTCTAAAAGTTTTTTTTTTTTTTTTCTCTGCTAAAGTTCATCAGAGTTTATCATACAGAAAGTAAGCAGTGTTGGCATCTAAAGGTCGCTCCATTTGCTTTCTGATGTGTGTGTGTGTGTATGTATATATCTGAGCGCATGCATGGGGTTTGGGTGTTGGAAGTTTAATGTTTAACCACTTAAGGACCAGGCCTATTACTAAACTTGTTGCTTACAAGTTAAATCAGTATTTTTTGCTGGAAAATTACTTAGAACCCCCAAACATTATAAATATTATATATATATATTTTTTTATATATATATATATATATATAAATATTATATATATATATATATATATATATATATATAAATATTATATATATATATATATATATATATATATATATATATATATATATATTTAATATATTTATTTATTTTTAATTGGATTAACCCCTGTAATAACAGGGCACGGGTTATATATATATATATATATATATATATATATATATATATATATATATATATACACATACATACATACATACATACACATACATACATATATATATATATATATATATATTTTTTTTTTTAATTGGATTAACCCGTGCCCTAATAACAGATCCTCATCCCTGAATCATTATTGAAAAAAAAGAGAGGGGAGGGATTCCATTGGTCCTAGAACCCAATGAAATTAAGTGGGGGTATGGGATTGTGCTGGGTCTGTTATTAACAGTATATAGGTAAGCAACAATGTGGTAAAAAAAAACAAGTAAACATTTTATTTCTTTGGATAAAATTTATAAATACAAAAAGCAAAAAACATACAGCATAATCAATATAGCAGCATATAGACATTTAGTGGTTTGTAGAATGGGGTGATTGCTTGTTCAAGAAATAAAATGTTTACTTGGTTTTTACCACATTGCTGTTTACCTATATACTGTTAATAACAGATCCAGCACAATCCCATACCCCCACTTCATTTCATTGGGTTCTAGGACCAGTGGAATCCCTCCCCTCTCTTTTATTCAATAAATATATATATATATATATATATATATATATATATATATATATATATATATATATATATAGATATATATCATACATATATACGATATATATGTATATATATATATATATATATATATATATATATATATATATATATATATATATATATATATATATATCATACATATATACATCATATATATATTATATATATATATATATATATATATATATATATATACTGTATATCATACATATAAATATATATATATATATATATATATATCTATAGATATACAGTACATACATATATTTATACCTATCTATATCTATAGATATATATATATACTGTCACTTGCATTGAAGAATTAAGTCTTCTTGCTCTCTCTAGCAGCAGACGTATTGCAACTACTTTATCTTAAGGACACTCTCTAGCATCCCCTTGACTGACACCCATCCACAGACTCTTCTAGCTGAAGGGGAAGGCCCTCTCAGGACTGGCCCAATGACACAGATGTGTACTCACTGTAGGTAGAATATGATCCTCTCCAGTGTCTCCCTTTCAGTCAGGACATCTGGGGTTCAGCTTCTCTCTGACTTTCCAGCCCTCAGGTCAACCACCTGAGGCCGCATGGCAGCTTCTACAATAGAGGGGAAGCTGCCCCCTCCCTTTGGGACCCCGATCTCCAGCTGAAAGACCTCGAGCACCTTTGCCTTTGGCATTTACACAGTATCCCAGCATGCACCAAGGCACTTTCCTCTGCCAGTCACCAGGGCTGTACTAAATACAAATAAAATTTGTCAAGTTTCCTCCCACTGTCCAATATGCCTTCCTATCAGACCAATGTGAAACACTTCAGACAAACTGAGCTGCACCTGAGCACCATGAATAGACCTCACTAACAGCTCCTGCTCCTCTGGTAGACAGAGAGCAATATAAATTGACCTGGCAAAATCTTTGGTAAGCAGAAAAGATACAAAAAATATACTCTCTCTTCTAGCACCTACCTAGGAGGATGCTACATATTTATTCATTTAATTCTAAGAAATACACTCACATTATATGAGTTCTTACAGCACACCATACTGTAACCTGCATACTGCATATAACATCAAACATTCAGTGTATACTGTATATCCCTCTGTACTTGTACTGACCGCTGTACCTCAATGTGCTATCAATGTGATGTCATCCAGCACCTGCCCTACGCGTTACGCCACAAGGTCATGTGACTTCATCAGGGGGATATCTATTATGCCACACTGTCACGTGGCTTCATCAGGGGGATATCCGTTTTGCCACAGGGTCACGTGGCTTCATCAGGGGGGTATCCATTACGCCACAGGGTTATGTGGCTTCATCAGGGGGGTATCTGCTATGCCACAGGGTCATGTGGATTCATCAGGGGGATATCCGTTACGCCACAGGGTCACGTGGCTTTCTTTAGGGGTATATCCCCTTGATGAAGAAACATAACCCTGTGGTGTAATGCGTAGGGGAGGGGCGGGATGAAATCACAACACTAGCACATCGAGCTACAGCGGTCAATAAGAGTACAGGGGAATATATAAGGATGTTGGATGTTATATATGCCGGTAACAGTATGGTACATCCTCCAAGAATCATGGGTAACCAAACTTAGGTGGGGGGGTTCATAATCCTAAGGTTAGTGTCCATCTGCTGTAGGGTGCACACTATTGCATGCAGTTTTTGCATGAAGTGCTGTATATATACCGCAAGTTGAACATTGGTGATTGCAGTATTCTCATGTATAGTATTCCACAGCACGCACGTGGATTTGATTGATGGGACTTTTTTATGGACTATGGATTATTAATAATATTAATAGTATTTTGAGGTTTTTCACAGTAATATTTATATTTTTGAGGTTAAATGCTTTTCGTTAAGTGACATTAAATTATAACACATTGTGTAGTGCGGCACTACAAAGTTGTTAACACAAGCACATATATAAGAGTGTGGAGAGTGTGAGCAATACACTTAATAATTTTGTGGGTTATAAAATACACACATAGCAGCTCACAAGATTACACTAAATTTTAGTTCTAGATATTGCCTTGACTTTTTTTTTGCTTGTTTGCCTTAGGTATCAGTACTTACCTAGAGTAGCAGATAGAAAGTCCTTCCATTTCAAGCTGCTGCCTCTTTGAAGACCACCTCTCTCTTTGGTGATGTCAAGAGCCGAAACTCTAAGAATAACATCAAGCTGATTTTAATTCGCCCGGTGATACTCAGCAAGATGTGTTTCAGGACGTTGAAGCCACCATTAGGAGGATATAAATTGACTGCAATGTTGGCTTGTGATGTGGAACCCCTGGGCACTTCTCATGGAACCCTATGGTTTCTTGAAAGCCCAGTTGAGAAACAGTATAGTAAAGGGTCTGTCTGGACCATTCAGTAGAATACCACTGTGATTCTGAATAAAATATTTGAAATTTAATTTGAGAAATGGTTTCCATCTGCAAAACTAGTTGAGATTGTTGTTGCTGAAGACTCGGAAGCCTTAACGTGTTTAACACTTAAAAGACCAGACATTTGTGACACGTCAAATCATCTTCAAGCCTCTTTGAAGATAATTTTGAAAACGTTATCGCGCCATCCCGGTATTACATGTGACAAACTTTCACTTTTGATTAAACAGAGAAGAGCCTTCTAACGTGTTGTCTAAGTTAACATGAAAAGGAAAAGAAAAGCCTGGATCTTTCCTGAAAACGAGTACAAGAAGAGGGATGCTTCAACTTTTGCTGCATTGTTAGTTAACATTGTTGCCCTTGACATAACAAAGTGCTGACTTGCAGTCTGGAAACAGCTGGAGGTAAGTGGGAAAGGTCAACCAATGTTTCAGCTGTCACTCTGAAATTCCTTAGGTAGTAAAGATTAAATTGAAGAGCAGTCAAGGAAAAAGGTGTGCAATAAGGCTTGAAGGATGGAAAATGCTGTGTATTTTTTTTAAAAATTCTGAAACATAAACACTGGTGATAATTGAGGGTTTGAGCCAACAAGACATGAATACTTTCCATTAAAATGGACTCATTCTGGCATTCATCTCTACCACCTGGCTCTATTGCTAACCAATTCTCTGCAGTTGCTGGTATCCCTATCTTCTTCAAGATCCTGATACTTTAACCCCTTTCATTGTGTTCAAAGCATTTCACTGTGTACAACTGTCATGCGATCTGCTCTGATTGGCCATACAGGCTGTGTCCGGTGGACACAGTGGGTGACGACAGATCACGCCAGAGTGCAACCTGTGATTCTGGGAGGACATCATATGATGTCCTCCCAGAACAACACTGCTCTTGCCCAGCCTATTGGACAATAATGGCCGGGCGGGACCACTGTTGTTCTGGGAGGACATCTAATGATGCCCTCCAAGAATCATGGGTCACACTCTGGCACGATCTCTCGCCCATGGTGTCCACCGGACACGGCCGATGACAGATCACTGCCTGTGTGGCCAATCACAGCAGATCTGGTGGTGGTTAGTTCCGGTTCTTGTCTGACGTCACATCCGGCTCAGGTGGAACGCACGCTGGCTCTGAGAGAGGAAATATTTGAACAGGCTCTATACAGTGGGTGCCGCTTTAGAGCACGATAAAATGTGAGTGTATTGGCTTTTATTTTTTATTTTTTGCAAATATTCTTTATTCAAATTTCTGGAGCATAACAAAGAAATAAGAGAAACCAAAAACATATGTTTCTCAACATACGGTCATATAACAGTAACATCTCAAGAGGAACCGTACATAGCATAGTATGGTATTACATAAATGTCGTTACACAAAATGGTATTATGTACTGTAGCCAACAGCACCTAATAGTGCTCAATTAAACAGCAATATAATCAGGATATCAACACAATTAGGATAACGTCCCAGCCCAAAAGTCCCATTGAGCTTCAAAGGATCGCAGCTGCAGTCTATTTATCGCTAATGCTTTTTCGAAGCGGTAGTTTATTTTCAGAAGATGGACTACCTCTTCCAAACGTGGGGGCTCAGTTGTTTTCCATTTACGAAGAATAACCGTTCTGGCAGCTAATAGCACATGAGTGATCCAAGGCCTATAGGTGACCGGCATACAGTCTATTCCTATATGTAGAAGGGCTAGCCCCGGGGGGTATTGGCTTTTATTTAAGTAACCCTTTTATTAAACGTATTCACGATTACCTCGCTATTGTTTTTTTTTTTTTTTCTGCTCTAGGTTTAATTTGAGGCTATTGGATACAAGTATTAAGGAATTGAATGCACACTACAAATCCAGTGCAGGAATCAGCATATAAGCGGTGGGGGTCCTGGTGGCCAAAGGCAGCCATATCCCCCTCAGGGACTTGGGGGATAGCAGCCAGCAGCCATACCCCCCTCGGGGACAGAAGCAGCTGGCCATAACCCCCTGGGGAACAGCAGCCGGCAGCCATACTCCCTGGGGAACAGCAGCAGGCAGCCATACCCCCCTGGGGGACAGCAGCCGGCATTAATGCCCACCTGGGGGACAGCAGCCATACCCCCCTGGGGGACAGCAGCAGGCCGCCATACCCCCCTGGGGGACAATAGCAGGCAGCAACAACCACCTGGGGGACAGCAGCAGGCAGCCATACTCCCCCTGGGGGACAGCAGCAGCCAGCCATACCCACCTAGGGGGACAGTAGCCGGCATTAATGCCCACCTGGGGGCAGCAGCCAGCAGCCACCAGCCATACCCCCCTGGGGGACAGAAGCAGCCAGCCATACCCCCCTGTGGGACAACAGCAGGCAGCAACATCCACCTGGGGGACAGCAGCAGGCAGCCATACCCCCCTTTGGGACTGCAGCAGCCAGTGATACCTTCAGAAATCCTGAGGAAGAAGTGAAGACTGAGGTCAGTTTTTATTTAAAATCAAGCAGTAATGGGCTTATCTGTTCTCTACACAGGTACACCAACTACACTGGGCTGCTCTTAGAACTGATCAGCAGGTGAAGTGCAGTGAACCTGTGGGCTACCTGCCCTGTGCCTAAAGCTGGATACACACTATACAACTTTTGTTGGTAGATTTCCTTTAGATTTACCTTCAACTATGTAGTGCAAGGGTCTGTCTGATTGTATACAAATTAAAAGTGTTTAGGTCTGACCTCATATTATATGGTTTTGGTAAGTCTAAAGGAAAAAATCTAAAGAAAATTGTATAGTGTGTATCCAGCTTTAGACTTCTGTTATTACCTGCGGGTGTGGTGCGCTTTCAGAAAGTGCACCACACCACACCTGCAAGATATAATAGAAGCCTATGGCAAAGTGCAGCAAACCCGCGGGTAAACTGCAGCGCATCAGTGTGAAAGCAGCCTTAGGCCCCTTTCACAGGATCAGTCAAATTGGTTGTGCGTGTCTGTTTTCAGGCAGATCCAATCAAACCCTCCATTCACCTCTATGGAGAGGCAGATGTAAGTGGATTTGTGTCTGTTATCACCCGCCTACCTCCAATACGTTCCGCAAAAAAAAAAGAAACCCAGAAGTGGATCCATCCCCTTCCATCTGGGTGAATCAGATCGGAGGGACCATAGAGTAGAGTGAGCTGAGTCCACGTCTGCTCTGCATATGCAGAGTGGACACAGACCTGTCATCTGCCCGCTCCGCTTATTGTGGCACGTGACTGGTAACCAAGTCGCTTAAGTGGCCCCTGTTCTTCAAAAGGTTGGGCACCCCTGTCATATGATATTTGCATTGCATATTAAAAGCTAATTTTCAAGAAAAACACTTAAATAAATGTTAGCGCACGCAAACACAATATATTACCCAATTGTTTTGGTAAAATATAAAAGATTATGTTGGGTCAAGTAAATAGATTCCAAACATGTGGGCAGTAAAAGTTATATACCTTCCCTGCCCGTGTTTGCTAGACCATGTGTCTGTGGTCAGATGTATCTTGGCACCGACAATGTGTGCCAGAGATACATTCACTTGCCGCTGAACATGGCCATACAGCTCTGGAATGCCCTTCTGCGAGAAATATTTCCTGCCTGGGACCTTCCATTGTGGTGTTCCAATGGCCACAAATTTCTGAAAGGCCTCCGAGTCCACCAGTTGATATGGCAGTAGTTGGCGGGCTATCAGTTCCGACAAGCCAGCAGTCAAACGTTGGGCAAGAGAGTTATCATAATTTTTACGCTCCAACATTTGGGCAACGGAAGTCTGCCTTTTTCCAGAACAGCGTGAGGATGGCATGATGGAAGGTGAAGTGGAGGACAATTTTGAGGAGAAGGAGAAGAGGCTGGACAGTGAGAGCCTGGAGTGTGGCTTTGTGGCTTCTGACGGCGTTGCTCCCACTAGGTTCGGTGATGGGAGTCCAGGTGCCTTCTTAAGGCGGTCGTCCCTAGGTGAGTGTTGGGCTTACCACGACTTATGCGTTGACTGCAAAGGCTCCAGATGGCAACACTATTGTCAACAGTGGACACATTAAAAAAAAGCCCACACTGCGGAGCCATGTGTCTGCGTCCTGCGAGTGCCAGATGTGACTGTACATGGTTGATGGCTCGCTCCTGATACATTTGAAGTCTGCTTTGTCCCTCCTGTGCAATGCAAGTTCCGCCTGCTTCTTCTCCCTATCTGCTGGTCTGTCTCTCCCTTTGAACTCCCCTCCTCTTCCTCTCTTGTGGGCACCCATGTGACGTCCATAGACACGTCATCATCGACGTCACCTTCCCCACCACTAACATTCGAAATCTTGGAGTAGGCAGCAACAGCGGGGACCAACCTCCTTGGGCTGATCTGGGTACTGTCGCCAGACTGCTGAATGGCGGCTGTTGCTACCTCCTCTTCCTGATCCGATGCCAAGAATGGCTGCGCATCGCAAATGTCTTGTGATGGATCGGAAAATAATTCCAGTGACTCAAGCGGAGGGTATATGGTGGTGTTGGTGGTGGTGTCTATGGGGGTGCACACAGCAGAGAGTGAAGAGGGTGCAGATAGAGAGGATGAGGAGGGTGCAGAAAAGGAAGGCTGAGTGAGCCACTCAACTAAGTCTGGTGCGTCCTTTGACGTAATCAAACTTACCATCTGAAACTTCACACTTTGGCTCAGGCCTACTGCTCCTGCCCTACCCCTACCACCCCTGCGTAAGGGCCTGCCGCTTTCTCTGCCTGTCATTTTTTAAATTACCCTGTGACAAAAGTCTCTAGAGAAGCGCAGTATATGTGGAACAAGGTATATAACACCCCACTTCAATCTGTGGTATTGGGGGGCCACTGGTCTATTACACCAGTTGTACAAAAAAATAGCCAGCAAGTTTGGCACTGTGTGCAGCAGAGTTAACGCAGCAAAACAGGCAATATTTTTGCAGGACACAAATACACTTATAAAAGTATACTCAGATAACACCCCACTTCAATATGTGGTATTGGGGGGACACTGGTCTATCACACCAGTTGTACAAAAAAATGGCCAGTAAGTTTGCCACTGTGTGCAGCAGAGTTAATGCAGCAAAAGAGGTAATATTTTTGCAGGACACAAATACACTTATAAAAGTATACTCAGATAACACCCCACTTCAATATGTGGTATTGGGGAGCCACTGGTCTATCACACCAGTTCTACAAAAAATTGGCCAATAATTTGGCACTGTGTGCAGCAGAGTTAACGCAGCAAAATAGGCAATATTTTTGCAGGACACAAATACACTTATAAAAGTATACTCAGATAACACCCCACTTCAATATGTGGTATTTGGGGGCCACTGGTCTATCACACCAGTTGTACAAAAAATTGGCCAGTAAGTTTGGCACTGTGTGCAGCAGAGTTAACACAGCAAAAGAGGCAATATTTTTGCAGTACACAAATACACTTTTAAAAGTATACTCAGATAACACCCGACTTCAATATGTGGTATTGGGGGGCCACTGGTCTATCGCACCAGTTCTACAAAAAATTGGCCAGTGATTTTGGCACTGTGTGCAGCAGAGTTAATGCAGCAAAAGAGGCAATATTTTTGCAGGACACAAATACACTTATACAAGTATACTCAGATAACACCCCACTTCAATATGTGGTATTGGGGGGCCACTGATCTATCACACCAGTTCTACAAAAAAATTGGCCAGTAAGTTTTGCACTGTGTGCAGCAGAGTTAACGCAGCAAAAGAGGCCATATTTTTGTAGGACACAACTACACTTATAGAAGTATACTCAGATAACACCCCACTTCAATATGTGGTATTGGGGGGCCACTGGTCTATCACACCAGTTATAATACTTTTTTTTAAAAGTGCTTTTGTCACTGTTTGCAGTTGTAGTATTGCTGTATCAACGCTCAGTCACCACACCAGTCACAATGCTGCACAGTGCACAATGCAAATCCACTATAATATGCTTTCTATATTAGAAAGTATATTATAAGTGTATTACACCCCTTTAACCACTTGCCGACCGCCGCACGACTATCTACGGCGGCGGTCAGCCCCTCACAGGCAAAGTGACGTAGGTCTACGTCGCTCGCCTGTGAGGGTTTAGGGAGCGAGCGCGCGCCGCCGGAGGCGCGCTCCCGCTCCCGCGTGGTCACGGACCCCCCCACGCGTGTGACTTGTGTAAACAAGCTGCCTGTCATTCTCCTCTCTGTATGAGAGATGATCACATGGATCTACTATGTAGATCCATTGATCACTCTGCATACAGTTGAAGCCACAGCCAATCACAGTTAGAATCACGCCCCTAGGGACACACACAGCCCCTCCCTCTCAAATAAAGTTAACCCCTTCACTACCAGTGTATTTTTACAGTAACAGTGCATATATATAGCACTGATTACTGTAGAAATGTCACTGGTAACCCTAAAAGTGTCAAAAATGTCAGTCAAGGGTCCGATCTGTCCGCCGCAATGTCGCAGTACCGCAAAAAAAATCGCAGATCGCCGCCATTACGCGTTAAAAAAAAAAACAACAAAAATGACAAAAATCTTTCCCTTTGTTAGTAAACGCAATAACTTTTGCGCAAACCAATCAAAATACGCTTTTTGCGATTTTTTTTACCAAACATAGGTAGCATAAATCAAATTGGCCGAAAATATTAAAAAATTTTGATTTTTACATTTTTTTGGGGGGGAATTTCATATAAAAAAAGGGAAAAATATTGCTATTTTTGCAAAATTTACGCTCTTTTTTTGTTTATAGCGCGTGATCAAAAAATCGCACAGGTGATCAAATACCGCCAAAAGAAAGCTCTGTTTGTGGGAAAAAAAGGACGCCAAATTCGTTTAGGTACAGCGTCGCACGACCGCGCAATTGTCTGTTAAAGTCACGCAGTGCCGAATCGCAAAATACCCTCTGGTCGTTTAGCAGCCAAATCCTCCGGGGCTTAAGTGGATATAGTGCACTGCAAAGTATAGTACACCTATACCAAATACCAGCCCTTAAAAGGACTTTTGTGGACCTTAACAGAGCGATTTGTGTCACTGGCACTCTGTCCCTGCTGCACACAGCAGACCTCTACCTACACAGACAAAAAGCAGAATGTGAAATGGCCACCAGCTCAGGTCTATTTATAAGGTAGGGGGTGTGTCCATGTGCTGAAATGTTTCAATTGGCTGTCCTGTTCCACCTGCCAGCTGTGTCATGGGTCAAAGTTCTCCCCAATGTAAACTAATATGGCCACCACGAACAACGCCATGTGTTCGCAAAATCAGCAGACTGCGAACGAGCAAAGTTCACCGCGAACCGACCGCCAGGCGAACCGCAAGGCCATCCCTAAAAGTGGACTTCAATGAGAGGAGCGGGAAATACCCAAACGTAAACATTTATAACAGGACACTGAGGTTACTGGTAAGGTGCACCATAATTATGCTAGTTAATATAAAATAAAAAATTGAATCTTTGCCTGATTTTTATTACCTACAATTTTTTTTTTTTTTTAACCACTTGTCGACCGCCGCACGACTATCTACGGCGGCGGTCAGCCCCTCACAGGCAAAGTGACGTAGGGCTACGTCACTAGCTTGTGAGGGTCTAGGGAGCGAGCGCGTGCCGCCGGAGGCACACTCCCGCGTGGTCACGGACCCCCCCGCGCGTGTGACCGGCGGACCCGATGTCCGCCGGCCACTCTGCGATCGGCGGGGGAGAGGGAGAAAGTCAGGCAGCTTGTGTAAACAAGCTGCCTGTCATTCTCCCCTCTGTATGAGAGATGATCATATGGATCTACTATGTAGATCCGTTGATCACTCTGCATACAGCTGAAGCCACAGCCAATTACAGTTAGAATCACGCCCCTAGGGACACACACAGCCCCTCCCTCTCAAATAAAGTTAACCCCTTCACTACCAGTGTATTTTTACAGTAACAGTGCATATATATAGCACTGATTACTGTAGTAATGTCACTGGTAACCCCAAAAGTGTCAAAAATGTCAATCAAGGGTCCGATCTGTCCGCTGCAATGTCGCAGTACCGCAAAAAAATCACAGATCGCCGCCATTACGCGTTAAAAAAAACAACAAAAATGACAAAAATCTTTCCCTTAGTTAGTAAACGCAATAACTTTTGCGCAAACCAATCAAAATACACTTTTTGCGATTTTTTTTAACAAACATAGGTAGCATAAAACAAATTGGCTGAAAATGTTAAAAAATTTTGATTACTACATTTTTTTTGGGGGGGAATTTCATATAAAAAAAAGGGGAAAATATTGCTATTTTTGCAAAATTTACACTCTTTTTTTGTTTATAGCGCGTGATCAAAAAATCGCACAGGTGATCAAATACCGCCAAAAGAAAGCTCTGTTTGTGGGAAAAAAAGGATGCCAAATTCGTTTAGGTACAGCGTCGCACGACCGCGCAATTGTCCGTTAAAGTCACGCAGTGCCGAATCGCAAAATACCCCCTGGTCGTTTAGCAGCCAAATCCTCCGGGGCTTAAGTGGTTAAAGGCTGATCTAAATTGGATTTCAATGGAAGGTTTTGGGAATACCTAAGCTTACATTTATAACAGAACACTGAAGTTACTATCAATGCAAAGACTGGTAACAGAATTATGGTCAATTAAAAAAATAAAAAATGGAATTATTGCTTGATTTTTTTACCTAATTTACCATTTCTATTTATTTATTTTTTCTAAACAGGCTGATATAAAGTGGAGTTCAATGAGAGGAGTTGGAAATACCCAAACGGAAACATTTATAACAGGACACTGAGGTTACTGGTGAGGTGCACCATAATTATGCTAGTTTAAAAAAAAAATGGAATCTATGCCTGATTGTTATTACCTAAAATCTAATTTATGTATTTATTTATTTTATAAATAGGCTGGTATAAATTGGATTTCAATTGGGGGAGCTGGGAACACCCAAACTTAAGCATCTGTAATAGAACCCCAGTGCTACAAATACATAAATTAGTGTGGTGCACCATAACGATGCCAGATAACAAAAAAAAAAAAAACATGGAATCCTTGCCTGATTTTATTACACTAATTTCCTATTTCACTTTCTGTTTTATAAATAGGCTGATATAAAGTAGACTGCAATGGGAGGTTTTGGGAATACCTACAGTCAGGTCCATATATATTGGGACATCAACACAATTCTAATATTTTTGGCTCTATACACCACCACAATGGATTTAAAATAAAACAAACAAGATGTGCTTTAACTGCAGACTTTCAGATTTAATTTGAGGGTATTTACATCCAAATCAGGTGAACGGTGTAGGAATTACAACAGTTTGTATATGTGCCACCCACTTTTTAAGGGACCAAAAGTAATGGGACAGATAAACAATCATAAATCAAACTTTCACTTTTTAATATTTGGTTGCAAATCCTTTGCAGTCAATTACAGCCTGAAGTCTGGAACACATAGACATCACCAGACGCTGGGTTTCATCCCTGGTGATGCTCTGCCAGGCCTCTATTGCAACTGTCTTCAGTTCCTGCTTGTTCTTGGGGCATTTTCCCTTCAGTTTTGTCTTCAGCAAGTGAAATGCATGCTCAATCGGATTCAGGTCAGGTGATTGACTTGGCCATTGCATAACATTCCACTTCTTTCCCTTAAAAAACTCTTTGGTTGATTTCGCAGTATGCTTCGGGTCATTGTCCATCTGCACTGTGAAGCGCCGTCCAATGAGTTCTGAAGCACTTGGCTGAATATGAGCAGATAATATTGCCCGAAACACTTCAGAATTCATCCTGCGGCTTTTGTCAGCAGTCACATCATCAATAAATACAAGAGAACCAGTTCCATTGGCAGCCATACATGCCCACACCATGACACTACCACCACCATGCTTCACTGATGAGGTGGTATGCTTTGGATCATGAGCAGTTCCTTTCCTTCTCCATACTCTTCTCTTCCCATCACTCTGGTACAAGTTGATCTTGGTCTCATCTGTCCATAGGATGTTGTTCCAGAACTGTGAAGGCTTTTTTAGATGTTATTTGGCAAACTCTAATCTGGCCTTCCTGTTTTTGAGGCTCACCAATGGTTTACATCTTGTGGTGAACCCTCTGTATTCACTCTGGTGAAGTCTTCTCTTGATTGTTGACTCTGACACACATACACCTCCCTCCTGGAGAGTGTTCTTGACCTGGCCAACTGTTGTGAAGGGTGTTTTCTTCACCAGGGAAAGAATTCTTCAGTCATCCACCACAGTTGTTTTCCGTGGTCTTCCGGGTCTTTTGGTGTTGCTAAGCTCACCGGTACGTTCTTTCTTTTTAAGGATGTTCCAAACAGTTGATTTGGCCACACCTAATGGTTTTGCTATCTCTCTGATTGGTTTGTTTTGTTTTTTCAGCCTAATGATTGATTTCTTCACTGATAGTGACAGATCTTTGGATCTCATATTGAGAGTTGACAGCAACAGATTCCAAATGCAAATAGCACACTTGAAATTAACTCTGGACCTTTTATCTGCTCCTTGTAAATGGGATAATGAGGGAATAACACACACCTGGCCATGGAACAGCTGAGCAGCCAATTGTCCCATTACTTTTGGTCCCTTAAAAAGTGGGAGGCACATATACAAACTGTTGTAATTCCTACACCGTTCACCTGATTTGGATGTAAATACCCTCAAATTAAAGCTGAAAGTCTGCAGTTAAAGCACATCTTGTTTGTTTCATTTAAAATCCATTGTGGTGGTGTATAGAGCCAAAAAGATTAGAATTGTGTCGATGTCCCAATATTTATGGACCTGACTGTAAGCTTACATTTATAACAGAACACTGAAGTTACTATCAATGCAAAGATTGGTAACCGAATTGTGGTAGATTAAAAAAAATAAAAAATGGAACCCCTGCCTAATCTTTTTAGCTAATCTACAATTTCAATGTATTTTTCAGGTGGATAGTTGGAAATAGAAAACTTAAACATTTATAACAGGACAACGGGGTTACTAATGAGATGCAACATAATTATTCTAGTTAAAAAAAAAATGGAATCTCTTATCACCTAAAATCATTTTGTTTTTTCTTTTTAAAAATAGGCTGATATAAATTGGATTTCAACGGGAGGAGCTGGGAACACCCAAACTTAAGCATCTGTAACAGAACCCCAGGGCTACAAATACATAAATTAGTGTGGTGCACCATAACAATGCCAGATAAAAAAAAATAAAAAAATAAAATGGAATTTCTGCCGGATTTTATTACCTAATTTCCTATTTTACTTTCTATTTTATAAATAAGCTGATATAAAGTGGACTTCAATGGGAGGTTTTGGGAATACCTAAGCCTACATTTATAACAGAACACTGAAGTTATCAATGCAAAGATTGGTAACGGAATTGTGGTAGATTAAAAAAATAAATAAAATATGGAATCTCTGCCTATTTTTTAAAGCTAATCTACAATTTCAATTTATTTTTTTATAAACAGGCTGATATAAAGTGGACTTCAATGGGAGGAGTTGGGAGCACCCAAACTTAAGCATCTATAAGAGAACCCCAGGGCTACAAATACATAAATTAGTGTGGTGCACCATAACGATGCCAGATAACAAACAAAAAAAAAAAACCATGGAATCCCTGCCTGATTTTATTACTTAATTTCCTATTTCACTTTCTATTTTATAAATAGGCTGATACAAAGTAGACTTCAATGTGAGGTTTTGGGAATACCTAAGCTTACATTTATAACAGAACACTGAAGTTACTATCAATGCAAAGATTGGAAACAGAGGGTAGATTAATATATATATATAAAAAAAAAAAAAAAATTGGAATACCCGTCTGATCTTTTTAGCAAATCTACAATTTCAATTTATTTTTGTATAAACAGGCTGATATAAAGTGGAATTCAATGAAAGGAGTTGGAAATACCAAAATTAAACATTTATAACAGGACACTGAGGTTACTAATGAGATGCAACATAATTATTCTAGCAAAAAAAAAAAAAATGTAATTTCTTCTTATTATTATTTTTTATTTTTATACATAGGCTGATATAAATTGGATTTCAATGGTAGAGGCTGGGAACACCCAAACTTAAGCATCTGTAACAGAACCCCAGGGCTAAAAGTACATAAATTTGTGTGGTGCACCATAACGCTGCCAGATAAAAAAAAATAAAAAAAAATGGAATCTCTTTCTGATTTTATTACCTAATTTCATATTCCACTTTCTATTTTAGAAATAGGCTGATATAAAGTAGACTGCAATGGGAGGTTTTGGGAATTCCTAAGGTTACATTTATAACAGAACACTGAAGTTACTATTAATGTAAAGATTGGTAACAGAATTCTGGTAGATTAAAAAAAGAAAATAAAAAATGGAATCCCTAACTAATCTTTTTAGCTAATCTACAATTTCAATGTATTTTTTTTTTTTTTATATAAACAGGTGGATAAAAAGTGGACTTCATTGAGAAAAGTTGGAAATAGAAAACTTAAACATTTATAACAGAATAACGAGGTTACTAATGAGATGCAACATAATTATTCTAGTAAAAAAAAAAATGGAATCTCTTATCGCCTAAAATCAATTTTTTTCTTTTTATAAATAGGCTGATATAAATTGGATTTCAATGGGAGGAGCTGGGAACACCCAAACTTAAGCATCTGTAACAGAACCCCAGGGTTACCATTACATAAATTAGTGTGGTGCACCATAACAATGCCAGATAACAAAAAATTGAATCTCTGCCGGATTTTATTACCTAATTTCCTATTTCACTTTCTATTTTATAAAGAAGCTGATATAAAGTGGACTTCAATGGGAGGTTTTGGGAATACCTAAGCCTACATTTATAACAGAACACAGTTACTATCAATGCAAAGATTGGTAACCGAATGGTGGTAGATTAAAAAAAATATATAAAAAATGGAATTCCTGCCTGATTTTATAAGCTAATTTACAATTTCAATTTCTATTTTTATAAACAGGCTGATATAAAGTGGACTTCAATGGGAGGAGTTGGGAACACCCAAACTTAAGCATCTGTAACAGAACCCCAGGGCTACAAATACATAAACTAATGTGGTGCACCATAACGATGCCAGATAAAAAAAAAAAAAAAAAATAAAAAATGGAATCCCTGCCTGATCTTTTTAGCTAATCTACAATTCCAATTTTTTTTATAAACAGGCTGATATAAAGTGGACTTCAATGGGAGGAGTTGGAAATACCCAAACTTTAACTTTTATAACAGGTCACTGAGGTTACTAATGAGATGTAACATAATTATTGTATGAAAAAAAAAATGGAAAATCTTATTACCTAAAATTATTATTTTTTTCTTTTTATAAATAGGCTGATATAAATTGGATTTTAATGGGAGGAGTTGGGAACACCCTAACTTAAGCATTTGTAACAGGACACTGAAATTACTAATGAGCTGCAGCATAATTATTCTAGTAAAAAAAAAAAAAAAATTGAAAATCTTATTACCTATTTTTTTTTTTTCTTTTTATAAATAGGCTGATATAAATTGGATTTCAATGGGAGGGGCTGGGAACACCCAAACTTAACCATTTGTAACAGAACACTGACGTTACTAATGAGATGAAACATAATTATTCTAGTACAAAAAAAAAAAAAGGAAAATCTTATTACCTAAAATTATTATTTTTTTCTTTTTTATAAACAGGCTGATTTAGGTTGGATTTCAATTGGAGGGGCTGGGAACACCCAAACTTAACCATTTGTAGCAGGACACTGACGTTACTAATGAGATGCAGCATAATTATTCTAGTGAAAAAAAAAAAATTGAAAATCTTATTACCTAAAATTATTATTTTTTCTTTTTATAAATTGGCTGATATAAATTGTATTTCAATGGGAGGAGCTGGGAACACCCAAACTCAAGCATTTGTAACAGGACACTGACGTTACTAATGAGATGCAGCATAATTATTCTAGTAAAAAAAAAAAATGAAAATCTTATTACCTAAAATTATTATTTTTTTTTTCTTTTTATAAATTGGCTGATATAAATTGTATTTCAATGGGAGGAGCTGGGAACACCCAAACTGAAGCATTTGTAACAGAACTCCAGGGTTACCATCAATACAAAAAATGATGTGGTGCGCCATATCTATGCTGGGTAAAAAAAATAATAAAAAAATAATAAAATCCCAACCTGATTTATATTGCTTGCTGCAGAGCACCTTTAATATCGCATTGTACGTTAAATTGAAAATTGTGTTCAGCTTTGTCTTTGAGAATGGGACTTTTTTTTTTGTTTTTCTCCCTTCTGGAACCTACAAAGAAATACTTATCTGAGAATGACAGCGCCTCGAATGATCTCACACACCGAATGACACAACTCAAGACTTTTACTTTTAAAGTACGCTTAGGTGAGTCAAAATGTGCCGCCCAGAGAACATTGAAGGACAGACGATTTGACAAGAATAATCACCCGACAAGGCTAAAAATATAACTGTCCAAAGTGTGCGTCCCTGAAGATGACTCAAGTCTGGGCAGGAACGCGCCCTGCCACCGCTGACAGCTTCTGACAGGTCTGCAGCCGTTTGATAGGAAAGTGGTGCATTTGTCCAAAACGGTATGAAATGTTAAAGACTTCCAGTGCCAAGTGAACTCCGGCTGCTGATAGCTTAATGTGAGAGGAGGCCTACAGTGCTCCGTTCTAGGAGAATTAGATATTTAACCTGAGCGGTGGAACTGCTTGTGTCTTATGACAAGTGGAAAATGCCCGGAGGCTGGCGAGGAGTAACAGCAAGAAAGAGTTCTCGATTATTGCACTGGTGATATGGGATTAATGCATTTCGCTGGAAGATTATGTGATAATGCAGTCCGTAGAGAACTGATGAGGGGGAATGGGCTGAGGGGTCATCTCACTGGGAGTTAAATATTGCATGGATTTCTCCATTAAAGTGATGCTAAACGCACGCTGTTTAACCACTTGCCATCCAAAGACATCCTTGTAAGTCCTTGAGTTGCAGTAGCTGTACCAGGATGTTAACTAAAGCTTTTTCTTTTGGCCAGCAATGCTTTTTTTTTTGTAAAAGCAATCCTAGAAGTTAATTAGCTGCTGGATCACTTTTACAAGCAGCTAGAGGGGGTCACCCCCCCCCCCTTGCCACCTACCTTTACCTTCCAGCTTCCAGGGCTCTCCCAGGAACCAGGATTAAAATCTCAGGAACCTATAGGCAGAGAGTTCTGAAGTGCTTCCCCCTCCTCTCCAAATACTCCTTCTACTGTACTACCCCTATATTCACCTCTCCTTTCCACATACCCCTACTACTGCCCCTATACCCATCTCTCCTCTCAACATACCTCTTCAACTGCCTATATACCCACCTCTCCTCTCCACATACCCCTTCTACTACATCTATACTCACCTCTCCTCTCCATGTACCCCTTAGACTACCCCTATACCCACCTCTCCTCTCCACATACCCCTTCTACTACATCTATACTCACCTCTCCTCTCCACATACCCCTTAGACTACCCCTATACCCACCTCTCCTCTCCACATATTCCTTCTACTACCCCTATAATCACCAATCCTCTCCACATACCCCTTTCTAATACCCCTATGCTCACCTCTCCACATACCCCTTATACTACCCCTATACTCACCTCTCCTCTCCACACTACCCCTATACTCACCTTTCCACACACCCCTTCTACTACCCCAATACTCACCAATCCTCTCCACATACCCCTTTCTAATGCCCCTGTACTTATCCTCTTCTCTCCACATACCCCTTCTACTACCCTTATACTCACCTCTCCACATAATCCTTATACTACCCCTATACTCACCATTTCTCTTCTTATACCACTTCTACCGCCCATATACTAACCTCTCCTCTTCACACACCCCTTCTACTGCCCCTATACTCATCTCTCCTCTCCACATACCCCATAGACTACCCCTTTACCCACTTCTCCTCTCCACATACTCCTTCTACTACCCCTATGCCCACCTCTCCTCTCCACATACCCCTTCTACTGCACATATACTCTACTCTCCTCTCCACATACCCCTTCTACTACCCATATACTCATCTCTTCTCTCCACATACTCCTTCTACTACCCCTATATTTACCTCTCCTCTCCACATACCCCTTCTACTACACCTATACTCACCTCTCAACATACTCTTTTGACTACCCCTATACCGACTTTTCCTTTCTACATACACCTCTTCGACCACCCCTATACCCACCACTCCTCTCCACATACTCCTTCTACTACCCCTATACTCACCTCTCCTCTCCACATACCCCTTCTACTGCCCCAATACCCACCTCTCCTCTCCACATACTCCTTCTACTACCCCTATACTCATCTCTCCTCTCCTCTCCAAATACTCCTTCTGCCGCCCCTATACTCACCTCTCCTCTCCACATACCCCTTCTACTGTTCCTATACTCACCCCTCCTCTCCACATACCCCTTCTACTGCCCCTAAACTCACCTTTCCTCTCTACATACCCCTTCTACTGCCCCTATGCTCACCTCTCCTCTCCACATACCCCTTCTACTGCCCCTATACCCGCCCCTCTTCATTCCCCTTCTACTACCCCTATACCCACCTCTCCTCTCTACATACCCCTTCTATTGCCCCTTTACTTACCTGTCCTCATAACCCTTCTACTGCCCCTATACTCAACTCTCCTCTCCACATACCCCTTCTATTGCCCCTATACCCACAGCTCCTCTCCACATACCCTTTTTACTGCCCCTATACTCACTTCTCCTCTCCACATACCCCTTCTACTGCCCTTATACTTACCTCTCCTCTCCACATTCCCCTTCTACTACCCCTATACTCACCTCTCCTCTCCACATACCCCTTCTACTGCCCCTATACTCACCTTTCCTCCCTACATACCCCTTCTACTGCCAAAACACCCAACTCCCTTTCCTCTCACACAGCCCTCCGCTTTCCCACCCCCTCTTGCCCATCCCCAGATATCCCTCCCAATTCTTTCTCTCACTCTCTCTCCCATCGCTTCCATCACTGCACATTGTACAGCGCCACTGACCTCACTTTTCTTCCCACCGCATTGGAATAGGTGCCTTCCAGCTGGTGGGCCAGCTACAACAATGTTCCCTGTATTTTTTAAATTACGTGCTCATGCCGCAAATGCCCCCCCATCGGCTAGTTTGGGACTGGCAGCAGAGTCAGTAAATGATGTGATTGGATCAGGGCACTGACACCATTGGAGGGTGCCCCTCTATGAAGAGTGCACATGCCTACAGTGCCTAATGAGAAATCTGGCCCTGTGGGGATCCCAGGATTTCAGCTGTTAATGTCGCTGGCTGGCCATAGAGATCATGGAGGCCCAGTTTGTAGAGCACTGCTTTGTAGAGCTGCTGGATTGCTTTTACAGGTGGCGGGAGGGGGTCCCTACCGCTGCCTCCCGCCATCTTCCCGGGCTCTCCCTTCCCACCAGGGAAACCAGGATTGCAGCCGGAGGATTCCCTGGCTGACCATAAAGATCATGGACCACTGACCACCAATGTAAGGAGCATTCTTCCCACTGACCACCAATGTAAGGTGCATTCTTCCCAATTTTTGTTTATTAAAAGTCCTGCAATCAATAAGCATAAAATCAATATACATAAATAAATATATACATATTTACATGAAAAGGGGAAAAAAAATACATAGCAAATTCTGCTCTCAAACAAAGACTGCCTTTACAGCAAAAACAAAACTCACATCATGAAACATATCATTACCGGGAAAAATAATTTTAGTAGGACTCACACCACCACACCAGACATCAAACCTGCGAGATCAAGAAACAAAACCACCCCCATTATGCATGCAGCCCTTCTTCAAAAACGAAGATATTAACCAACAAAAGCTAAGGGCGTGAAAGATATAGCATAGGAAAAAAAGCTCTTCACCCAGAGATGGACAGTTCACCAAAGGCAGGTCTGATATTCTCCCACGCCCTTATCCAGACCGCTCGAAGCTCCCTGCCCTTCTCAAGACCCCGAATCTTCCCAACCTCACCCAGAATATCGTACACCACCACCTCGACAGGGAGGACTTTCTTCCGCAGGGTAATCTGGCACCGTGCATTCCACGTGAAGTAACGGACAACTATACTAACTAGAAAAAGTGTATCCAAATCGAAAATCCCAGTGAGTCGGGAATGCCCCGTACACCCACTCCGCATATCTCATGCGATAGAGAAAAGGAATGCCTAGAGCCCTCCCCACCCTTTTATACACCTCTATGTTAAAGGGATACTGGAGCAAAAAGTGGTCCATAGACTCCACTTTACCAACACACTCCTCTCTAGGACAATCCCGATCATCCACAGGGCGATGCTTCAGGTTCCCTCTCACATAGAGCCTTCCATGAAAAGCGAGCCAGGCTTGATCCCTAAACTTCAAAGGGATTCTTCCTAAGTTAATTAAACGCAACCCCTCCCTCATTACGGGGCCTGGGCAATCCTTTAAGGTCAGCGACACCCTGAAAGCAGAGCCCAAAATCCTCTTCTGCAGAAGCTTTCTGGGGAGGGACTTGATATCCCCCACTGTCACCTGCCACTGCCTAAGTATTTTTAGACACGGGGCAACATAAGCCTGGAAGCTTGCTATGTCGGACTCTCAGACTTTTCACTGGCCCGCCATCTTCCCAGCATTGCAGAAAAGGCCTAAACCAAGATTGAAAAATACCCACCCATCCTGGTGGGGTCTCTGCTAACATATTACCAAGATTATACTTTAAAAAGAGCAGAGAAAAGAAAACTATAGGGTTGACCATTCCTAGACCACCCTCCCGCCTGGACAGGTAAGTTACATTGCGTTTGATCAGGTTCAGCCTATTTCCCCATAACAGTTGGAAAAAGCAGCTGTACACCCTTGCATAGAGAGATTCCGGCAAGATACAGACAAAGCTGACATATAAAAAGATTGGGATCAGGTAAGTTTTAATCAAGTCAACCCTTTCCCTCAAGGAAAGTTTCCATTTCTTCCAGTTT
This sequence comes from Pelophylax lessonae, assembly GCF_965119305.1. Classification (NCBI taxonomy): domain Eukaryota; kingdom Metazoa; phylum Chordata; class Amphibia; order Anura; family Ranidae; genus Pelophylax; species Pelophylax lessonae. Next base: position 198,088,953 of record NC_138780.1, read on the forward strand.
GCCACCTTGGCATTGGCATTCAACAACCTGCTTTCCCAATTTTGATGACCATAGTCACCAGGACCAATTTTGATGCTCAACACTTTAACTTCCTGCTGGGGCTCTGGAAGTTCGAAGGCATCCGGAAGTTCAAAGCTTTCACCCTCCTCACCCATCCAGAAAACTTCACTCTTTTCATGATTGATTTTGGAGCCAGAAGCCTCCGTGTACTGCTCACAGAGACCACCTCCTGCGCCTCCCCCATCCCAGAGATAATAACAGACACATCATCGGCATAGGCCACGACCTTCAAAGGTGGCACACCAGCAATGCCCAAAGGCACCCCACACAACGATCCACCCTCTAACCTTCTTATGAAGGGGTCGATTGCGAATACATATAGCAGGGGGCTCAAAGGACACCCCTGGCGCACACCAGAGCCAACCTCAAAAGGCTGTCCAACCCAACCATTAACAAGTGGGAAGCTCTCAGCCCCTTTATATAATGTTTTCAGCCAATCAATAAACCTCCCCTGCAGGCCGTATCTACCAAGTAGCAAATACAGGTATTCATGATTGACTCGATCAAAAGCCTTCGCCTGATCCAATGCCAGCAAGTACTTTCTCCATCCAGCAGCCCTGCATCGCTCCAAAGCCTCCCGGACAGCTAAAATTGCTGAAAAGGTACTTCTGCCCTGGACCGAGCAGTGCTGATGATTGGACAACAAATCGCCTGCTACTGACGACAAGCGCCAAAAAAGAATCTTCACCAAGATCTTTCTATCAACATTGAGAAGACTGATGGGGCGCCAGTTCTCAATTATTGAGGGGTCTTTACCTTTTGACAGAAGAATCACAGCGGATTGCCTCATGGAGGGAGGGAGAGAACCCTCTTCTAAACATCTGTTATAAACCTCTGCTAAAAAGGGAGCCAGAATGGACTTAAAACACTTGTAAAATTCAGCTGTCAACCCATCTGGCCCAGGTGACTTTTTTGGTAGCCAGCTTCTCTATAGCACGCTGAAATTGGTTCTGTCAAATCCATCAAAGGCAATGTACCATTTCCCAATCCTGGAGTAGAAACCTGGGACACCATCCATCACAGCAGGGGGGGCAGAGATGTTAGAAGGCAGCATGTTGTACTGCGATTTTTCCACCATTACCGGCTTAGCTGGTCTGTACCTCCTCTGCCCATCCTCAGAGACCTCTGAAGGGTCGTCAGTAAATGCAAACTTGTTTGCTGTTAGGCGTGACTCCATCTGCTGGATGAAAGTCAGGGATTCATTTGCACTCTCAACCCCCTGGCTGGTTGCCGCTGGCGATTCCCAGTCCTCATATGGGGGGAGAGGTGCAGAGGCAGATGGAGCCGGGTCATCCCTTACCTGAGGCTGCTGATCCATGGAACTTGCTGGTGTCTGGCTGGCAAATCTCATCTCATTATTAAATTTTTCTGCAAAAGCTCCACTCCTGTCTTTCAGCTTTTACAATAATAAAGAATACTTTCTCTTCCATTTGCTGTAACTCCGGCTTTATGGCCAAACTTTACTTTCTCCAGGCCTGGCAGTACTTGGTTCTGAAGTTTTTATGTTCACCTTTCAAACATTTAAGTTTCTCCTAAGCTCTTCCAATTGCCCGAAAATGATCAATGATCTTCTGCCTGTAGTCATCCACATCCTCACCAGGGCCTTGACCCACAGTCAGGTCCTCCACCTCCTCCTCACTAGGCCACATGTCATCAGGGGGATCCCTCCCAGGGCCAGGATCAGGCATTTTTCTTGGGCCAAGCTAGCAGGCAAGGTCAAGGGTTGAAAAACACTGCTCTCAGAGACAGCTCCTCAGTGTGTCATCCTCCTTCTCCCACTGACCACAAACGTAATGAGCATTTTTCTCACTGACCACCAATATAAGGAGCATTCTTCCCACTGACCACCAATATAAGGAGCATTCTTCCCATTAACCATCAATGTAAGGAGCATTCTTCCCACTGACCACCAATATAAGGAGCATTCTTCTTATTAACCATCAATGTAAGGAACATTCTTCCCACTGACCACCAATGTAAGGAACATTCTTCCGACTGACCACCAATGTAAGGAGCATTCTTCCCACTGATCACCAATATAAGGAACATTCTTCCCACTGACCACCAATGTAAGGAGCATTCTTCCCACTGACACCAAAATATAGGAGGTCCTCCTCCCAATGGCAATCAATGTAAGGGATTCTGAGCTGCTAAATCACTGCTGGGGAAGGGACAGGGGGAGCTGAGATGTTATTGGTTAATATAATTTTCCAAATTTTAACAAATACACTTTGCACTAGCTAACTTACTATGTCTGGGTGCATTAGCCTGCCCCTACATCTCAACAAGTTAATAATATTCAAGTCAAATTGTATGATAATATAAAAAGCATGTTCATCACTAATAAATAAACTCTACTCCGAATTATCGAAACATGTTGCTAATTATTTTTTCTCCTCATTATCTCGAGATCTTTTTTTTTTTTTTCCCCCAAATTACTTCAAATCCTGCGCGTTGCTTATTTCATTCTAATTATTAGACATAGCCGTTTTAATTACTCTGTGTGTGTGGGGTTTTTTTCGGCGCAGTTATTTGCAAAAATAAATTGTAGAATGGGTTTTAAATTATTATTTTGTTCAAAATATTCTTGCTTAAAGGCTGCCGATAATTAAATGCAAAGGCTAATGTATTCTATTAAATTCTTAGATAAAAGCAAGCACTGTAATTGGAAAACTTATATCATTCGGAGTTTACTGTCTGCTGACGGGACTTTGCTGCCAGAGTGGGATTTACGTGTCTTGACGCGTTCGGCGGCATGATGTTTTTATGTCGAGATTGCTGCTGGGGGACATTTCCTGCAAATTAAAACATGTTGCACGGTGAATCGAACAGATTGTCCACTTAGTTTCTGCCCTGTATTGTGTTTCATACTTTTTTTCTGCCTAATTATGTGACCACGGCACCAATTTATGGGTTTTATATGTTGTGTGGAGAGGCAGGTAATAAATAAGGCTAACAGAGAAATCTAAAAACCCATTTTTTTCCTGGTTTAGGTGGTTTTTCCTGAATTTGACATGAATTCCTAAAGGTCAACTACATTCCATTACCATTTGATGACCATTTCATGAACTTTAGAAGACCCCCCGTCACCTTATCCAAAAAAGGGAAAATGATAGGGTCTCTTCAGTGCCCTTTCCCTGACCCAGTTATAATCACCATATTGTGTTTTTTCTTTTATTGCAGCTGCTGTAAAATACTAGGGGTGTGTAGCACTGCCCCCTAGGGAGCTGCTGAGAAATACACTTCTTGGGTTCCCCTGGGTTACCATTAGCAACTGATAGCAGATACACGGCATTAACAGTTCTTGGCTCAGACAATGAACAGTCCAGGGGATGCGTTTTTTTTTATATTTTATTTTAGAACTTGGATGGGAGAAGGGATGAGTGCGATACTCCAACTTGAACTATGCACAATCCTGAGGACAACTATCTGCAGTGTGTGTGGCAAGGCCGCTGCTTCACTTTGCCACTGAAGTGAAGATAAGAATATGAACTCTTGTTTAGGTTACTCTTCAGGGTCTAACTTGGCACCCCCTTTCTCACTTGCTGTGTGTGCTGACCCCCTGTCCGCTGACACTCTACCGGAGTGGTCCCCTTCCTGGGCAGACCCCTGGCAAGCTTCCTGGTACTCACAGACACTGTTTTTCCCTGGGTCGCTCTGCCTCCAACTCCCTTGTCAGCATCCAATGGACCTCCTGGTTCAGCACCACACTTCTGGTTCACAAGGCCAACTGCCTGTGACCACCTTCCCCAACAACAGGAGGAGAGACAGCCATCACCCTCCTCCTGAGACCTGGCTTCCCGCCCCAAGACACCCTGTCACATGTGCCCTTGGCTTATATAATGTATACCAGGATGCACTACTGCCTGTGCCAACCCTCTGGGATAGTTACAAAGCCTGTATGTCACTGGCTGGGTTTCCTCCACTGTCCAACAGGCTCCCCTATTGGACACAGTGGGGACACTCCCTCAGACCAAGTGAATCACACATGGACACATGCAACAGGCAGAACTACCGATAAGGCTCCCCTGATAAGCAGATGGAGCAAACTATAATTTACCTACCTAGGAGGGTGTTTCAGGTGTATTTACAAAAAAAAAAAAAAAGACTGCACATAGCTGTTCATTCATCAAAGCTGCATGCAAAATGTTTTTCTTTGCAAATGAGGCAAAATCGAATGTTCTTTGGTTTTATTCTCTGAAATTTGAATGTGTGAAAATGGAAAATGTCTTATTACTGTCCAGTAGATGGCACTGAGGAGCATACTAATCTCCTATGACAATTTATAAAATAAGTGCTGTGCTCAAAAAAAACAAACAAAAAAAAACAACAATGAAAAAAATATATAAATATATATCAAAATCCAGTGGAATAATAGAAAAGAATAGAAAAAAATCAAATTAAAAAAAACTTTTGTGCATGCAAGTAGTATTAGATGTCTGAATTGCCCACTGCTAGGACGCTGCAGCATAAAAAGTGAAGTGATGTGCCCTAGTGCTGGAATTAGAATAGTGAACTGCCGCCCTTCCTGCTTATATAATATGTGAGATAAAGTGCTGAAGTGCTATGCTCTAACTATTGCATGAATAAATCTGTGCATACAGTGCATCCAGAAAGTATTCACAGGGCTTCACTTTTTCCACAATTTGTTATGTTACAGCCTTATTCCAAAATGGGTTAACCACTTTACCACCGGAGGATTTTGCTGCCTTACGTCCAGGCCACTTTTTGCGATTCGGCACTGTGCAACTTTAATTGCGCGGTCGTGCGACGCTGTACCCAAACGAAATTTACGTCCTTTTTTTCCCACAAACAGAGCTTTCTTTTGGTGGTATTTGATCACCTGTGCGATTTTTACTTTTTGCGCTATAAACAAAAAAAGAGCGTCAATTTTGAAAAAATAACAATATTTTTCACATTTTTTTATATGAAATTCCCCCCCAAAAAAATGTAAAAATTAAATTTTTTAAAAATTTTTGGCCAATTTGTTTTCTGCTACCTATGTTTGGTAAAAAAAATCACAATAAGCGTATTTTGATTGGTTTGCGCAAAAGTTATTGCGTTTACTAACTAAGGGAAAGTTTTCTGTCATTTTTGGTGTTTTTTTTTTTAACGAGTAATGGCGGCGATCTGCGATTTTTTTTGCGGGACTGCGACATAGCGGCGGACAGATCGGACCCTTGACTGACATTTTTGACACTTTTGAGGGTTACCAGTGACATTACTACAGTAATCAGTGCTATAAATATGCACTGTTACTGTAAAAATGACACTGGCAGGGAAGGGGTTAATTTTATTGGAGAGGGAGGGGTTAATGTATGCCTGGTGTTTACTAACGTGTGTGGGGGGAGGTGACTGAGTGAGCCAGGGACAGATCGCATGTTGAGCTATGCTGAACCCTGCAATCTGTCACTGTCTGTCACTTAGGAGATCCGCCCGCTTTGTTTACACAAGTGGGCGGATCTCCAAACTCGATTCCCCGACGATCACCGCCGCTCCTCCCCTGGCCCTACTCCCGCTGTGACTGAATACAGCGGGAGCGAGCCTCCGGTGGAGCGCGTGCGCCGCCCACAAGGGGAGGAGTCCAGTGACGTAGGTCTATGTCGCTGGACGAGAACTAACCACTTTGCCGCAGTAGAGCTTGAGTGAGCGGTCAGCAAGTGGTTAAATTCATTTTTTTCCTTCAAAATTCTACAAACAATCCCCCATAATGACAACGTGAAAGAAGTTTGTTTGAAATCTTTGCAAATTTATTAAAACTAAAAAAATCCCATGTACATAAGTATTCACACCCTTTGCTCAATACATTGGTGAAGCGCCTTTGGCAACAATTACAGCCTCAAGTCTTTTTGAGTATGATGCCACAAGCTTGGCACTCCTATTTTTGGGCAGTTTCTCCCATTCTTCTTAGCAGGACCTCTCAAGCTCCATCAGGTTGGATGGGGGAGGGTCGGTGCACAGCCATTTTCATATCTCTCCAGAGATCTTCAATTGGCTTCAAGTCTGGGCTCTGGCTGGGCCACTCAAGGACATTCACAGAGTTGTCCAGTAGCCACTCCTTTGTTATTTTGGCTGTGTGCTTAGGGTCGTTGTCCTGTTTGAAGATGAACCTTCGCCCCAGTTTGAGGCCTAGAGCGCTCTGGAGCAGGTTCTCATCAAGAATGTCTCTGTGCTTTGCTGCATTCATCTTTCCCTCAATCCTGACTAGTCTTCCAGTTCCTGTCGCTGTAAAACATCCCCACAGCATGATGCTGCCACCACCATGCTTCACTGTAGGGATGGTATTGGCCAGGTGATGAGCGGTGTCTGGTTTCCTCCAGACATGGAGCTTGCCAATCAGGCCAAAGAGTTCAATCTTTGTTCATCAGACCAGAGAATTTTGTTTCTCGTGGTCTGAGAGTCCTTCAGGTGCCTTTTGGCAAACTCCAGGTGGGCTGTCATGTGCCTTTTACTGAGGAGTGACTTCCATCTGGCCACTCTACCATACAGGCCTGATTGGTGGAGTGCTGCAGAGATGGTTGTTCTTCTCTCCTCTCTCCACAGAGAAATGCTGGAGCTCTGTCAGAGTGACCATCAGTTTCTTGGTCACCGCCTTGACTAAGGCTCTTCTCTCAATTTGGCCCCCTCTAGGAATAGTCCTGGTGGTTCCAAACTTCTTCCATTTAATGATGATGGAGGCTCAGGCCACTGTGCTCATTGGGACCTTCAATCATTGGGTCCTTTTCTGTACTCTTCCCCAGAGCTGTGCCTCCATACAATCCTGTCTCCTCTGAGGTCTACAGACAATTCCTGGGACTTCATTGCTTGGTTTGTGCTCTGACATGCACTGTTAACTGTGGGACCTTATATAGACAGGTGTGTGCCTTTCCCAATCATGTCCAATCAATTGAATTTACCACAGGTGGGCTCCAATCAAATTTTAGAAACATCTCAAGGATTATCAGTGGAAATAGGATGCACCTGAGCTCAATTTTGAGTGTCATGGCAAAGGCTGTTTTCTTTCTTATTTTTAATAAATTTGCAAAGATTTAAAACAAACTTCATTCAGGTTATCATTATGGGGGATTGTTTGTAGAATTTTGAGGAAAATAAATATTTTATTCCATTATGGAATAAGGCTGTAACTAGTGTTGAGCGAACACGGACTGTATTATTCGTGTTCGTACCGAATAATTGGATTTTTTGTACCCGAACACGGACACGGACACTTTACTGTATGTTCGGGTAAAAATCCGTGTTCGGTCGTTTTATTTCCGGGTTTTGCATGCTTTGGCGCTCTTTTCATGGCGGGCTTTCAACAGCCAATCAACAATCGTTTAACTGGTGTGCCTTAAGCCATCCCAGCCATGCCTGCAAATGTCTCAGTAGCTGTGATTGGCCGTCTGAAGCATGTGACCAAGTCTTTATAAGTTCGAGGCAGCCGCAGCGGCGTCATTATGCTGCTTAGATTCAGGGACAGAGCACACATCAACGTGCTGGCTGCTGATTAGGGAAAGATAGGCAGGAAAAAACCATTTGTGTCCGGATAGAATTGAGGGACAGGTCGGAGTGTTTAGGCAGGGCGAGTTGTAGGCATTTTAGGGATAGAGTCTGCTGAATTATAGGGTCAGTGTCTTCTACAAACTACAATCGATATTGCTGTGTGGGGGGTGGGGTCTGCACTCAATCCTGATCTACGATCTCTTCTCAATCCTGTTAGGGACAGAGTCTGCTGAATTTTAGGGAAACTGTGTTCTACAAACTACAATCGATATTGCTGTGTGGTGTGGGATTGGAGATAGGCAGGTGTCAGTGATCCACATCCATTTTTCTGTGTGTGAGCTGCAGTGAACACAATCTTTTTGGGCTGCAGTGAACACAATCTTTTTGGGCTGCAGTGAACACAATCTTTTTGGGCTGCAGTGAACACAATCTTTTTGGGCTGCAGTGAACACAATCTTTTTGGGGTGCAGTGAACAAAATCTTTTTGGGGTGCAGTGAACACAATCCTTTTTGGTGTGCAGTGAACACAATCTTTGTGGGGTGCAGTGAACAAAATCCTTTGTGGGGTGCAGTGAACACAATCTTTTTGGGGTGCAGTGAACAAAATCCTTTTTGGGGTGCAGTGAACAACATCCTTTTTGGGGTGCAGTGAACACAATCTTTTTGGGGTGCAGTGAACAAAATCCTTTGTGGGGTGCAGTGAACACAATCTTTTTGGGGTGCAGTGAACACAATCTTTTTGGGGTGGAGTGAACAACATCCTTTTTGGGGTGCAGTGAACAAAATCCTTTTTGGGGTGCAGTGAACAAAATCCTTTTTGGGGTGCAGTGAACAAAATCATTTTTGGGGTGCAGTGAACACAATCTTTTTGGGGTGCAGTGAACACAATCTTTGTGGGGTGCAGTGAACACAATCTTTTTGGGGTGGAGTGAACAACATCCTTTTTGGGGTGCAGTGAACAACATCCTTTTTGGGGTGCAGTGAACACAATCTTTTTGGGGTGCAGTGAACACAATCTTTGTGGGGTACAGTGAACAGAATCTTTGTGGGGTGCAGTGAACACAATCTTTGGGGGGTACAGTGAACACAATCTTTGTGAGGTGCAGTGAACACAATCTTTGTGGGGTGCAGTGAACACAATCATTGTGGGGTGCAGTGAACTCAATCTTTGTGGGGTACAGTGAACACAATCTCATACTTCTGAAGGTTTGAGGGTGCTGCCTGTTCCATACTCCCCCTACTCCTCATCTAGCCTTTTAGGGGTACAAACAATAGTAATTGGGGCCTAGTGCGGTTGTGTACGTGTGATATACATACACTTTTTTGGGATCATATTTTCTATTCCGCTATTTAATCAAAAACCTTTGGGGATCAGTTAAATTGGGGGATAGTCTGTGTTGGTACGTGTGAGAGAGATCCACCTTTCCAAGTTGTTGGGGTTCATCTCATACTTCTGAAGGTTTGAGGGTGCTGCCTGTTCCATACTCCCCCTACTCCTAGCCTTTTAGGGGTACAAACAATAGTAATTGGGGCCTAGTGTGGTTGTGTACGTGTGATATACATACACTTTTTTGGGATCATATTTTCTATTCCGCTATTTAATCAAAAACCTTTGGGGATCAGTTAAATTGGGGGATAGTCTGTGTTGGTACGTGTGAGAGAGATCCACCTTTCCAAGTTGTTGGGGTTCATCTCATACTTCTGAAGGTTTGAGGGTGCTGCCTGTTCCATACTCCCCCTACTCCTAGCCTTTTAGGGGTACAAACAATAGTAATTGGGGCCTAGTGTGGTTGTGTACGTGTGATATACATACACTTTTTTGGGATCATATTTTCTATTCCGCTATTTAATCAAAAACCTTTGGGGATCAGTTAAATTGGGGGATAGTCTGTGTTGGTACGTGTGAGAGAGATCCACCTTTCCAAGTTGTTGGGGTTCATCTCATACTTCTGAAGGTTTGAGGGTGCTGCCTGTTCCATACTCCCCCTACTCCTAGCCTTTTAGGGGTACAAACAATAGTAATTGGGGCCTAGTGTGGTTGTGTACGTGTGATATACATACACTTTTTTGGGATCATATTTTCTATTCCGCTATTTAATCAAAAACCTTTGGGGATCAGTTAAATTGGGGGATAGTCTGTGTTGGTACGTGTGAGAGAGATCCACCTTTCCAAGTTGTTGGGGTTCATCTCATACTTCTGAAGGTTTTAGGGTGCTGCCTGTTCCATACTCCCCCTACTCCTAGCCTTTTAGGGGTACAAACAATAGTAATTGGGGCCTAGTGTGGTTGTGTACGTGTGATATACATACACTTTTTTTGGATCATATTTTCTATTCCGCTATTTAATCAAAAACCTTTGGGGATCAGTTAAATTGGGGGATAGTCTGTGTTGGTACGTGTGAGAGAGATCCACCTTTCCAAGTTGTTGGGGTTCATCTCATACTTCTGAAGGTTTGAGGGTGCTGCCTGTTCCATACTCCCCCTACTCCTAGCCTTTTAGGGGTACAAACAATAGTAATTGGGGCCTAGTGTGGTTGTGTACGTGTGATATACATACACTTTTTTGGGATCATATTTTCTATTCCGCTATTTAATCAAAAACCTTTGGGGATCAGTTAAATTGGGGGATAGTCTGTGTTGGTACGTGTGAGAGAGATCCACCTTTCCAAGTTGTTGGGGTTCATCTCATACTTCTGAAGGTTTGAGGGTGCTGCCTGTTCCATACTCCCCCTACTCCTCATCTAGCCTTTTAGGGGTACAAACAATAGTAATTGGGGCCTAGTGTGGTTGTGTACGTGTGATATACATACACTTTTTTTGGATCATATTTTCTATTCCGCTATTTAATCAAAAACCTTTGGGGATCAGTTAAATTGGGGGATAGTCTGTGTCGGTACGTGTGAGAGAGATCCACCTTTCCAAGTTGTTGGGGTTCATCTCATACTTCTGAAGGTTTGAGGGTGCTGCCTGTTCCATACCCCCCCTACTCCTCATCTAGCCTTTTAGGGGTACAAACAATAGTAATTGGGGCCTAGTGTGGTTGTGTACGTGCGAGATACATACACTTTTTTTGATCATATTTCCTATTCCGCTATTCAATAAAAACCTTTGAGGATCAATTGAATTGCGGGATAGTCTGTGTCGGTACGTGTGAGAGAGATCCACCTTTCCAAGTTGTTGGGGTTCATCTCATACTTCTGAAGGTTTGAGGGTGCTGCCTGTTCCATACCCCCCCTACTCCTCATCTAGCCTTTTAGGGGTACAAACAATAGTAATTGGGGCCCAGTGTGGTTGTGTACGTGTGATATACATACACTTTTTTGGGATCATATTTTCTATTCCGCTATTTAATCAAAAACCTTTGGGGATCAGTTAAATTGGGGGATAGTCTGTGTTGGTACGTGTGAGAGAGATCCACCTTTCCAAGTTGTTGGGGTTCATCTCATACTTCTGAAGGTTTGAGGGTGCTGCCTGTTCCATACTCCCCCTACTCCTCATCTAGCCTTTTAGGGGTACAAACAATAGTAATTGGGGCCCAGTGTGGTTGTGTACGTGTGATATACATACACTTTTTTGGGATCATATTTTCTATTCCGCTATTTAATCAAAAACCTTTGGGGATCAGTTAAATTGGGGGATAGTCTGTGTTGGTACGTGTGAGAGAGATCCACCTTTCCAAGTTGTTGGGGTTCATCTCATACTTCTGAAGGTTTGAGGGTGCTGCCTGTTCCATACTCCCCCTACTCCTAGCCTTTTAGGGGTACAAACAATAGTAATTGGGGCCTAGTGTGGTTGTGTACGTGTGATATACATACACTTTTTTTGGATCATATTTTCTATTCCGCTATTTAATCAAAAACCTTTGGGGATCAGTTAAATTGGGGGATAGTCTGTGTTGGTACGTGTGAGAGAGATCCACCTTTCCAAGTTGTTGGGGTTCATCTCATACTTCTGAAGGTTTGAGGGTGCTGCCTGTTCCATACTCCCCCTACTCCTAGCCTTTTAGGGGTACAAACAATAGTAATTGGGGCCTAGTGTGGTTGTGTACGTGTGATATACATACACTTTTTTGGGATCATATTTTCTATTCCGCTATTTAATCAAAAACCTTTGGGGATCAGTTAAATTGGGGGATAGTCTGTGTTGGTACGTGTGAGAGAGATCCACCTTTCCAAGTTGTTGGGGTTCATCTCATACTTCTGAAGGTTTGAGGGTGCTGCCTGTTCCATACCCCCCCTACTCCTCATCTAGCCTTTTAGGGGTACAAACAATAGTAATTGGGGCCTAGTGTGGTTGTGTACGTGCGAGATACATACACTTTTTTTGATCATATTTCCTATTCCGCTATTCAATAAAAACCTTTGAGGATCAATTGAATTGCGGGATAGTCTGTGTCGGTACGTGTGAGAGAGATCCACCTTTCCAAGTTGTTGGGGTTCATCTCATACTTCTGAAGGTTTGAGGGTGCTGCCTGTTCCATACTCCCCCTACTCCTCATCTAGCCTTTTAGGGGTACAAACAATAGTAATTGGGGCCCAGTGTGGTTGTGTACGTGTGATATACATACACTTTTTTGGGATCATATTTTCTATTCCGCTATTTAATCAAAAACCTTTGGGGATCAGTTAAATTGGGGGATAGTCTGTGTTGGTACGTGTGAGAGAGATCCACCTTTCCAAGTTGTTGGGGTTCATCTCATACTTCTGAAGGTTTGAGGGTGCTGCCTGTTCCATACTCCCCCTACTCCTCATCTAGCCTTTTAGGGGTACAAACAATAGTAATTGGGGCCCAGTGTGGTTGTGTACGTGTGATATACATACACTTTTTTGGGATCATATTTTCTATTCCGCTATTTAATCAAAAACCTTTGGGGATCAGTTAAATTGGGGGATAGTCTGTGTCGGTACGTGTGAGAGAGATCCACCTTTCCAAGTTGTTGGGGTTCATCTCATACTTCTGAAGGTTTGAGGGTGCTGCCTGTTCCATACCCCCCCTACTCCTCATCTAGCCTTTTAGGGGTACAAACAATAGTAATTGGGGCCTAGTGTGGTTGTGTACGTGCGAGATACATACACTTTTTTTGATCATATTTCCTATTCCGCTATTCAATAAAAACCTTTGAGGATCAATTGAATTGCGGGATAGTCTGTGTCGGTACGTGTGAGAGAGATCCACCTTTCCAAGTTGTTGGGGTTCATCTCATACTTCTGAAGGTTTGAGGGTGCTGCCTGTTCCATACTCCCCCTACTCCTCATCTAGCCTTTTAGGGGTACAAACAATAGTAATTGGGGCCCAGTGTGGTTGTGTACGTGTGATATACATACACTTTTTTTGGATCATATTTTCTATTCCGCTATTTAATTTAACTGGGCCTCCATGCGAGACCTGTGTGCCTTGTTGCGCTGTTTTGAGTACTCCACCAACATGGCCAGTGGCAATGACGCCGTTCTCAGCTTAACTATCCCACTTCTATGCCTCCTTGAAAAAACAATTCGGGCGATGATGGAAGAGGATGTGGCACAGGATGAGGAGGAGGAGGAGGATGAAGAGGTAACATTTCCAAGGCTTTCAGGGCAGTCATTCGCAAGGGGCTCCGAGGGTGGGTTCCTGCACACGCAAACGCCAGGGACGCAATTGTCCAGCAGGGGCACAGTTCTGGAGGATGAGGAGGAGGAGGCGCTGGAGGAGGAGATGGAACCATGTTCACAGCAGGGTGGCACCCAGGCCAGCTCATGGCCATCACTGGTGCGTGGCTGGGGGGATACAGAGGACACGGACGATACACCTCCCACAGAGGACAGCCTTTCGTTGCCTCTGGGCAGCCTGGCACACATGAGCGATTACATGCTGCAGTGTCTCCACAACGACCGCCGAGTTGCCCACATTCTAACTTGTGCTGATTACTGGGTGGCCACGCTGCTGGATCCCCGTTACAAGGACAACGTACCGTCCTTAATTCACTCACTGGAGCGCGATCGCAAGATGCGCGAGTACAAGCGCACGCTGGTAGACGCCATGCTGCTGGCATTCCCATCTGACAGCGGGGCCACAGTGGAAGCACAAGGCAGAGGAGGAGGAGGAGGAGGTCGCCAACGCAACCAGGGCACCGCCAGCACCTCAGAAGGCAGGGTTAGCATGGCCGAAATGTGGAAAAGCTTTGTCAGCACGCCACAACAAACAGCAGCACCAGCAGCTCAGATGGAACGTCTTAGCAGGAGGCAGCATTTTACCAACATGGTGGAGCAGTATGTGTGCACACGCCTACATGTAGTGAATGACGGGTCTGCCCCCTTCAACTTCTGGGTCTCCAAATTGGGCACATGGCTTGAGCTTGCCCTTTACGCCTTGGAGGTGCTGGCGTGCCCTGCAGCCAGTGTATTATCTGAACGGGTATTTAGCACGGCTGGGGGCGTTATAACAGACAAGCGCAGCCGCCTGTCCAGAGACAATGTGGACAAGCTCACGTTCATTAAAATGAACCAGGCATGGATCCCACGGGACTTTTCCGTACCTTATGCAGAATAGCAATGGATACCGACCTTACCCACCCATTGTTCCATTTTTGCTCTTTCTCACTCTTTTGGGGTGTACCCTCATTTAAAATTTTTGAAAAGAAGCAGTGTTGGCTACCTCGTCCTCCTCCTCAGGGCCAGATTAATGTAGGGGCTATTGGAGCTGCAGCTCCAGGCCCCTACCTTTTATATAGGCCCCGGGTTGGCCATATTCACTGTTACCGCTCTTCTGTCACTTGTAAACACAGAAGTCTGGCTTCTATGCTCGCTTCCCCAGGCAGCACCCTCAGAACCTCCCCACACAGCGTGAAGGCCGGACAAGGAGGGACAGTTGGCGATGCATGGATGTGTTTATGGGCTTCAGAGACAGCATCCCATGTTGAATTAGGCATGCATGGCTGCACCCTTCCTCCTCTGGGTGCATGGCAAGGCACGGCCCTTAAGGCCCTTCAAAATCCTCAGCACCAAGCCCATGATGCTGTTAATCCGGCCCTGGTCCTCCTCCACCGCCGCTTCCACCTACACCGCCCATAGGTGTGCGCAGCCTATTGCATTAAGGTGTGCACCCCAAAGTTGAAATACACATGCATGTGTTTGCCAGCAGGGAGAGTAATGTATCGGGGCCATGTACCTGTAGGCAAGGAGAAATAGAGCAGAGCAGGTCCCAGGGAGATCTTTCCCATCTCCTCACTGGCAATGCTATGTGCCCTAGGTGATTAGGGTGTGCCCAGGCACACCCAGCACACCCTGTGCGCACGCCTATGTCACCGCCACATCCACCACCACCTCAACCTCCCTCCTACTCCATATGGGCCTCGTCCTTCAGAGATGAAGAAGAACATTGTTTTATTTTTCTGTTTTTTTTTTTGTTGTTTTAAGTTATTTCCCTATCCACATTTGTTTGCAGAGCACTTGCCATGCTCTTAATTACGTTTTGCTGTCATTTGCAGCACTCTAGCCCTTTCCTTTGGTGTTTTAGAGCCATTTTAGTGCCTTAAAGTTCGGGTCCCCATTGACTTCAATGGGGTTCGGTGTCCGGGAAAAGTTCGGTAAAAGTCCGGGACACGGACCCGGACTTTTTTTTAAAGTTCGGCCGAACCCGTCGAACACGGACATCTAGGTGTTCGCTCAACCCTAGCTGTAACATAACAAAACGTGGAAAAGTGAAGCTCTGTGAATACTTTCCAGAAGCACTGTAAACACAAAAACCATGTAAAAACCTCATCAATATCCAAGAATCAACCAAAATAATTAATCAGTGAAAGATCAAAGAAGGAAAGCTCATAAATATGATATCAAAAAATCATATATGTGCAGTCCACGATTTTTAAAAAAGAAGCATGTTGCCAGTTCCAAACAGCGGAAGTGATGGCGAAAACATGACCAGTGGGTCTTTCTGATGATGTCCACATGACGAAACACGTAGGGGCAGGCACTCTGGATGGCAAAAACATGACCAGTGGGTCTTTCTGATGATGTCCACATGACGAAACACGTAGGGGCAGGCACTCTGGTCACGTTTTCATTATCACTTCCGCTGTTTGGAAGGCGCGCTGGCTCCAGGATCCATGGAGCAGCGGTTCTTGCACACTTATGACTGGCAGATCTTTCCTTGTCCTGGGACAAGGCACAGAAATATGTGAGTGTTACCAGTTTGTTTTTAGAAGTGATTTTAATAAAGGCAATTACGGTATGTGTATTTTGTGATCATCTTTTCTTTCATGACCTGGAGCTCATAAAAGGATTCCCAAGCCAGCGGGTGGACATACATCCATTCTAAAGCCTTGTTGCCCCACCTCGGGAGAAGGCCTGGAGGTCCACACCTGAGGGTGAGTGCGTAACCTGGTGGGAGTCTACACGCTGGGTGTTGCAGTATTGGCACAGGCACAGACACTGAAGAAATGGCACTTTGCTACAATGTAAAGTAGTGAGTGTACAGCTTGTATAACAGTGTAAATTTTCTGTCCCCTCAAAATAACTCAACACACAGCCATTAATATCTAAACTGCTGGCAACAAAAGTGAGTACACCCCTAAGTGAAAATATCCAAATTGGGCCCAATTAGCCATTTTCCCTCCCCGGTGTCATGTGACTCGTTAGTGTTACAAGGTCCCAGGTGTGAATGGGGAGCAGGTGTGTTAAATTTGGTGTTATCGCTCTCACTCTCTCATACTCGTCACTGGAAGTTCAACATGGCACCTCATGGCAAAGAACTCTCTGAGGACCTGAAAAAAAGAATTGTTGCTCTACATAAAGATGGCCTAGGCTATAAGAAGATTGCCAAGACCCTGAAAATGTGCTGCAGCACGGTGGCCAAGACCATAGAGCAGTTTAACAGGACAGGTTCCACTCAGGATAGATCTCGCCATGGTCGACCAAGGTAGTTGAGTGCACGTGCTCAGCGTCATATCCAGAGGTTGTTTTTGGGAAATAGACGTATGAGTGCTGCCAGCATTGCTGAAGAGGTTGAAGGGGTGGGGGGTCAGTTTGCTGAAGAAAAGCACACTAGGGACATGGATTACTGGAACCATGTCCTGGTGTCTGATGAGACCAAGATAAACTTATTTGGTTTGGATGGTGTCAAGCGAGTGTGGCGGCAACCAGGTGAGGAGTACAAAGACAAGTGTGTCTTGCCTACAGTCAAGCATGGTGGTGGGAGTGTCATGGTCTGGGGCTGCATGAGTGCTGCTGGCACTGGGGAGCTACAGTTCATTGAGGGAACCATGAATGCCAACATGTACTGTGACATACTGAAGCAGAGCATGATCCCCTCTCTTTGGAGACTGGGCCACAGGACAGTATTCCAACCTAACAACCCCAAAAACATCTCCAAGGTGACCACTGCCTTGCTAAAGAAGCTGAGGGTAAAGGTGATGGACTGGCCAAGCATGTCTCCAGACCTAAACCCTATTGAGCATCTGTGGGGCATCCTTAAATGGAAGGTGGAGGAGCGCAAGGTCTCTAACATCCACCAGCTCTGTGATGTCATCATGGAGGAGTGGAAGAGGAATCCAGTGGCAACCTGTAAAGCTCTGGTGAACTCCATGCCCCAAGAGGGTTAAGGCAGTGCTGGAAAATAATGGTGGCCACACAAATTATTGACACTTTGGGCCCAGTTTGGACAATGTCACTTAGGGGTGTACCCACTTTTGTTACCAGTGGTTTAGACATTAATGGCTGTGTGTTGTTTTGAGGGGACAGCAAATTTACACTGTTATACAAGCTGTACACTCACTACTTTACATTGTAGCAAAGTGTCATTGCGATACATCATCCCTTAGAGGAAATGCTTTTTTTTTCTCAGAGAATAGGTGAAGAAACTCGCCCCTTCAAAGTCACTTTGTGTCTCTGCTCCCTACCCACCTCTGAGCACTGACCCTTGGTTCCACCCCCTACCCAGCTCCAAGTACAGCCCCTTTTAGAGAATATAGAGCCAAGTATAATTTTGTAGTGCTAAGTAATTTGTATGGAATTTGGTAATGATAAGAAGAAAAACAATAAAATAGATTCTCCGCAACCAGCAGCAAAAGACCCCCCAGCAACAATAGACTCTCCAGCAGCCAGCAACAGCAGACCCCTCCCTAAACAGTAGTTCCCTTCCATCAACAATTTACCCCCCAGTAACAGAAGATTCCCCACCAGCTACAATAGATTGCCACACAAAAATAGGTCCCCTCCAGTGACAATATATACCCCAGCAGCCAGCATCAGTAGATCCTCCATCACACCCTAGCACCCTTGCCATTGCAAACATTCAGTGCTGGAGGTGCCCCGTTGCCGCTTAAAAAAGCCATCCTTAGCAGTAGTTGTGCAGCTCTTCACACTTTTGGACACCACACCACAATGTTCCTCCACCACATGTTCATTAAAACATGCTTACTAGAGCAACTTGACCCTCTATTTAGCCACATGACCTCCGGAAGGTTTTACCCCCTTCATGACCGGGGCATTTTTTGCTATTTAGCACTGCGCTACTTTAACTGCCAATTGCACAGTCATATATCATTTTTTTTTTTAAATGAACAAAAAAAAGAGCGACAATTCTGGAAAAAAAAAAACAATATTTTACACATTCTGCTTTATAACATTCCCAAAAAAAATAAAATTTAAAAAATCTACATTTTTTAACATTTTAGGCCAATTTGCTTTCTGCTACATATTTTTGGTAAAAAAAAAATCGCAATAAGCATATTTTGATTGGTTTGTGCAAAAGTTATTGTGTCTACAAACTAGATGAAAGATTTATGTCATTTTTAGTGTTTTTTAGTAATGGCGGCGATCTGCAATTTTTTGCAGGACTGCGACATTGCGGCGGACAGATCGGACCCCTAACTGACATTTTTAACACTTTTGGGGGGACCAGTGACATTACTACAGTAATCAGTGCTAAAAATATGCACTATTACTGTAATAATGACACTGGCAGGGAAGGGGTTAACCCTGTGGGTGATCAAGGGGGAGTGATTCTAACTGTGGGGGGGGGGGGGTGGCTTCTGAAATTACCTATATAGAAGGATCACAGGCACTCTGTGATCATTCCAGGGAAAAGAACGGTCAGCTTCGTTTATAACAGCTGACCGTTCATCTCTCTCAGCGGGGATCGATCGCGGGTGTCAGACGGCTTCCCCGCTGCCAAGTGGGGGCATGAGTGCACTGCCGGCGGCGCGTGCTCGCCCCTTAGCTTCCTGCGCCTACCTTGGTTTGCGCAGGAGAACCCCCCTGCTGCAGTAAAAAGGCGGCGGGTGGTCCGGAAGCGGTTAATACAGTGTTTTTGGGGACACTAGAATAGTTCTGACTGTGATCAAGATACTGATCCGTACAGTCACTATACCATGTCGGTAATTAGCAACTTATAGTGTGGCTGTGATAATGTGGTGGGAAATCTGGCGCTAACAGACACTGGGTAGGAGGGACACTATGGAGTTTATTTACTAAAGCTAGAGAGGGCAAAATAAGTCACAATTCTGCAGAGAAACCAATCAGCTTCTATCCTCAGCTTGTTTATGTAGCACCCTCCTAGGTAGGTGCTAGAGAGAAAGTATAGTTTTGAATCCTGTCTGCTTACCAGAAAGACTGCAGGTATATCTATATTGGTCTCTGCCTACCAGAGAGCAGGATCTGCTAGTGAGGTCTGCTTAATGTGCTCAGGTGCAACTCGTTCTGTCTGCAAAGTGTTTCAAATTGGTCCAATAGGGAGGCATGTTGGACAGTGGGAGGAAACCTGACAAATAAGTGCACAGGCATTTAGTACAGCCCTGGTGATTGGCAGAGGAAAGTGCCTTGGTGCATGCTGGGATACTCTTTAAATGCCAGGAGCACATGTGGGGTCTTTCAGCTGGATAGCGGAGTCCTGGAGGGAGGGGGCGGCTGCCACTCCTCTGTAGAGGTGCCATGTGGCCTCAGGTAGTCGACCTGATGGCCTGGAGAGCTAGAGAGGAACTGAGACCTGGAGGTCCTCTAAAGCTGACTGAAAGGGGAGACACTGTAGGATCTGATTCTGCAGTACAGTGAGTACAGATCTGTGTCAAGGGGACTGACCTGAGGGGAGCCACCCCTGCAGCTATAAGAGTCAGTGGACGGGTGTCAGTAAAGTGGCTGCTAGAGTCTCCCAAAGATAATGTAGAACATCGAGTCTATTGCTGGAGAAAGAGCAAGGAGACTTAACCCTTTCCATACATGTGGCAGTATGGATTAAGCAGTGCAGCTGCTTCCTTATCCAATGTGCATAATTTTAGTTGGAGTATCCCACAATTTCCTTCTCCCATCTAAGTTCCAAAATAAATACTAAAAAGCAATACCCCTGAACTGTTTATTGTGTGACGAGCCATCGGGGGTAGGAAGGGATGTGTGCACTGTACTCTAAGACGTGACTGTCTGCTGGTAATCAATGGGGGACCCAAGAAGTCTTCATACAGCAAGCCCTACAGGGACAGTGCTACATTTAATTAAAGCGGAGTTCCACCCATTTTTGTGTTTATTAACCACTTCTGGACCGGAAATTTTTCCCCTTTAATGACCAGGCCATATTTTGCGATTCGGCACTGTGTT
The DNA here is from genome assembly GCF_965119305.1 of Pelophylax lessonae. NCBI lineage: Eukaryota > Metazoa > Chordata > Amphibia > Anura > Ranidae > Pelophylax > Pelophylax lessonae. Next base: position 198,109,055 of record NC_138780.1, read on the forward strand.
AATTTAACCGACAATTGTGCGGTCGTGGGACGCTGTACCCAAATAAAATTGATGTCCTTATTTTCCCACAAATAGAGCTTTCTTTTGGTGGTATTTGATCATCTCTGCGATTTTTATTTGTTGCGCTATAAACAAAACAATAACTACAATTCTGAAAAAAAAAAAAATCAATATTTTTCACATTCTGCTATATAACATCCCCTCCCCCCAACAAAAAAAATCAAAATCAAAATGTTTTAAAATTTTAGGCCAATTTGTTTTCTGCTGCACATTTTTTGGTTAAAAAAATTGCAATACGCGTATTTTGTTTGGTTTTCGCAAAAGTTATCGAGTCTAATAACTACGGGAAAGATTTATGTCATTTTTATTGGTTATGGCGGCGATCTGCGATTTTTTGCGGGACTGCCACATTGCGGCGGACAGATCGGACCCCTACCTGACATTTTTGACACTTTTTGGGGGACCAGTGACATTACTACAGTAATCAGTGCTAAAAATATGTACTGTTACTGTAATAATGACACTGGCAGGGAAAGGGTTAACATTGTGGGTGATCAATGGGTTAAATGGGAGCCTAGGGGAGTGATTCTAACTGTATGGGGGCGGGGCTTATGGAATTACCATAGAGACCTGTGATCCTATATAGAAGGATCACAGAAGCTCTGTGATCATTCCAGAGAGAAGAGTGATTGCGGGTGTCAGGTGGCAATTGGAGCCGCCTGCCCTGTGCATTGGAGTCCTCACTGCCGAGTGGGGGCGGAAGCATGCCGTCGGCCCACTAGCTGCAGGAGGGCCAGCCTGCCGCAGTATATATGTGGTGGGCGGTTCGGGAACCAGTTACCTAAAGGCAAACAGACTGTGCAATTTGCAAGTGCCGTTGCTCCAGAGCTAAGTAAATAAGGGGAAGCTTTGCTGAATTCCATCATCCAATCATGTGCTAGCAAAAAATGCTGTTTTTTTTTTTTTTTTAATTTTCCTTGCATGTGATTGGGTATTCTTTGCAAAGTGATGCTTCACCTCATTTACTTAGCTCTGGAGCAACTGCACTTGCAAAGTGCACCATCTAATTGCCTTTAGTAAATCCAATGAGTCTTATGACAGTAGAAAAAGTGAAAAGTGATTAAAAATAAGAATGTAATTTTCAGGATAAAAAGTTAAGTCCCTAGTGTACATGGTCTTAATTAATTAAGAAGTTTGCAGAAGACAATTAGACGTTTCGGCATCATTCCGTATTTGTACACCAAACCTCATCCCTTAAGGATGATGAAGAATCTTCATGCCAGAAGTTTTAACTGTCTCAGGGTTTGGCTATTCAGAAGGTCCAGATTGCACAAAATCAACTTCTTAAGCGTTAATGGGAACAAATTACTTTTTCTGTGTCAGCACTTTTAATTTTAGATAATTAAAAGAAAATTTAGTTACACTAATTGGTGAATTACACAATTCTTCTGGAGAGTTTTGTTGAGAGCGCATCAGATGGAACTCATTACGTGACACTGATGTGTTAATTAGGTTTTGTGCCGGATCTAAAAGGGGATCTTTATATCTCTGAATATACTCAATTATTGGTACAGAAAGCTCAGTATAATGGACTAGAAATTATTTGGTTTAAATTCTCAGATTCTCTGGCTCATCATTCTTAGTTCTAACACTTACAAGCAAGTATTTCTGTTAAAAACTGTCCATCCCTTCCTTCCTTTCATGGCCATTATTATGGCATTGCCCCTTCCACCCAATGGCCATTAATATGAAGTTCCTGTTCCATGGCAGCTGATGGTCTCATTCCAGCATCCTGGTTTTGGCTGAGCTGCACTCTCCCTGTCTGACTGTCCACTTGTAGGGTGATTGGTGTAGTCACAGGCACCCAGTGGAGACCAAACCTGTTTTAAACCCCCCAAGCCTTTAATATCATGCTTGTGATAGTGTTTGCAGCATGCGCTTCAAGCCCTGATTTGCCTGCCTTGTTCCTGCGTCTTGACATTTGCCTAAATCCTGCCCTGCCTGCTAGAAAAGATTTCCTTGTTATTGACCTTGGATTGGATTCCGGCCTACTCTCTGAACTCTGCCTATCTCTGACCACTCTGCCTGTCTACCAACCGCAAGAACCTGTTTGCTGTGCCGACCCGGTGCCTGCCTCGGCGTGCTAGCCAGGCACTATAGTATTGTGTATAAGACCTGGGGGGCAACTGAGTACCAGTAGGCCTACTTGTCTTATGAGAAAGGGGGCTGCTATAGGTGAAGAACACATAGTCAGCTATAGTGCCTGACCATAGGAAGTAGGCGTGACATTGAGATATGTATGCCTAAAATGTTTCAGCTTTAGGTGCAGGGAGTGAAAGGAAAGGGCTAAGGCTGGGTAGGAGGGGGGGGGGTGGATATTAACATGGGGGTTGCACTTTAAACATGTGTTTTATCTGCTTCATTTGGATTGTGGCAGACCGCCTGGCACTCCACCTGGGTGCTTCCATCAAACAGTGCCTCCTGCCCTCCAAACCCTTCCAGGAGACCAAGAGCGAATACCAGCCCTTTACCCCATGCATCATACATAGACAAGATGTAGGTATAAAAACCAAATGAATGACTCTTTATCAAAACTCAGACACATACTTTATACCCCCCAGGAGGACATTCCCCTCTTGGGGATTTTAGCATGACAAACCAATCTTCAAACAACAATCCAATTAACAGCTAACAACTAACAGTGATCTTAACCACTTAAGCCCCGGAAGATTTTACCCCCATTCCGACCAGGGGGTATTTTGCGATTCGGCACTGCGTGACTTTAACGGACAATTGCGCAGTCGTGCGACGCTGTACCTAAACGAATTTGGCGTCCTTTTTTTCCCACAAACAGAGCTTTCTTTTGGTGGTATTTGATCACCTGTGCGATTTTTTGATCACGCGCTATAAACAAAAAAAGAGCGTCAATTTTGCAAAAATAGCAATATTTTTCACATTTTTTTATATGAAATTCCCCAAAAAAAAATTTAAAAATCAAAATTTTTTTACTTTTTCGGCCAATTTGTTTTATGCTACCTATGTTTGGTAAAAAAAAATCGCAAAAAGCGTATTTTGATTGGTTTGCGCAAAAGTTATCGCGTTTACTAACAAAGGGAAAGATTTCTGTCATTTTTGTTGTTTTTTTTTTTAACGTGTAATGGCGGCGATCTGCGATTTTTTTTGCGGTACTGCGACATTGGGGCAGACAGATCGGACCCTTGACTGACATTTTTGACACTTTTGGGGTTACCAGTGACATTTCTACAGTAATCAGTGCTATATATATGCACTGTTACTGTAAAAATACACTGGTAGTGAAGGGGTTAACTTTATTTGGGAGGGAGGGGCTATGTGTATCCCTAGGGGCGTGCTTTCTACTGTGATTGGCTGGGGCTTGAGCTGTATGGACACTGATCAACGGATCTACATACTAGATCCGAGTGATCAGTATCCTAACAGCAAGGAGAATGAAAGGTGGCTTGTTTACACAAGCTGCCTGACATTCTCCCTCTCCCCTGCCGATCGCCGAGTGACCGGCGGACATCGGGTCCGCCGGTCACACGCGCGGGGGGGTCCGTGACCACGCGGGAGCGGGAGCGCGCCTCCGGAGGCGCGCGCTCGCTCCCTAGACCCTCACAGGCTAGTGACGTAGCCCTACGTCACTTTGCCTGTGAGGGGCTGACTGCCGACGTAGATCGGCGTTAGGCAGTCGGCAAGTGGTTAATAAACAGTAAGCTAATCAACAAATTGTCACCTAGACAAGCCTAGGAGACTCAGGTCAGTGCCCACCCAGACAGTTAGGCACCAGTTTCCCATAAAGAAGACTCAGGGCTGTCCAGATCTCATTAACCAGCTTTCACTTGTGTAGCATGTCCACTAAACAAGTCACCATAAGACAAAACTCATACAATGTTCCAGCAGTCTAAAAAAGTGGAATTAATGTATCTTCAGAGATTTCTTAAGGGAGATTGTTGTTAAATGTTTCTGTCCCAAGTGGCGGAGTTTCTTCCACCCAGTCTGCAGGAGGGCTACCATATTTCCTCTGACCATTAACCTGTACAAGATTAATAGTACAACTTTCCATCCACTCCAGAAGGGAAGCTGTATTGTCTTTAATCAGAAAATTGATCCAAGCCTCGCTCTCAGCATTTATTACGTTGTTGTCCATTATTAGAGAATGATCTGCTCTCTCCATCTGATCAGAGGCTAAATTGATTTATTTCTATGCTCTGAAAAGGAGAAGTGGACAAAATCCCAGGTCTCCACCATGGGCCATAATCAGTAGGTAGAAGTCCTCTCCAAAAACCCCTGTCCAGGTTGGGTCTATCTCATGGATTTTATCTCATCGTTTCTTACTTTAACCACTTGCCGACCACTCACTCGAGCTCTACTGCGGCAAAGTGGTTAGTTCCCATCCAGCGACGTAGACCTACGTCGCTGGACTCCTCCCCTTGTGGGCGGCGCACGCGCACCGCTGGAGGCTCACTCCCGCTGTATTCAGCCACAGTGGGAGTCGGGCCAGGGGAGGAGCGGCGGTGATCGCCGCTGCTCTTCCCCGATCGTCGGGGAATCGAGTTTGGAGATCCGCCCACTTGTGTAAACAAAGCGGGCGGATCTCCTAAGTGACAGACAGTGACAGATTGCAGGGTTCAGCATAGCTGAACCTGCGATCTGTCCCTGTGTCACTCAGTCACCTCCCCCCACACACGTTAGTAAGCACCAGGCATACATTAACCCCTCCCTCTCCAATAAAATTAACCTCTTCCCTGCCAGTGTCATTTTTACAGTAACAGTGCATATTTATAGCACAGATTACTGTAGTAATGTCACTGGTACCACCAAAAGTGTCAAAAATGTCAGTCAAGGGTCCGATCTGTCCGCCGCAATGTCGCAGTCCCGCAAAAAAAAACGCAGATCTCCGCCATTACTCGTTAAAAAAAAAACACCAAAAATGACAGAAATCTTTCCCTTAGTTAGTAAACGCAATAACTTTTGCGCAAACCAATCAAAATACGCTTATTGTGTTTTTTTTTACCAAACATAGGTAGCAGAAAACAAATTGTCCAAAAATTTTAAAAAAATTTGATTTTTACATTTTTTTGGGGGGAATTTCATATAAAAAATTTGAAAAATATTGTTATTTTTTCAAAATTTACGCTCTTTTTTTGTTTATAGCGCAAAAAGTAAAAATTACACAGGTGATCAAATACCACCAACAGAAAGCTCTGTTTGTGGGAAAAAAAGGACGTAAATTTAGTTTGGGTACGGTGTCACACGACCGCGCAATTGTCAGTTAAAGTCGCACAGTGCCGAATCACAAAAAGTGGCCCAGACGTAAGACAGCAAAATCCTCCGGTGGTAAAGTGGTTAAAAGTGACCTTGAATACTCAATTGTGTCCTAATGAGGTGCCATCCAAGCTAGAAAATGGTCCCAATCCAACAAAACTGCCTTCGTTCAATGAATAATAATATCACTACTATATATATAATCTTTGTATTGACCTGTTGAGGGCATCATAGATGGAATATTTATCCCTCTTTCATTATCTGGGGCCAAAAGTTACTGAGTAGGTGAATCTCCTTTGTGGTGAATCTCCTTTGTGGTGAATCTCCTTTGTGGTGAATCTCCTTTGTACTCTATGGGAGTAACCTGTATAATTATACAAAAGGCTTTCTGCTAATAATGTATATGATTGCTGAACATATGGGTATTTTTGTTTTCTTCATCATAATTGCCTTTTAAATAAATGAATTCATTTTTGGTGTCATCAGACCAAATAAACGCTTTATAAATGTGAAGGTTAGATCCGTAATGCTAACGCTATTCTCTGTGTGAGCCTCTAATTAGGAAAATGTTCCCGTGATGGTAAATAATTAATTTCACCAACAAAATAATAAATATTTTTAACAGAAGAGCCTACAGCTTTAACCTTCCATGGTTTATCTCTCTACAGCGCGGTCTATGACGCCTCATCTTTGCACCAGATGGCTTGTTGCACGTTTTTTGCACAACACCAACCAGTTGCTAAGCTCCCGGCTGTGGAGGAAAGACAAACAAAAACTTCAGAACTTCCAGAGCGGCACTGGGAACATTGTGTGATCTCCAGCAAGAAGCACAATTGTGAAATGATCATCAAAACATGCAGATCTGAAATCTGAGTGCTGCAATTTTCTACATGAGCCTTCCCCGACCTTTTTTACCTTAGAGCAGGGGTCTTCAAACTACGGCCCTCCAGTTGTTCAGGAACTACAATTCCCATCATGCCTAGTCATGTGTGTGAATGTCAGAGTTTTACAATGCCTCATGGGATGTGTAGTTACACAACAGCTGGAGGGCCGTAGTTTGAGGATCCCTGCCTTAGAGGAACCGTCAAGTTTATTTGAAGGTCTTGGGCAACCCCAGCTAAAACCAATTCAATGCACATCACATTGGTGGTAAAGGAGAAGAAAGCCCCGCATACACACTTGGGGTGGTCAAAATGTGTAAAATAATAAAAAAAATATATATATATATATACCGTATTTTCCGGCGTATAAGACGACTGGGCATATAAGACGACCCCGCCCCCCCTATTACATGATCTACCGGTAATACTTATACTTAGGTTACCTTGGAGATATTATACTCGGCATATAGGACGACCTCCCATTTTTGTGGAATTTTTTTGAGGTTCAAAAGTAGTCTTATACGCCAGAAAATACAGTATATATATATATATATATATATATATATATATATATATATATATATATATATATATATATATATATATATATATATACTATATTGTCAAAAGCCTTTACACGCACATGAACTTTAATGGCATCCCAGTCTTAGTCCATAGGGTTGAATATTGAGTTGGCCCACCCTTTGCAGCTATAACAGCTTCAACTCTTCTGGGAAGGCTGTCCACAAGGTTTAGGAGTGTGTCTATGGGAATGTTTCACCATTCATCCAGGAGTGCATTTGTGAGGTCAGGCACTGATGTCGGATGAGAGGGCCTGGCTTGCAGTCTCCGATCGAATTCATCTCAAAGTTATTCCACTGGGTTGAGGTCATGCCAGTCAAGTTCCTCCACCCCAAACTCGTTCATCCATGTCTTTATGGACCTTGCTTTGTGCACTTGTGTGCAGTCATGTTGGAACAGGAAGGGGGCCATCCCCAAACTGTTCCTACAAAGTTGGGAGCATGAAATTGTCCAAAATGTCTTGGTATGCTCATACCTAAGGAGTCCCCTTCACTGGAACGAAGGGGCCAAGCCCAACCCCTGAAAAAAAAAAAAACACACCATAACCCCCCCCCCCCCGCCTCCACTAAATGATTTGGACCAGCGCATAAAGAAAGGTCCATAAAGACATGGATGAGAGAGTTTGGGGTGGAGGAACTTGATTGACCCGCCCAGAGTCCTGACCTCAACCGGATAGAACACCTTTGGGAGGAATTAGAGCAGAGACTGCAAGCCAGGCCTTCTAGTCCAACATCAGTGCCTGACCTTGCAAATGCCCTTCTGGAAGAATGGTCAAACATCCCCATAGACACTCCTAAACCTTGTGGACAGCCTTCCCAGAAGAGTTGAAGCTGTTATAGCTACAAAGGGTGGGCCAACTCAATATTGATAGCATAATGAGGAAGCATGCATGCTCCGAATGCGCGCTTCTCCTGCTTACCTGGACCCAGGAGTGACATCACCCACTCTTGAGACCTCTCGAGTACCACCGAGCATCGCCGAGCCGGATACTATGCTTTAGCCACCAGTGCTACTGACCTGCGGAAGTCTCCGCCATCTTGAAGTCACAGTACCCACCGGGGGAATAGTAGATGATCCTATACATTACCATGCCTATGTTCACCTACTTTTGTGAGTGTTCAATTACTTTTTAACTTCCAATAAACCTGCTAATGCTACACTTAGTTGTTGCTGCTTTTCCTCTATGCTTTTGTTTCAGAGCTACTCCATGCTCCAGCTGGCAGCCACTAAGGACAAGCTACCTCCCATCCCCCAGAGACTCATATGACCCATTGATTGTATTGTACCATAATGTATGGGTCCCCAATTTGGTCATGTCTAGAGAGCACCATAGACCATTGCATGCAACTCAATATTGAACCCTACGGACTAAGACTGGGATGCCATTAAAGTTCATGTGAGTGTAAAGGCAGGCGTTCCAATACTTTTGGCGATATAGTGTAAATCGTCCGTCCGTCTGTCTATCCATCTACTGTATCTGTCTGTCTGTCTATTATCCATCTATCCATCTATCTATCCATCTATCCATCTATCTATCCATCTATCTATCCATCTATCCTATTTTTCCATCTATCTATCAATCTATCCTATCTGTCCATCTATCTATCCATCTATCTATCCATCTATCTATCCATCTATCTATCAATCTATCCTATCTGTTCATCTATCTATCCATCTATCTATCCATCTATCCTATCTGTCCATCTATCTATCCATCTATCCTATCTGTCCATCTGTCTTTCTGTCTATCCATCTATCTGTCCATCTGTCTTTCTGTCTATCCATCTATCTGTCCATCTATCTATCCATCTATCCTATCTGTCCATCTGTCTTTCTGTCTATCCATCTATCTGTCCATCTGTCTTTCTGTCTATCCATCCATCTGTCCATCTGTCTTTCCATCTATCTGTCCATCTGTCCATCTGTCTATCCATCTATCTGTCCATCTGCCCATCTGTCTATCCATCTATCTGTCCATCTGTCTTTCTGTCTATCCATCTATATGTCCCTCTGTCTATCCATCTATATGTCCATATGTCCATCTGTCTATCCATCTATCTGTCCATCTGTCTGTCTGTCTATCCATCTATCTGTCCATCTGTCTATCCATCTATCTGTCCATCTGTCTATCCATCTATCTGTCCATCTGCCCATCTGTCTATCCATCTATCTGTCCATCTGTCTTTCTGTCTATCCATCTATATGTCCCTCTGTCTATCCATCTATCTGTCCATCTGTCTGTCTGTCCATCTATCCTATCTGTCCATCTGTCTGTCCAACTATCCATCTATCTGTCTCTCTGTCCGTCTATTTGTATATCTGTCTGTCTGTCCATATGTCTGTCTATCTATCTATCTATCTATCTATCTATCTATCTATCTATCTATCTATCTATCTATCTATCTATCTATCTATCTATCTATCTATCTATCTATCTATCTATCTATCTATCTATCTATCTATCTATCTATCTATCTATCTATCTATCTATCTATCTATCTATCTATCTATCTATCTATCTATCTATCTATCTATCTATCTATCTAGCATCTCTGCAGTTTTTAGGGATTGTGCTGCATCGTCTCTTTTGTCTGTAACATCTGGCTGTCCTTACAGCTAATTTTTCAAAAATTGGACAAAATATCAGCCAGAAGCTGTAACAGACCAGAAACAAAGATCACTTTTTTGTTAATACAGAAAATGGGAAAGGATGTCTGTAAGTCATATCCGTAACAGACAGAGGATTTCTGATAGGAGTTCTCCTTTAGCCGGGCTTGTTGAGGAGTGAAGCCCAGTCACTCAGGTTCTCTGCAGAATATCGGCGCTCTGGCGCTCCGACCCTGGGAGCAATCATTCCACTTTTCAGCTGAGCTGCCTGCAACCCAGACACGGAACATTCTGTACAGTACTAGCAATCACCGCAAACTGCACCTGACAGAAGGCAATGACCAGCCAGTGACCTGTTACTGTCTGGGCATCGACAGCTGCTGGATACTCCTTCTGGACTGTAATACCGAGCAAAAAAAAGAAAATGGATAAAGCAAAAGTAGACCATAAAGCCGTGAATTTAACCTTTTATGCCAAATAGCGCATACAAAAACTAACAGCATCGAAGAAAGCACTATCAATCATTAGTTTATTCCTCAGTGTTGGCCTCCTGGGGAAAGTCCTTACAGTCAATGAAAAGTCTCCTTTCTCAGCTTCCCAGTTGAAATTTTCAGTACTTCGCCCCCCCTCCATCGCATACCTCCCCAGTGGTAATCTTTCAGTGCTGCAGGGGTTATTACAGCTGTTGGACCCATGATATATACTTACATATGATATTTTACGATACTTATGATACTTATATAACCACTTAAGCCCAGGAGGATTTGGCTGCTCAAAGACCAGGGCCTATTTTGCGATTCGGCACTGCGTGACTTTAACGGACAATTGCGCAGTCGTGCGATGCTGTACCCAAATGAAATTGACGTCTTTTTTTTCCCCACAAACAGGGCTTTCTTTTGGTGGTATTTGATCACCTGTGCAATTTTTATTTTTTGCGCTATAAACAAAAAAATAGCTACAATTTTAAAAAAATAACAATATTTTTCACATTTTTTTATATGAAATTCCCCCCCAAAAAATGTAAAAATCAAAATTTTGTAACATTTTAGGCCAATTTGTTTTCTGCTTCATATTTTTGGTAAAAAAAAAAATAGCAAAAAAGCGTATTTTGATTGGTTTGCGCAAAAGTTATCGCGTCTTCTATCTACGGGAAAGATTGTTGTCATTTTTACTGTTTTTTTTTTCTTAACTAGTAATGGCGGCAATCTGCGATTTTTTTTGCGGGACTGCGACATTGCGGCGGACAGATAGGACCCCTGACTAACATTTTTTACCCTTTTGGGGGTACCAGTGACATTACTACAGTAATCAGTGCTAAAAATATGCACTGTTACTGTAATAATGACACTGGCAGGGAAGGGGTTAACTTTATTCATGATCAAGGGGGTTAAGTGTGTCCCTAGGGGCGTGATTCTAACTGTCAAGGGGCGTGGCTAGTGATGTAACCACAGAGACATACGATCCTACATAGCAGGATCGTATGATCTCTGCAGTTACACCAAGGAGAATGACAGACGGCTTTGTCTACATTAGCCGCCTGCCTTTCTCCCTCTCCAGCGGGAGATTGTGAGTGACCGGCAGACATCGGAGCCGCCGGTCACTCGCGCGGGGATGGCCGTGAATGAGCGGGGGCAGGAGCGCGCCTCCGGCGGCGTGCGCTCGCCCTCTACAGGCTCCTGGGCGAGCGACATAGTACTACATCGCTTTGCCCAGGAGGGGCTGACTGCCGCAGTAAATATTCTGTGGGCGGTCAGCAAGTGGTTAAAGTGATTGTAGTTGCTTGATTTTTTTTTTTTCTTAACCCCCTTCTCGCCGATGTAACAAATCTATGTGGCCCCACTGCACTGGGATTTTCTCCATGGGGAGCAGATATGCGTATCTCCCTTTGTGCTGAGGGCGCGGCACACAGTGCGTTCCCAGCACAGAGACCGGGTTCTCAACGAGAGCCCTGGGGCCCCGTACTAACAATCTGTCAGCTGCAGTTTGCAGTGATATGTCACATGACTAGAGAGGAAGGAGAAGCTGCATTCATTCCAGTTTGTGTGATCTCCGAAGGCCCCTTTCACACGGGCTGTCTGATTAGGCTCTGAGGAAGAGGCATCGCCTCGAAACGCGTCAACCTTTCGTCTTCACGAGACATTGGACTTATAATGTGGACGTTGCTCAATGGAATTGATATGCTGGGTTATATCGCAGCTAATTTTTAATACTTCTTTAATAAAAGCCCACTGAGGATAATGCGCTAGGCTGGTGCGCCCTTCTTTTTCTTTATGTTTGCAATAATTTTGATGCTGCATGATGGTCTTTTTTTTTTTTTTTTGCTTTGATTAAGTTGAATCTGAAACAATAGAGGAAACTACTAGTGTTTGATCAAAAGTAATATTGTATTACATCCGGGGATGGTTTACTTTTTTCTAATACTTCAGAAGGTGTAAGAATACCCAAACATGCGGTTGTATTTCTTCCTGTGCTGTTCCTGGTTTCCTGAGTGTATTTAGCTGGATTATAGCAGCGTGTACTTTGGTATATTCTGCCATAATCATTGTAGTGGCCTGTAAGGCAGAACCATTTTTGGAGTGCGCAAACAATTTGAAAACAGAATCCACAGGATGTGCGCAGTGCAGGAAGAGAAAAGGTTACACTAGTTTAACCACTTCATTACAGCGGGCACTTTCACCCCCTTCCTGCCCAGGCCGATTTTCAGCTTTTAGCGCTGTCGCACTTTTGTGAATGACAATTGTGCGGTCATGCAATGCTGTACCCAAATTAAATTTTTATCAATTTTTTCACACAAATAGAGGTGGTATTTAATTACTGCTGTTTTTTAATTTTTTTACTAAAAAAAAAAATGAAAAAAGACAGGAAATTTTGAAGAAAAAAATGTTTTTTCTTAGTTTCTGTAAGTAAATTTGTAAATAAGTATTTTCTCTCCTTCACTGATGTGCGCTGATGAGGTGGCACTGATGGGCACGGATAGGCTGCACTTTTGAGGTGGCATTTATGGGCACTGATGAGGTGGCACTGAAAGGCACTGATTAGGTGGCACTGATGAGGAGGCACTAATATGCCGCACGGATGGGCACTGATAGGTGGCACTGATAGGTGGCACTGATGGGCACTAATAGGTGGCACTGATGGGCACTGATAGGAAATACTGATGGGCACTGATATGCTGCACTGGTGGGCAGAACTGAAGGGAGCGGCACTGATGGGTGGCACTGATGGTCACTGATAGGCTGCACTTATGAGGTGGCACTTATGGGCACTGATGAGGTGGCACTGAAAGGCACTGATTAGGTGGCACTGATGAGGAGGCACTAATATGCCGCACTGATGGGCACTGATAGGTGGCACTGATATGCGGCACTGATGGGCACTGATAGGTGGCACTATTGGGCACTGATAGGCAACACTGACGGGCACTGATATGCTGCACTGGTGGGCAGCACTGAAGGGAGCGGCACTGAAGGACACTGATGGGTGGCACTGATGGGCACTGATAGGCTGCACTTATGAGGTGGTACTTATGGGCAATGATGAGGTGGCACTGAAAGGCACTGATTAGGTGGCACTGATGAGGCACTAATATGCCGCACTGATGGGCACTGATAGGTGGCACTGATATGCGGCACTGATGGGCACTGATAGGCAACACTGATGGGCACTGATAGGCAGCACTGGTAGGCAGCACTGAAGGGAGCAGCACTGAAGGGCACTGATGGGTGGCACTGATGGGTACTAATGGGCAGCACTGATGGGCAGCACTGATAGGCTGCACAGATGAACAGGCACTGATGGGCACTGACTCACATCACTAAAGGGAACTGATTGAGATCACTGGTGGGCACTGATGGGCACTAATTGGTGTCACTGATAGGCATTGATTAGTGTCACTAATGGGCATAGATTGGTGTCACTGATGCTGGTGTTTTTGCTTTAATGTAATCAGGGCACTGATTATCAGATGAAAAAGATAATATTCAGTGGGGGATAAGTGATGTTCCTTCTTTCTCCCCCCCCCTTCGGGTCCACATGCACCACAGAGTCGCACCCCTGCAGGGGTAAAGTTTAGTTTTAGATATAATCCAGATTTGGATCCTCTCTCCTCCTTGTCCATCTGGCTGCTGGCTCTCTGAATATACTCTCACACACGGATGGGTAGACAAAAGAAACAATCCATAGAACAAATCTATAAAGACTGAGTTTATTTAATTGAAAGCAGCTAAATGCGCACTTACAATCGTGCTGTGAAATCAGAGCATGCACAGATACAATTTCCAAGGTGCCGCGCGTTCCATGGACTGGGCTATCCAAAACCGGAGGTTACGTAATGACGCTCGAAGCACCATAGGAAAGACAGGATCTAAATCTGGCCTATATCTAAATGCTCTTTACCCCTGCTGGGGTGTGACTCTGTGGTGAGTGTGGACCCGAAGGGGGGGGGGGGGGGAGCACCAGTGAGCATCACTTATCCCCCACTGAATATTATCTTTTTGGCACAAGTCCCTTTTTTGATAAAGACGTTTATGTGTGTGAGTTTCTCTGATTGAAGGTTGATTCATTGACTAAGAACTTTGGTTCACACATCTTGGGTTGTTTTTTTTCACTGCATCTATATATTTTTTATTATTTTTTATTTATATATTTATGCATATATGTTTACTGCTCGTGTATATAAATATATTTCTTTATATATATTTGGATATACTTCCTTGGCTCACAGGAGTGTCTTCCAATGCTATCACTTATTTGTTTATTCACGTGATTTATATATGTTGTAAACACTTTCATTGATGGATTAAGGCTCCATTCACATATAGGCGTTTCAGATCGCGGGCAGAATTGCTGCGATTCTGCCTGTGATTCCAAACCATTGCAAGTCCCCAGCAATTCCCGTGACTTGCAATGGCACCCCAAAGGTGGCGAGATTTTGCCACGATTGTTGCCTGATGAATCGCGGTAAAATCACGCAAACAGAAGTACAAGAACTTCTTTTGGGCGTCAGGCGTCCCGCAATTCTGTTAGCGCAATTTTAACCGTGAGTCCGGCAAAATCACTCTACGTTTGGGGTGCCATTGCAGTCACGGGAATCGCCCGGGAGTCCCACAACTTGCAATGGTTCGGAATCGCGGGCAGAGTCGAGGCAATTGCGCCCGCGATCTGAAATACCTATATGTGAATGGAGCCTAAAAAGGATTGTATTTTTATATTTATAGGATTATTGCATATATTACTGGCCGCACCATTTTTTTTTACCTCCCCTTTTTAATTTTTTTTTTTTTTTCAAAATATCTTTATTGAGGATTAACATAAAGAGAAACTTACATACAGCACCCTTTTTTAAAATGTATTCCTGATTTCCCACCTGTGTAGAATCCCTGAGGTAGGCAGCAGCCCTTCCCCAATTACCATAGCGCAGAATCCCCAATTACATATTTAGAAGCTGATTGGCTACCATGCACAGCTGCACCAGATTTTGCACCCTCCACTTTTAGTAAATTAACCCATTCATGTCCTAGTGACAACAGAGAGGATAGATCCCCTCAGCAGGTCCACAGACAGCTATAAAAACCCAATAAATGTTCTACGCCCTCCTTAGTATGTCCCCAAAAAATAAAATAAAAATAGCTAGAAATTAGGTATAAGAAAAATTACCATTTTTGTTAAATTTGACAAAAATCTGGACATTTAGATGAAACATAAATTATTTTTGCTGAAATGCCTCCATTTATCCCTACTGCAAACATAGACTATATTGTCAAAAGTATTGGGACTCCTGCCTTTATGCGCACTTGAACTTTAAGGGCATCCCAGTCTTAGTCCGTAGAGTTCAACATTGAGTTCGCCCACCCTTTGCAGCTATAACAGCTGCAACTGTTATAGCTGCAATGAAGGCCTACGAGAAGCTTTGAGAAGGCCTGGCTCGCAGTCTCCACTCTAATTCATCCCAAAGGTGTTCTATCGGGTTGAGGTCAGGACAGTCAAGTTCCTCCACCCCAAGTGCGCTCATGAATGTCTTTATGGAGCTTACTTTGTGCACTGGTCCAAATCTTTTGGTGGAGGGTTATGGTGTGGATTTGTTTTTCAGGGGTTGGGCTTGGCCCCTTAGTTCCAGTGAAGGGAACACTTAATGTGTCAGCATAACAAGACATTTTGCACAATTTCATGCTCCCAACTTTGTGGGAACAGTTTTGGGGATGGCCCTTCCTGTTCCAACATGACTGCGCACCAGTGCACAAAGCAAAGTCCATAAAGACATGGATGAGTGAGCTTGGGGTGGAGGAACTTTACTGGCCTGCACAGAGTCCTGACCTCAACCGACAGAACATCTTTGGGATGTATTAGAGCAGAGACTGCAAGCCAGGCCTTCAGGTCCAACATCAGTGCCTGACCTCACACATACACTTCGTCAAGCATTCCCATAGACACACTCCTAAACCTTGTGGACACTGGACAGCCTTCCCAGAACAGTTGCAGCTGTTATAGCTGCAATGAAGGCCTACGAGAAGCTATGAGAAGGCCTGGCTCCCAGTCTCCGATCTAATTCATCCCAAAGGTGTTCTATCAGGTTGAGGTCAGGACAGTCAAGTTCCTCCACCACAAGCACGCTCATGAATGTCTTTATGTACCTTGCTTTGTGCACTGGTCCAAATCATTTGGTGGCGGGGGATTTTGGTTTGGGGTTGTTTTTCATGGGTTGGGCTTGGCCCCTAAGTTCCAGTGAAGGGAACTCTTAATGTGTCAGCATACCAAGACATTTTGCACAATTTCATGCCCCATCTTTCTGGGAACAGTTTGAGGTTAGCCCTTCCTGTTCCAACATGACTGTACACCAGGGCACAAAGCAAGGTCCATAAGGACATGGATGAGCGAGTTTGGGGTGGAGAATCTTGACTGGCCTGCACAGAGTCCTAACCTCAAACCAATAGACACACTCTTAAACCTTGTGGACAGCCTTCCCAGAAGAGTTGAAGCTGTTATAGCTGAAAGGGTGGGACAACTCAATATTGAACCCTACGGACTAAGACTGGGATGCCATTAAAGTTCATGTGCGTGTAAAGACAGGTGTCCCTAAACTTTTGACAATACAGTGTATCTCTCTAGTGGACATATGTGAGCTATGACTAAGCTCTAGGGAACCACATTAACTGTTGACTGCAACCCAGGCCTTCTTGTCCAACATACGCTTCTGGTGCCTGACCTCACACATACGCTTCTGGTGCCTGACCTCACACATACGCTTCTGGAAGAATGGTCAGACATTCCCATAGACACACTCCTAAACCTTGTGGACAGTCTTCCCAGAAGAGTTGAAGCTGTTATAGCTGCAAAAGGTGGGCCAACTCAATATTGATCCCAACATACTAAGATTGGGATGCCATTAAAATTCGTGTGCATGTAAAGGCAGGCGTCCCAATATTTTTGACAATATAGTGTATTTTAAGAGAATCATTTCATCTGCATGTAAATGTGGAGCAAGAAATGCATTAGCTGCTCACAGTTAGCGAAATACAAGATTTTGATATTGCTCCTTTCATGCATATTTAGCCCAGGCAATCAGTGACTGTATATGATGAAGTGAAGTAATTACATTCATCCATGTTTCTAAATGACTCCCCGCACTTCTATTATCCATGTAATTAGGAAGAAGACTCTCATCATACATGATAGCCGTCCTATACTTATCTTATCTCTCAAGTGACGCTTTTCTAATACAAAATAATTACGACGCCTCTTGTGTATTTATATTAACCTGTATAGAGGAGAGGTCATGCTTTCCACATGAAAATTCGCATTAAATACGGTCAAGAGGTGTTATTCACATTCAGCTCTGGAGACAAAACTTCTATTGTATATGCCAAGAGCCTTGTCACCTGCTCAATCACAATGAAGGGGAAATTGCTGCTTTCCTGTAAAGTGACAGACTACTACAAGAAAAGTTTAAAGGAAATTCATTAGTGTCAGACAAAATATATGGTTACCTGCAATAATTCTGCTGTTTTTTCGGGTTACAAGAAAGCAACGTTCACAATTCGTGCTAAGAGTTCACTGCTCTGTGTTTTCTAAAGGGGGTTGTCAGCATTTGTCGGCTCATAAGAAAAGTTCATGTACCAGTAGATAATTTTGGGCTTGAGGAATCAAAGGATGAGGCTTCATCAGACAGTCTGCCACACCAGGATGAGTGAAGCCGTCACTCTGGTAGGTTGTCAGGACATATATTTTAGGATGGGGACATAGAGTAAAGGTTGTTTCCATTGGAAGGGTAGATAAATAGGAAGGAGTAAAAATCTAAATTTTTTAACATTTTAGGCCAATTTGTTTTCTGCTACATATTTTTGGTAAAAAATCGCAATAAGCGTATTTTGATTGGTTTGGGCAAAAGTTATCACAGCTACTAACTACGGGACATTTATGTCATTTTTATTGTTTTTTTTTTTTAACTAGTAATGGCGGCGATCTGCGATTTTTTTGCGGGACTGCAACATTGCAGCAGACAGATTGGACCCTTGACTGACATTTTTGACACTTTTGGGGGTACCAGTGACATTACTACAGTAATCAGTGCTATATATATGCACTGTTACTGTAAAAATGACACTGGCAGGGAAGGGGTTAACTTTTATTGGTGATCAAGGGGTTAATGTATGCCTGGTGCTTACTAACGTGTGTGGGGGGAGGGGGCTGTGTGACACAGGGACAGATCGCAGGTTCAGCTATGCTGATTCCTGAAAATCTGTCCCTGCCTGTCACATAGGAGATCCGCCCGCTTTGTTTACACAAGCGGGCGGATCTCCACACTCGATTCCCCGACGATCGGGGAAGAGCAGCGGTGACCACCGCCTCCCCTGGCCCAATTCCCGCTGTACACAAGGGGAGGAGTCCAGTGACGTAGGTCTACGTCGCTGGATGATAACGAGCCACTTTGACGCAGTACGGTCAACGTGACCGGTCGGCAAGTGGTTAATAAGGATGGTACAATACTTTTAGGATCTCTACCAGATCTTTCAGTATTTCTAGGACTCCTAGGAGCTCTAGTACTCACATGACCCATACTTGGTCTTCCAGGATATCCAAGATTCCTTGGATCTCCACTACCTTCAGGACCTCCAGGATAGCATTTCTAGGACTCCTAGGAGCACTAGTACTCACATGACCCGTAGTGGGTCTTCCAGGATATCCAGGATTCCTTGGATCTCCACTACCTTCAGGACCTCCAGGATAGCATTTCTAGGACTCCTAGGAGCTCTAGTACTCACATGACCCATACTTGGTCTTCCAGGATATCCAGGATTCCTTGGATCTCCACTACTTTCAGGACCTCCAGGATAGCATTTCTAGGACTCCTAGGAGCACTAGTATTCACATGACCCATACTTGGTCTTCCAGGATATCCAGGATTCCTTGGATCTCCACTACCTTCAGGACCTCCAGGATAGCATTTCTAGGACTCCTAGGAGCACTAGTATTCACATGACCCATACTTGGTCTTCCAGGATATTCAGGATTCCTTGGATCTCCACTACCTTCAGGACCTCCAGGATAGCATTTCTAGGACTCCTAGGAGCACTAGTACTCACATGACCCATACTTGGTCTTCCAGGATATCCAAGATTCCTTGGATCTCCACTACCTTCAGGACCTCCAGGATAGCATTTCTAGGACTCCTAGGAGCACTAGTACTCACATGACCCGTAGTGGGTCTTCCAGGATATCCAGGATTCCTTGGATCTCCACTACCTTCAGGACCTCCAGGATAGCATTTCTAGGACTCCTAGGAGCTCTAGTACTCACATGACCCATACTTGGTCTTCCAGGATATCCAGGATTCCTTGGATCTCCACTACTTTCAGGACCTCCAGGATAGCATTTCTAGGACTCCTAGGAGCACTAGTATTCACATGACCCATACTTGGTCTTCCAGGATATCCAGGATTCCTTGGATCTCCACTACCTTCAGGACCTCCAGGATAGCATTTCTAGGACTCCTAGGAGCACTAGTATTCACATGACCCATACTTGGTCTTCCAGGATATTCAGGATTCCTTGGATCTCCACTACCTTCAGGACCTCCAGGATAGCATTTCTAGGAGTCCTAGGAGCTCTAGTACTCACATGACCCATACTGGGTCTTCCAGGATATCCAGGACTCATTGGATCTCCAGGTTATCATTTCTAGGACTCCTATGAGCACTAGTACTCACATGACCCATAGTGGGTCTTCCAGGATATCCAGGATTCCTTGGACCTCCACTACCTTCAGGACCTCCAGGATAGCATTTCTAGGACTCCTAGGAGCACTAGTACTCACATGACCCATACTTGGTCTTCCAGGATATCCAGGATTCCTTGGATCTCCACTACCTTCAGGACCTCCAGGATAGCATTTCTAGGACTCCTAGGAGCACTAGTACTCACATGAGCCGTAGTGGGTCTTCCAGGATATCCAGGACTCCTTGGATCTCCACTACCTCCAGGACCTCCATGATATCAGATTTTCTAAGATCTCCAGTGCTTAGAGGATTCATGCTGGGTCTTCCAAGATTACAAATCTACGAAAGGCCTGTGTTGTTAATGACACTTGCTGTGGAAACAATGAAGTAGAACTAGGCGAGGATGCGCTTTCCCATGCACCAAAAGGCCACTTATCTAAAACTTTTATTGTAAATCATGAAAGGTATGTAAATGACCAATACAGATATGCCTGTAACATGGGCATCCGCAGAACTTTTTTCAGGGGGGGGGGCATAATTTTAATGTCACTCATGCTACGCCCCTTTTCAAAGATGTCATGAAGGGGAGGTGCTTAGTCATTATACTTATTTTGAGTATATTTCCTTAAAGCATGGTATACAGCACAGTGCTTTGCTGTGTAATTTGGCCCCTTCTATCACCTAAAATACCTGGCTGATCCTGCCTGGCTATATCCTCCCCTCTGTAAACTGACCACGGTATACCATGGCTGCTGAGCCCTGACACCGTGGTCAGTTTACGTGCCTCCATAATCCACAGCCCTCCTGTCCTCCTCTGACCTCCCCCCCCCCCTCATTCCCTGCCTGTCTGCTCCCGTGTCAGTGCCCCTCCCCTCCTGCTGCTGTAGTTTAATTTAAAGTTTCATATCCTGTCTACAGTCTGTTTAATAATCCTGTGTGCCCCTGTGTCTGTGTTTTATAAAAATAAGCCATTCTTTACAAGTATAGAGTGCCACTTGCCGCTCACGTGACCCGCCACCTCTCACCTCCTCTCCTCTTCCCCTCCTCCTCCCCTCCCAACTGACATCAGTGAGTAATCCTTGGTTCCGCCCACTGCAGGCAGCTGTCAGCCGGAGAGAGAAGAGAGCCGACGGGTCACGTGAGCAGCGCTCGGTCCTCTGAAAACTGGTAAAGAACAGCTTATTTTTTTAAAACACAGACACAGGCACACAGGATTATTAAACAGAACAGACAGGATGTTATAAAGTGGCTTAACAACCACTTAAAAGGGGAAGTTGAGATTCCAGGGGGGGGGGGGGGGGCATTTGCCCCCCCTTGCCCCTACCTGCGGATGCCCATGGCCTGTAAGGTGGTATCTTTCTCCTAAATATGTAATACGGGTACACTCATCCATGTGGACACAAATAACCGCTGATGGACGAGCCCCATATATCACCAAATCCACCAAATAACTTTTCTTATAGTCAGGACTGCAATGGCACAAGGCATATCACACCCCATAAAGATGAAAAGGAGGGGGGGGGGACATGTCAGGACAAGAAAAGGGTCATGTGAACCTAAAAAAAAAAATGTAGAAGGTGCTCCTAAAATAAAATCACCCAAACCTAACATGTATCAGTCACTCTTCAAATAGAGCTTTGTTGGAGGTAAAGGGGTCAAAGAAAGTGAAGATAATGAGCAACTCAGAGTAGCCGACTGTCACACGGTGAAAAGAAAATGGTGTCTTTTGTTTGTATTTATGTCCTGACCATCTCAGATGGCCTCCGCACATGCCTATTCCTGAGGGGAATCCTATCACCATTCCTATGGATGAAAATCAGAACTACAAGGCTATCCTATATATATTTATCCTGTATATATATAAACAATTCCTTTTGAGCAAAAAAGGAATCAAAAGTGAATGTAGATTCTTTCCTAAATCCCAAAATTCCAAGATTGGCAGGATTCCTAGGATCCCGGGATCTATTGTTGCTGGGGGGGGGGGGGGGCTGTTATTCCTTAGGGAGGTTTGGGCTATTGTTGCTGGATAGGATCTACTGTTGCTGACAAAGACCTATTGTTACTGGAGGGTCTATTGTTTCTGTGCAGGATCTATTGTTGCTGGTTGCATGGGATCTATTACTGCCTTCCTTGTTACCATTAACATATTCCATAAAATACCACAAAATGATACTTTGTTTTGTACTCTCTAAAAGGGGTGGTATTAGGAGGTGGTGGGGTGGAGACAAGGGATGGTACTCGGATGTGGGTAAGAGGCGGAGAAAAGGGATGATTTTGGGAAGCTCCTGCACCTTTTCTCTTAGAAAAAAGCCCTGGGTAAGTATAATTGGGGGACCAATAGGGGGAGCAGTGTGTGCTTTAAATCTAATTGAGATACACTATATTGTCAAAAGTATTGGTACGCCTGCCTTTACACACACATGAACTTTAAATGCATCCCAGTCTTAGTCCCTAGGGTTCAATATTGAGTTGGCCGACCCATTGCAGCTATAACAGCTTCAACTCTTCTGGGAAGGCTGTCCACAAGGTTTAGGAGTGTGTCTATGGGAATGTTTGACCATTCTCCCATATGGAAGAAAAATGTATTTCCAATATATTTAGGGACAAATTATTTTGAAATATATTGAATGTGGCCAAAATTGTAGCATTTCAAATATATTTCCAATATATTTGGGAAAAATAAAAAATGTTTTTTTTTAAATATATTTTTAATATATTTTTCTTCCATGTGGGCTACCAGAAGCGCATTTGTGAGGTCAGGCACTGATGTTGGACAAGAAGGCCTGGCTCGCAATCTCTGCTCTAATTCATCTCAAAGGTGTTCTATCGGGTTGAGGTCAGGACTCAATCAAGTTCCTCCACCCCAAACTCCATCTTCCATGTTTTTATGGACCTTGCTTTGTGCACTGATGTGCAGTCATGTTGGAACAGGAAGGGGGCCATCCCCAAACTCTTCCCACAAAGTTGAGAGCATGAAATTGTCCAAAATGTCTTGGTATGCTGACGCCATAAGAGTTTCCTTTACTGGAACTAAGGGGCCAAGCCCAACCCCTGCAAAACAAATCCACACCATAATCCTCCCTCCACCAAATTATTTGGACCAGTGTACAAAGTAAGGTCCATAAAGACATGGATGAGTGAGTTTGGGGTGGAGGAACTTGACTGGCCTGCACAGAGTCCTGACCTCAATCTGATAGAATACCTTTGGGATGAATTAGAGCGGTGCCTGACCTCACAAATGAGCTTCTGGAAGAATGGTCAACCATTCCCTTAGACACACTCCTAAACCTTGTGGACAGCCTTCCCAGAAGAGTTGAAGCTGTTATAGCTGCAAAGGGTGGGCCAACTCAATATTAAACCCTACGGACTAAGACTGGGATGCCATTTAAGCCCCGTACACACGTACCGATCGTCGGCCGAACGATCGGCCGTCTTTTGTCCAGGGCTGTCGTGTCTGTTGAAAAGTGCAAAAGACTGCACACGAATTTTGTCGGCCAACAACAGCCGACTGCAGAAGTGATGTCATGTGATGGTTAACTTTCCTTGTCTTTTTTCTTTTCTGAGCATGCCCAGTCTTGCTAATCTGCTGTCTGTCGGCCGAAATCTGTACTGACTGGCGAACAATCGGCCGTTCTGGTGTTGGCCAACAAGAATTTTAATGCTTGCACGACAGATTCTGTTCGGCCGAAAATGCGCTGTCGGCTGTCGGAAGCATCATACTAACAAGCCTACAATCGGCCGATCGGTCGTCGGCCAAATCTTTACGGACGACAATCGGTACGTGTGTACGGGGCTTAAGGTTCATGTGCGTGTGAAGGCAGGCGTCCCAATTCTTTTGACTATATAGTGTACCTCTTTTCAGAACGGAGACACAGCAATAACCCTCCATGAAATAAAAAGCTGCTGTGAAGATATTACGATTTATTTTTCTTTGTCGTAACAGTTATTGAAATCCCAGCAAGACTTCTCATCCATATATATTTTTTTTTTCTAGAAGGAAATAATAGCAGATATATTAATTATCACTTGCAGATAATTATGGCAAGGTATTCGTCTCTTCTCCCCACTGCAGAAAATCTCGGGAGTCAGGACCTTATTAAATCCACATGGCTGAGGTATGAGTATTATTCAGTAGCAGGCCTTTACCGCAGTGCAGAGCTTGAGCGCCACATAGAGGAGACAGGCATCACTGCGGCTGTGTAAGTACCTGTGCAGTAGTAGATAGGCCCATTCATTGCAAAAATATGCAGAACATGATCTCAGTAAATTCTTCTTTTTTATTCCATAAATACAAAGTAATTATTGTAACTAGAAATATATATTCAGAAACAAATCAATATATATTTTCTTAATCTCCTAATTGGAGATAAGTAAAGCCAGGTATTATCTGGAACAGGTTAATTTGCATATACAGTAAACCCCCCCTCCATTGCGGGGGGGGGGGGGGTTACATTCCAGACCCACCCGCGATAAGTGAAAATCCGCAAAATAGAAATACCCTATTTAAATACACCCTAGGCATTTTTTTTACTAACTTTTACTCTACTTTTAAAAGCATTTTAACCACTTAAGCCCCGGAAGATTTTACCCCCTTCCTGACCAGGGGGTATTTTGCGATTCGGCACTGCGTGACTTTAACGGACAATTGCGCGGTCGTGCGACACTGTACCTAAAAAGTTTGGCGTCCTTTTTTTCCCACAAACAGAGCTTTCTTTTGGTGGTATTTGATCACCTGTGCGATTTTTTGATCGCGCGCTATAAACCAAAAAAGAGTGTCAATTTTGCAAAAATAGCAATATTTTTCACATTTTTTTATATGAAATTCCCCCCCAAAAAAATGTAAAAATCAAAATTTTTTAACATTTTCGGCCAATTTGTTTTCTGCTACCTATGTTTGGTAAAAAAAATCGCAAAAAGCGTATTTTGATTGGTTTGCGCAAAAGTTATCGCGTTTACTAACAAAGGGAAAGATTTTTGTCATTTTTGTTGTTTTTTTTTTAACGCGTAATGGCGGCGATCTGCGATTTTTTTGCGGGACTGCGACATTGGGGCGGACAGATCGGACCCTTGACTGACATTTGTGACACTTTTGGGGGTCCCAGTGACATTTCTACAGTAATCAGTGCTATACATATGCACTGTTACTGTAAAAATACACTGGTAGTGAAGGGGTTAACTTTATTTGGGAGGGAGGGGCTGTGTGTGTCCCTAGGGGCGTGCTTTCTACTGTGATTGGCTGTGGCTTCAGCTGTAAGGACACTGATCAACGGATCTACATAGTAGATCCGTGTGATCAGTGTCTTTACAGCGAGGAGAATGACAGGTGGCTTGTTTACACAAGCTGCCTGACATTCTCCCTCTCCCCCGCCGATCGCCGAGTGACCGGCGGACATCGGGTCCGCTGGTCACACGCGCGGGGGGGTCCGTTACCACGCGGGAGCGGGAGCGCGCCTCCGGGGGCGCGCGCTTGCTCCCTAGACCCTCACAAGCTAGTGACGTAGACCTACGTCACTTTGCCTGTGAGGGGCTGACTGCCGACGTAGATCGGCGTTAGGCAGTCGGCAAGTCGTTAAGGTCTTTAAACACACTTTTAAAACAATATAAACTCATTTAAACACATAAAAGATACTGAGAGAGAGAGCAAGAGCTATGGAAAACACAAAAATATTTAATTAATAATTAATTAATTAATATAATAATAATAACCACTTTGAGACCGGAAGGATTTGCCCCCTTAATGACCAGGCCATTTTTTTTGCGATTCGGCACTGCGTTATTTTAACAGAAAATTGTGCGGTCGTGTGACGCTGTACCCAAATCAAATTGATGTCCTTTTTTTTTCCCAGTAGAGCTTTCTTTTGGTGGTATTTGATCACCTGTGCGATTTTTATTTTTTTGCGCTATAAACAAAAAAAGAATGACAATTCTAGATAAAAAAAAAAACAATATTTTTTACATTCTGCTATATAACATTCCCAAAAATTTATGTCCTTTTCTTCCCCACAAATAGAGCTTTCTTTTGGTGGTATTTAATTACTTCTGCATTTTTTTTGTTTTTGTTTTTGATTTTTTTTGCACTATAAACAAAAAAAGAGCGGCAATTCTAAAAAAATATATATTTTTCACATTCTGCTACATAACATTCCCAAAAATTTATGTCCTCTTCTTTTCCCCACAAATAGAGCTTGCTTTTGGTGGTATTTAATCACTTCTGCATTTTTTTTTTTTGTTTTTGATTTTTTTTTGTGCTATAAAAAAAAGAGCGGCAATTCTAAAAAAAAAATATATATTTTTCACATTCTGCTATATAACATTCCCAAAAATGGATGTCCTTTTTTTGTGTGCTATACAACATTTTTTACATTCTGCTATATAACATTCCCAAAAATTGATGTCCTCTTTTCCGAACAAATAGAGCTTTCTTTTGGTGGTATTTAATCACTTCTGCATTTTTTTTGTTTTTGATTTTTTTTTTGCACTATAAACAAAAAAAGAGCGGCAATTCTAAAAAAATATATATTTTTCACATTCTGCTATATAACATTCCCAAAAATTGATGTCCTCTTTTCCGAACAAACAGAGCTTTCTTTTGGTGGTATTTAATCACTTCTGCATTTTTTTTGTTTTTGTTTTTGATTTTTTTTGCGCTATAAACAAAAAAAGAGCAGCAATTCTAAAAAAATATATATTTTTCACATTTTTTTTTTGTTTTTGTTTTTGATTTTTTTTTGCGCTATAAAAAAAAGAGCGGCAATCCTAAAAAAAAAAAAAATATTTTTCACATTCTGCTATATAACATTCCCAAAAATGGATGTCCTTTTTTCCCCATAAATAGAGCTTTCTTTTGGTGGTATTTAATTACCTCTGCAGTTTTTTTTTTTTTTTTTTTTTGCATTATAAACAAAAAGTGCGACAATTCAAAAAAAAAAAAAAAACATATTTTTCACATTCTGCTATATAACATTCCCAACAACAAAAAAAAATGTTCATCCTTTTAGGCCAATTTGTATTCTGCTACATAGTTTTGGTAAAAAAAATAAGAAAAAATCTCAATAAGCGTATTTCACATGGGATAATGCAATAATCTTCACTGTGGATAATGTGAGTGCAATATTTGTAGGTCTTTTATTTTTGGTTCTAATACATTTGTTGTACGTATTCCAGTATTGAAATTCTGTTTTTATCTCACACATATGAGTATCTAAGAGTCATCATTGAGGAGGGGAGAGACCGTTGCCGGATAGTTGTCAGCCCTAGAAGGGTAAATGCCTATTTTGCCAAACATGAGAATGAGCGGCAACTTCATTTGGTGAGTTGACACCCTAAAGGGGATCGCTGTCACGATCTTCATGTGGTGTGGTGGAAAGAATTGACAAGATTGAGTCATCACAGGCACTTATTTTCTATTGATAAAAGATACTTGTGTTGCACTATTAGAGGATTCACTCTTTTCACTGGACTTTATTAACCAGTTCTGGACCCTTAATGACCAGGCCATATTTTGCGATTCGGCACTGCGTTACTTTAACGGAAAATTGTGCGGTCGTGCGACGCTGTACCCAAATAAAATAAAATTGATGTCCTTTTTTCCCAATAGAGCTTTCTTTTGGTGGTATTTGATAACCTGTGCAATTTTTTTTTTTTTTTTGCGCTATAATCAAAAAAAGAGCGACAATTCTGAAAAAATAAAAAAAAAAAAAATATTTTTCACATTCTGCATTATAACATTCCCAAAAAAAAAATTTTAGGACAATTTGTTTTCTGCTACATATTTTTGGTAAAAAAAAAAAAAATCCCAACAAGCGTATTTTGATTGGTTTGCGCAAAAGTTATCGCGTCTACAAACTAAGGGAAAAATTTATGTCATTTTGTATTGTTTTTTATTTTTTTACTAATAATGGCGGCGATCTGCGATTTTTTGCGGGACTGCGACATTGCTGCGGACAGATCGGACCCCTAACTGACATTTTTGACACTTTTGGGGTGGGGGGCAGTGACATTATTACAGTAATCAGTGCTAAAAATATGTACTGTTACTGTAATAATGACACTGGCAGGGA
The DNA here is from genome assembly GCF_965119305.1 of Pelophylax lessonae. Taxonomy (NCBI): domain Eukaryota; kingdom Metazoa; phylum Chordata; class Amphibia; order Anura; family Ranidae; genus Pelophylax; species Pelophylax lessonae. The sequence goes on from NC_138780.1 coordinate 198,136,682, forward strand.
AGGGGTTAACACTGTGGGTGAATAAGGGGTTAAATGTGAGTCTAGGGGAGTGATTCTAACTGTGAGCCCCCATTCACACTGGGGCGACGCTACTTCGCACCGCGACCTCCGAGGTCGCGGTGCGAGCAGCGCGCCGCTACCTTGGAGCGGCCGCCACGGACTTCGTAACATTGAAGTCTATGGCGGTCGCCTCCTGGTCGCCCCAAAGAAGCTCCGGACCCTTTTTCTGAGTCGGAGCGACTTGTGTCGCTCCTATCAGAACGGGTCCGCAGCTTCCCTATGGGAGGCGACCTGCGGCGACCTGTGAGGCGACCAGGTCGCCTCACAGGTCGCCCCAGTGTGAACGGGGGCTAAGTAGAACACTTGAAGTAAATATTTTTGTATATACTTATTACATTACAAGGGTTCTCCCGCCTCTCCTCCTATTTTACCGGTGGACACCCTGGATCTTTCTTTGGGCATCTACCCTGCCCATTTGGCTCACCCCTGTGGACCCTTGAGGACCGCCACTACACGAATACAGAAATCAGTTTACAGATTGTTGATTAGAAGGTGCTGCAAAATCCCCACCAGTTGCCTTCATTCGTTCCTTTGCTATTGTTTCTCAGTGAAGTATTTAGCGGTGTACTTGTTGTCTCGGACCTAAAGGTCGGCTCCCTGACGCTCATCAAAGGAAAACATAACCACTCTATTAGGAAGGCATTGCAAACAGCAGATGTGATGAAGTATCACCTGAAGAATCCAGCTGAGTTGTAATGCAAATTCACCTGCATTACGTGAGTCACTGACCAATTACTGTACAAAGTGGGAAATTCCACTGTCAGCTGTAAATTACATTTCTAGTACAAAGAACAAAGACCCTAATAGATTGTATTTATGGGTTTTAGCTAGAGAACACACTCATTATGTGCAAAATAAACTAAGGAAACCTCTACATCTACTGCTCCTCTCTATCAGCATAGCTTGAGTCATTTATGGAGCTTTAGGTAGTAGTATTGAGCGAACACCGACTGTATTATTCGGGTTCGTACCGAATAATTGGATTTTAAACCCGAACATACAGTAAAGATTTCGGGTCCGTGTTCGGGTTTAAAATCCGTGTTCGGTCATTTTATTTCCGGGTTTGTATGTAATGGCGCGCTTTTAATGGCGGGCTTTCAACAGCCAATCAACAAGCGTTTAACTGGTGTGCGCCATCACAGCCATGCCTACTAATGTATTAGTAGCTGTGATTGGCCATCTGAAGCATGTGACCCATGTCTTTATAAGTTCGAGAGACACAGCGCGGTGCATCATTCTGCTGTAGTGTAGGGAGAGAGCACACATCATACGTGCTGGCTGCTGCTGATTAGGGACAGACAGTGAAAAATTGTGCCCGAAAAGAATGCAGGGACAGGTCGGAGTGTAGGCAGGGACAGTTATTTGATCATTTTAGGGACAGGCTGGAGAGATTAGGCAGGGACAGTCTACATCGATTTTGCTGTGTGGGGGGTGGTGCAGTGAACAATCTTTTTGAGCATTTTAAGGACAGGCTGGAGAGATTAGGCAGGGACAGTCTACATCGATTTTGCTGTGTGGGGGGTGGTGCAGTGAACAATCTTTTTGCCCTCACTTGAGCCCACTGAGGAGGAGGAGCAGGGAGAAAAAAAATCTATTTTTATCAGTCTGTTGTATGCAGCGTTCAGCTATATTTTACTACAGATTGCTGTTCTAATCTGCTATTTAAAAATTACAAATTTAAAGGGGATTTTTTTAAGAGCACTTGCCATGCTCTTAACTACATTTTTCTGCCATTTGCAGCACTCTAGCCCTTTCCATTGGTGGTTTAGAGCCATTTTAGTGCCTGAAAGTTTGGGTCCCCATTGACTTCAATGGGGTCCGGTGTCCGGGTAAAGTTCGGAAAAAGTCCGGGACTTTTTTTTCAAGTTCGGCCGAACCCGCCGAACACGGATATCCAGGTGTCCGCTCAACTCTATTAGGTAGATTATTCTCTTTTTTAACTTCCTGATTAGTGGCTTAATGGTTGGGACTGATGCCTTGCAGCACTGTGGTCCTCTCAGTCGAAATCCCTATTAGGACACTATCCGCATGGAATTTGCCTGTTCTCCCTTAGTCTGGGTGGGTTTTCTCTAGGTACTCCGACTTCTTCACATGCTGGTAGGTTTATTGACTCCTGTGTTAATTTGCCCTGGCATATATACAGATGATGGAGGGTATAGGTTCTTCAGGGCCTGTCCTGATGCTAGGGGGGAGAATCTGTGGCCTCCAGGAGTCTTTTCCTCTTCCCGATTTTGGTCTCTTTTCGGTAGAGCCCCCACCAAGTTCTTGGTGTACCAGCAAGCCCATAAGGGGCAGACCTCACCCGGTTTTGGCTGGGTGGATTGGAGTCCCTTGGCACTGTCAGGAGCCTTGCGCAATTTGGGGGGGAGGGGGGGTTCATGGATTGTGTGTCAAGTAGTGCAGCGCTATAAGCAACAAAATTAATTATACTTAAAAAAATTATATAAATTGATATACAATTAATAATGGTGCAATAAAAAATGAATCAATTGCATTAAAGTCATAAGTCCATTCAGCATATAAAGATGGTGGAGAGTCCACTTAAGGGTGAAGATCCCAAGATGTGAAAAGCAATGGAAACAAACAGTCACCCGTGCGGATAGGCAAGATGGCAGCTTACCGCAATGAGTGGGCCACTAAGAGCATAAGGTAATAACTCCTATGGATTGGGTTCTCTCCTCTGCATGAACGGACCAAGCTTCGCTAGACTGCATCAACCCCTCACTCGCTCATAGATCCAGAAACAACTCCGATATGTATGGCAATATGTAGAGGATAAAAGCATTCATAGCGTAATCCCGTTTGGCAATATAAAACAGCTTTATTTAAGGTTCTACTCACATGGCAGTAGATCAACACAAACGAGTAACAAGTAAAAAGCGGCGTCCCGCTATAGTTGATACAAAGCCGGCGTCTTGGGGGCGTGGCAAGCGCGATGTCCGGAACTTCCCGACCGGTTTCGTCAGAATGACGTCGTCAGGGGCGTGGTTACCGGACATCGCGGTCACGCCTTACAAATACCCCATGCAAGGATCATATCCGGAACCTCGTCCAATCACGGACGAAAAGGGCGGAAGTGATGAATCTGACCTCTGGCCATTAAGGGCGGAAGTACATTGAAAAGACAGCAGCACCAAGGAGGACAAAAGATTCAGGACAAAGCAACTAATTAGCCATCCTCAATTAAACTAATCAAATAAGGACAGCAGTAGTTACTTAAGCAAATGATATAAAAAATATAAAAATTTACTTAGTATCGTATGAAGATAAAGCAGGACTAAATGTATATAAAAATTACCGATGTTAACAAGCGCCATCTAGTGGCCAAACAATATATTGTCATAAAAATCAAAATTATTGACTTAATGGAAAAAAAAGAGAAAAGATAAGGCCAAAGGGCAGATTGCAGCACTTTTCCCTTTTTAACTCATAACCCTACATTTCAACCTGACAATAATCTCTAGCTGGTCGACAAAAACAAGAGTCATAAAACCTAAAAAATACCACATAATAACAAAAAATATAAAGATAGAGGATTTATATTCATACGCAAATATTGAGTGGAATGGAGCATAATTGTGCTTTTCCCATCTCGACCATATTTAACTGTTGTTGATGAAACAGTTAATGTCCCACTCAACATTAAGGCCATAAGGGACATAAGTTTTCAAAATATAAATCCACCGCGTCTCAGCGCGAGATAGCTCCCTTTTTGCATTTGCCCCTCGCCAATTAGGAGTAAATTTGTCAAAGGCCACAAATAACGTGTTACGGGGGTCTTTATGTCGACAGTGGTCGAAATGTTTCGACACACTGTGGCCAGGGAACGCTTTACGTATATTTGCCACATGCTCCCCCATACGGATTTGCATGTTTCTCAGGGTTCGTCCGATATATTGTTTCCCACATTTACATTGAAGTAGATACACTACATTCTGCGTTGAACAAGTTATGAAGGATTTAATCGGATATTCTCTCCCGGTGACATGGGACCTGATTGTTTCAATTTTTCTACCTTTAAACACATTAAGAGCACAGATATTACATCTCTTACAGGGGTAGAACCCTTTTAACTCCGGGAGGAACATGGGTCACTCCGGTCTTTCTATGACGTTATGGGCCACCTGGTGTCGTAATGATGGAGCACCTCTAAAGATGACATTAGGTCGGTCTGGAAGGGCCGGACCTAGTACTCTGTCGTTCTTAATGACAGACCAATGTTTCTGCATGATTCTCTTGACCTCATAATGTTGTGTACTAAAAGAGGTCACAAAACAATTTTTGAAAGGTTGACTATCATTGGTTCTGGTACGTGGGGCAAGAAGATCAGACCTATTCATGTCTGCCACTTCCCTGATGGTATTATCAAGGGAGTCGGCCTGGTAACCCTTATCCAAAAATTTACTCTTAAGCTGTAAGGCCTGTGTAAAAAAAATGTCCAAATGAGTGCAATTTCGGCGTAGCCTCATGAATTGTCCTTTTGGGACAGCTTGTAACCATGATTTATGGTGACAGCTGTCCAATGGGATGAAGCTATTGCGGTCGGTTTGTTTAAAGAAGGTGGAAGTGACCAACCTATCTTCCTCGACCACCAGATTCAAATCCAGGAAATTAATACTGGTTGTACTACTGGTGCAGTCTAATTTGATACCTCTATTGTTCTCATTTAATGTGGACATGAACAGGTCAAGGGAACATTGATCACCGTCCCAGAGGAGGAGGATGTCGTCTATGTACCTACGCCACAGCACCAGCTGGGGCGGTCGGTCCTTATAGACGACATCCTCCTCCCACCTGGCCATAAACAAATTGGCCAGGCTGGGGGCAAATTTCGCCCCCATAGCCACACGTTCATGGATTGAGGCTCTTCCTCTTCAGAGGTTGATCTATTACTGTACCCTCATGCACTTTTTTCCATGTGCTGCAATTTTAATGGTTCACTTTTTCTGTTCACAGGTTTTTGACAAGAGCTGCTCTGTGGCGCTCCAAAAAAAAAAAATGCATAGTCATGTGAGGTAAGGACCTTAGATTATAAGCTCCTTGTGGGCAGGGACTGATGGGAATGTACAACATGTAATGTGCAGTAAATGTTTGCACTATATACCAGAGGGGTGGGGGACTCGAGTGACATGACTTGACTTAAGTCAGACTTAAGTCACCAATTTGAGGACTTGAGACTTGCTTGACTAAAATTAATAAAAGACTCGACTTGACTTTGACTTGGTATTCATGACTTGAGACATATGACTCGAAATGACTTTACTTTTTTAAGTTATTAAATATTTGCTTTTTCTCAAGATGTGTTAAAGCAAAATGAATGTCCCTGTTATGTTTCTGACACCACAGTCACTTAAAACTCCTCAGTGTGTTCTGATTTTTGGGACACTGGCTGTTTAACAATCGAAATACCTAAATGTTTTTAGTGACTGTGGTGTTGAAATATGACCGGATGAAGGATTTTGAGCTGTTTGGGCATTCAAAGTGTTTCTTTAATATGCCAAGAAAAAAGCACTAAGCAGTTTTGTTAATGCTGAAAATAAAACAAAACCTTTCCTGACCACTGATTTTAAACTGATTTAAAGGTGAAAATTGGGGTAGATCAGTATTTTGACTTGATTTGTGACTTGACCAAAATAAATGACTTGACTTGCTTGCTTTTTGCCACAGTAACTTGGGACTTGCTTGAGACTTGAAGGTTAAAGTGGAGTTCCACTCATTTTAGTGACTTTAGATGTATGTAATCCCCTTTAAAACTAATTTTACCAATAGAAACTTTTTTTTTTTGTTGTTGCTAGTAAATACCTTATTTTCTGCTTTATTTATCCTCTTCTCACTTCCGGGTCCGGCCGGCGATTACGTCATTCGGCGATTCGCAGTGTGTTCTGGGATGTATTTCAGGGCATGAAATCTCGCAGTATTACACAGGAGATGAGCTGTACTGCATGCTCTGTCCCGCCTCCGCCCCGCCTCCTCTCAGTGAGCTGTATGTATTGTATTGAGGCTGTGCTCCGTCCCACTCCCACCTCCTCTCAGTGAGCGAGGACTGAAAGCATTATATCCTCACTGAGAGGAGGCGGGGCGGAGGCGGGGCGGAGCACGGCCTCAATACAATACATACATACAGCTCACTGAGAGGAGGCGGGGCGGAGTCGCCCAATGACTCCCGCTCGCTCACGGACCCCCCCGCGCGTGTGACATGCGGACCCGATGTCCATTACAGCGGGAGAAAGGCAGGCAGCTAATGTATACAAAGCCACCTTTCATTCTCCCCTGTGTTAGAATTGAGATCATACGATCCTTCTATGTAGGACCGTTGATCTCTGTTCTTACACCTCAAGCCACATCCAATCACAGTTAGAAGCACGCCCCTAGGGACACACTTAACCCCTCCCTCTCAAAAAAAGTTAACCCCTTCACTGCCAGTGTAATATTTACAGTAACAGTGCATATGTATAGCACTAATTACTGTAGTAATGTCTGGTAACCCCAAAAGTGTCAGTCAAGGGTACGATGTGTGCGCCCCAATGTCGCAGTCCCGCAAAACAAATCGCAGATCGCCACCATTACTCGTTAAAGAAAAAAACAACAAAAATGACAAAAATCTTTCCCGTAGTTAGTAGACGCAATAACTTTTGTGCAAACCAATCAAAATACGCTTTTTGCGATTTTTTTTTTTTACCAAACATATGTAGCAGAAAACAAATTGGCCTAAAATGTTAAAAAATTTAGATTTTTACATTTTTTGGGGGGGGGGGGGGGGGGATTTCATATAAAAAAATGTGAAAAATATTGGTATTTATTCAAAATTGACGCTCTTTTTTTGTTTATAGCGCATGATCAAAAAATTGCACAGGTGATCAAATACCACCAAAAGAAAGCTCTGTTTGTGGGGGAAAAAATTAGTTTAGGTACAGCGTTGCACGACCGCGCAATTGTCTGTTAAGGTCACGCAGTGCCGAATCGCAAAATAGGCCCTGGAAGGGGGTAAAATCTTCCGGGGCTTAAGTGGTTAACCCCCTACTGCCTGGTTTTGCTTCCATCCTGTCATGAATGCCCTATGTTTCTCATTTCCTTCAAGCTCCGGGCATGCCTTTTATCACAGATTGCGGAATGTGGTTCAGGTTAAAATGGACAGTGAATGTTTGCGAAAGAAGCTGAGTATTACTTGTTAGGCACGCTCCTCTGCATTTATTACTCGCCATCTTTCTCAGTCATGCAAAAACCTATTTCGACCTGCAGCAAACATTGCAAGCCCAGATAGGAGGGGGAATCCTGGAGCCCCCGAAATGTATTGAATATCTTTGCAACCTCTCAGTGGATTACTAAAATGGAAAAAAGTTGTTTTGGACTTGAATAATGGAATGTGGTGCTTCTACAAACTCTTCCACTTTAACCCAACCCCACCTCAGTCCCCATGCTCAGAATACATTTATCAATGGCCCTATTCAGAATTCTAATTCTGCTACAATAAAGATACAATGATTGGGAACCAATCACCAAGGATCCCATGCCTGTGATTATGATTACTATAAACAGTATACAGAATTCAATTTTTTAGGCTCCATGCACACAGGGCATCATAAAAACGAGCTCCAAAGCTGTTTCTTGATGCGGGGGAAAAAGCAGCTGTAAAAACGTGCTTTCAGTAGCTTTTTCTATTAGCGTTATTGCACGTTTGGCCACAGTAGCTTTTAGCAGCGTTTTTTCTGCCTCCATTCAAAATCAATGGTTCCCTATGGGAGCCTATTGATGTGAATGGAAGTCGCACCGCAAGTCGGATCAGGGTGATCCGACTTGCGGCGCGACTTGCACTGTGAGAATCTTGAGGGGGAACTCCACGCCAAATTGGGGAAAAAAACGGCGTGGGTCCCCCCCAAAATCCATACCAGACCCTTATCCGAGCATGCAGCCCGGCAGGCCAGGAAAGGGGAGGGGACGAGCGAGCGGCCCCACCCCCCCTGGACCATACCAGGCCACACCCTGGACCATACCAGGGGGGGCTCTGCCCCAAAGCACCCACACCCCCCATGTTGAGGGTGTGTGGCCTGGTATGGTCCAGGGAGGGTGGGGCCGCTCGCTCGTCCCCTCCCCTTTCCTGGCCTGCCGGGCTGCATGCTCAGATAAGGGTCTGGTATGGATTTTGGGGGGGACCCCATGCCATTTTTTGGAACTACATTTCCCATGATGCTCATGCACTCTGCAGTGTAGTTGAGCATCATGGGAAATGTAGTTCCAAAACATCTGGGGTGTCAAGGTTCACCATCACTGGCCTAGGCTCACATTTAACCCTTTGATCGCTCCTGGTGTTAATCCCTTCCCTGCTAGTGTCATTATTACAGTGAAAGTGCTTATTTTTATCACTGATTACTGCAGTAATGTCACTGGTCCCCCTCAAAAGTGTAAAAAATGTAAATTAGGGGTCCGATCTGTCCGCCGCAACGTTGCAGCCCCGCTAAAAATCGCTAATGGCCGCCATTACTAGTAAAAAATAAATAAATAAATAAAAATCTTTCCCTGCCAGTGTCATTATTACAGTAACAGTGCATATTTTTAGCACTGATTACTGTAGTAATGTCACTGCCCCCCCCCCCCCAAAAAATAAATGTTGCAGTCCCAATAAAAATTGCTGATCGCCGCCATTACTAAAAAAAATAAAAAATTATATAAATCTTTCCCCTAGTTTGTACTTGATAACTTTTGTGCAAACCAATCAAAATACACTTATTGGGATTTTTTTTTACCAAAAATATGTAGCAGAATACAAATTGGCGTAAAGATGATAAAAACAATATGATTTTTAAATTTCTTTTTTTGGGAATGTTATGTAGTAGAATGTGAAAAATATTGTTTCGTTTTTTTTTTTTCAGAATTGTCGCTTTTTTTGTTTTTAGCGCAAAAAAAAATTAAATCGCACAGGTGATCAAATACCACCAAAAGAAATCTCTGTTTGTGGGAAAAAAAGGACATTAGTTTTATTTGGGTAAAGCATCACGTGCCCGCGCAATTGTCAGTTAAAGTAGCGCAGTGCCGAATCGCAAAAAAAAAAAAAGCCTGGTCATTAAAGGGGAAAATCTTCTGGTCCACAACTGGTTAAAGTGTATAATATTAATATCGTCATCATTATGATTATTATTATTAATATTACACTTTAAAAGGAATCAACTGATTTAATAATTGGGTTTCTATGTCTTTGTTTCTGTTGTGTCTTGCCTATATGCATTGAACTGTATAATTTATGTTTGTTTCATGTATGCTGACATTTATACCAAATTCAGCTCCAGAGCAATTTTTTTTCCTTTGTCGCATACATGTACAAATCCAAATTTTTGACAATAAAATTACATAAATCCCCCAGAACATGATATATTTTCTAAAAGCTATTTTTTTTTTTCACGTGATATTTGCGTAACTTTTTAACAACAACTTTTTAACAAATTTTCCTGGAAGAAAAAATCATAATAAAATTAATTTTGGTGCAAAATCACACAATAAAAGAGCATTTTTTTGGTTAAAATATAACATATGAGGTTGCATCAAGCAAATAGATACCTAACATTCCATGTTTTAAAATTGCGTGCACGCACAATATCACCAAAAACTATGGTGCCCAAAAATCACCATAGACAACGATTTAAAAGCCATTATATCTCATTAATTTAGAGTTAACTAGAAGCTCTTGTGCTAGAATTATTGTTCTCACTCTGACGTTGGCGGCGATATGTCACATGTGTCATGCGATTGCGGTTTACATACACGTACGCACCCTGGGCTTGCATTTGTGTTTGCGCAGGTGTTTTAATATATTTTATTATCATTTTATTTTTATTTATTTTTTTACTTTTTTTTTTAACCTTCTTAGCGGTATTCCTGAGCGTGGCTCGGGGTTAAATTTCAGAGCCAAAAGCGGTAACCCCGAGCCACACTCAGGGTACCGCCAGAAGCATCGCTGGATCCTGTAAGCAGGGTTACTTACCTTGTCACCGGGATCCAACGATGTGTCCCGGCGGTGTCTCGCGGCGGATCTTCCTCCCAATCGTCTCCGTGCCCCGGCTTCCGTCTCCTGCGACGTGACGTTCGCAGGGGGGTGGAAGCGGTGGCAAATTCAAATGTAAAACACACCAAACACACCGATACAATGCAAAATAAAATAAATTCACATTAGATTGCCCCCCCCCCCCCCCGTGCCCTTTCCTGCAGTGTTACTGTACTTTTTATGTATACATATATATATATATATATACAGTGGGGATCAAAAGTTTGGGCACCCCAGGTAAAAATGTGTATTAATGTGCATAAAGAAGCCAAGGAAAGATGGAAAAATCTCCAAAAGGCATCAAATTACAGATTAGACATTCTTATAATATGTCAACAAAAGTTAGATTTTATTTCCATCATTGACACTTTCAAAATAATAGGAAACAAACAAAACGACCTCTGCAAAAGTTTAGGCACCCTGCAGAGTTAATATCTTGTGCTGCCCCCTTTGGCAAGTATCACAGCTTGTAAACGCTTTTTGTAGCCAGCCAGGAGTCTTTCAATTCTTGTTTGAGGTATCTTTGCCCATTCTTCCTTACAAAAGTCTTCCAGTTCTTTGAGATTTCTGGGCTATCCGTCACTCACTGCTCTTTTAAGGTCTATCCATAGATTTTCAATTATGTTGAGGTCAGGAGATTGTGAAGGCCATGGCAAAACCTTCAGTTTACACCTCTTGATGTAATCCCCCCGTGTTTAGGATCATTATCCATTTGTAGAAGCCATCCTCTCTTTAAAGAGGTTGTAAACCCTCTTGTATAACTTTTACCTATAGGTAAGCCTATATTAAGGCTTACCTATAGGTGCTATAAATATCTCCCAAACTTGCACCGTTTAGGAGATATTTACAGCGCAAACTGCCGATGACGTCATCGGCGCAGGCGCTCTGAGGGAACGGCCACCCGTGCCGTTCCTTCAAAGCTCAGTGCCGTGAACGGCGGCTCCCGCGCGCATGCGCGGGAATGATGTAATCGCGCCTCCGGCCAATCAGATGGCCGGAGGACGCGAACCCGGAAGCGGGACGGCAGGACATGTCGCTGTCCTGTCGCTGAGGTGGCGGCACGGCGGGGGCTTCGTTTTAAGGTAAGTACTACATAATGAGCTAGTATGCGATGCATACTAGCTCATTATGCCTTTCTCTTTACAGGGCTTTTTTTTTCTCTGTTTTTTTTTTTTACTTTACTTCCTCTTTAACTTCAGCTTTTTCACAGATGGCATCAGGTTACCATCCAAAATTTTATTGAATCCATTTTTCCTACTATTTAGATGTTCCCTGTGCCACTGGCTGCAATACAACCCCAAAGCATGATTGATCCACCCCCATGCTTAACAGTTGGACAGAGGTTCTTTTCATTAAATTCTGTGCCCCTTCTTCTCCAAACGTACCTTTGCTCATTCCGGCCAAAAAGTTTGATTTTAACCTCATCGGTCCACAGAACTTGTTTCCAAAATGCATCAGGCTTGTCTATATGTTCATTTGCAAAGTTCAAACGCTGATTTTTGTGGTGAGGACGTAGGAGAGGTTTTCTTCTGATGACTCTTCCATGAAGACCATATTTGTACAAGTATCTCTTTATAGTGGAATAGTGTACCACAACTCCAGTGTCTGCCAGATCTTTCTGG